>NW_004797328.1:894408-897526 GCF_000002075.1 Aplysia californica | reverse complement strand
TATATATATACATATATATGTTACAGCGAAAACACGTACCTAGTGAATACTCAGTGAAAACGCGTAATCCCTGTTTCACTCGGAGAATTCGCGTAATCACTGAAATAATCAGGAATTACGTGAAATTCCTGAAAAATGGTCACAGTAATTACGCGTAATCCCTGATCAGACAAGTGTAATATACGCAAAAGTTTATTGCTTAAATAGTCCGTTCGGTAATAGATACTTCTTCAGTAAAAAAAGATAATTATTATTGTTTTTCTGTGCTCCTAAAAACAATTCTACGGCTTGTTAATCCTGTTTTCATGCTTGTTCCTGACATCTGTGTTTTCCTTGGTATAGCTTCTCCCTAACCGTTCAACCAAACATATAGGCCCCATTAAGATCTTTGGCACTATAGTCTATTTCAAAGATAATCAACGTGGCACTCTAACGACTCTGCTCAGGGTACAAGAAGTTTTTTTTTCATTCGGAAGGGAACCAGTAATAATGAAGTCTAATTGCAATATCTGCTAAGCCCAGGTTTGGAGAAAAAGAGTCATCTTCCTCGGCCCTTTTGGGCACATGCACTTGCCCCACTGATAGTTCCACTATTAGAACCTACTAAATCAGGCAATTCACCGAGATAGCAAACCTGTCTAAAGCTCATTTAGTCCAGGAAGAAAATGATTTCCATTAAGGCATCGCAGCCAATGAGCAAGCGTTATATTTTTTGTTTGTTCGTCACATAGAACCAATTACAGTCGAGCCCGTTGGCCTCTTCAGATTTTCATTTCTCTCACTCAAGTTGGCATAAAGAGATTCAAGTTTCGCTTTTATCGAAAAAAATACCAATAGATATCCTTTCATGTTTGTGATGCCATGATCACACTCAACCACAGGGCTGTTTGTAGCATTGAGTAGTATGCTGAGGGGGTCCTGAGTCAAACACCTTCACCTATTGAACAGCAGGCCTGATTTATACACTTCCGAAACCTGCTACTTTCCCGCTCTTCTTTCAGAGCCTTTACAAAGTGTTTTTTTTAAAACAAAGCGAAACAACGAATTGCCTCGTGTGTTCAGAATATGAAAAATTTGAATCTCTAAAGGGTCTTTTTTTCGCTTACCGAAAGATGAACATTTTCTTGGAAAATAGACCAACTTGACTAAGCAGAATTTTGCAAATGAGTAGCGCTACGCACCAAAGTGATAGGAAAAACAGGGCGCCAACGTGGAGCGCCGAGGCACGAAAAGGTTTTAAAATTATCGGTAGGCTTTTGTGTAAACTTTTCCTCGATAAACACCTTGACTTTGCTTGAGGAAGGCGAATAGTGAAGAGAGCAAGCACAGCAATAACACATTTGTTGTTCAAAACACGCACACTTATAACTAGTGGTATTTGCGGTTCATAGTAAGCACACCAAACTGTGTCGCTGTACAGTGGCGGGGCTATTACGTGAATTCACTAAATGCACAGTAGTAAAAACACGTAAAATGATAGGTCAAATTTTAGGGATTTCGCGTAATCACCATAAATTTCAGTGATTACGTGAAACCCCTGAGTGAAACGGGGATTACGTGTATTCACTAAAATATTCAGTGATTACACTTTTTCACTAGGTACGTATTCTTACTGTAACATATATATATATATATATATATATATATATATATATATATATAGAGAGAGAGAGAGAGAAAGAGAGAGAGAAAGAGAGAGAGATAGATAGATAGAGAGAGAGAGAGAGAGAGAGAGAGAGAGAGAAAGAGGAGAGATAGAAAGATAGATACACACCCACACACATACATACATTCATTCATACATACTTACACACACAAACACACACACTCACATACCCGCATTCAAATATGCACAGAAAGAGCCACACAGGCTGATCGACCGACCGACCGACCGACCGACTGATCAACAGACAGACTGACAGACAGACAGACTGGCAGATAAATAATACATGATTCGAGGTACTTACCCCATTCAACGAATTACAAATCCTCCGAACGAAAACCCACACCACATGCCCACGAAATGTGTAGAATTCTGTGCATATGCCACACCAGTAACTGACTGAACCCAAAGAGGAAGGCAATAATTGCCGTATTTTCAAGAATCAGACTAGAAAAGAAACTAGGCCGAAGATCGTATATTATTTTATTGATCTGACGCTCCCAGGCCTACGCTCTGGTTGAACTATTGTAACAGTCATAATTACACAAAAGGCCTACATAATTTATACTCGTATAGTGCATTTTCCGCTGGGAAAGTGTTCAGTCTTCTTTACATCAATACAAAGAGCATGGTTCATCACATAGTGATTCTATCATCCCCGCCTACATGCAAACGATTATAAAGATACTTTGTTAGGCTACTGTTTTTGGAAACTCGTGCATACACGAAAGCGATCATAAAGCTACGTTTTACCTGTGTTTAGAACCTTGTGTACAACTCCCGGCGGCTGTAGTCAGTCAACTGTTTACTTGCTCCAAGTTAAGGCGAAACTACGACTTACAGTACTATACTGTTACCTGTAACTCTCTGGCTTGTTTGGTCAGATGAATCTGTTCAAGCACCAGTTGACCCGCTGCTGGCCTTAAAGGTTAACCTCCAGCCAGATACGTGTGCAAAACACGGTCAGCGAACTAAGAGTCAAAACACTTATTCTACGTATAATTTCTGTTTTGAGATAGATGGTATTGGCTCTCAGGGTTGGAAATGGTGGGATGTTGGCATGGTTTGTGCTTTGGCTATCCTACACTGTGATAGCAAGGATATAGGATGTCATGTCATTAGGCCTAGATCTAGTGCTGTATTGGTTGTAATCTTTATGCACGCATCGCCTAATTTTGTCATCATTCTTGGGCTCTCCTATGAAAAGAGATCCGATTGTGTGTGTGTGTGTGTGTGTGTGTGTGTGTGTGTGTGTGTGTGTGTGTGTGTGTGTGTGTGTCTTTGCGTAGTTATGTAGACAAAAGTATAATTGCACATTCACGTTATGTAGATATGCCCCGTTATGTAGACGTCCACATAACGTTTTAAGGTCACCATCGCATTTCCCGCCAAAAATTACATCATGTGTTAAAATATTTTTGAATTTGGTTCCGGTCCGAATAACGCTGTTATTTC
>NW_004797328.1:888859-894308 GCF_000002075.1 Aplysia californica | reverse complement strand
ATTTGGTTCCGGTCCGAATAACGCTGTTATTTCGTTATTTCTATAGACAACGCTATACACACTTCGAGTGTGTGCAGAATTTTTGGTGTCCACATAACGACAGTAGCTTTCTGATTTGTGTATCGCCGTGTGTGTGTGTGAGACGGCACGTGGCGGATCCATCTAGGAGTTGGAATCCAGAAGCCTTCTCTGCTGTACATCATGGAGCAACGCTCTGCAGTTAGTTTAATAAGAGTTTTACGGCGCTGGCAACATCTTACGGCCACATGCACGCATGAAACACAAGTTGATTGCATTCACAACAGCTCACTGCACGGCTTTATTTTACTTTTAAAGTAAAGGAAAACATCTCATGGAAAAAAAAAATTGTTTAAAAAAGATTAGAAAATAAAAACAGATGTTTACATTTTAAAACAAAAATTATCTACTTTTTAGAATACAGGCTAATGACTTTTATAGATTTGAGAATTCCATTTGGATCAACGACGGAGAACAGACCTTTTAATTTTGTGCATTTAAAATATTTACTTCGGGTCTCTCCAAAGTCCGGACATTCTAATGTGTCTAATGGTTAAGTCTGTATCGCATCTGACACAGAGCGGTTTCTCATCTCAACGCAGGAGATATCCATGGGTCACGGAAGCATATATCTAAATACGTAAACGAGTAAAAACTTCTTCGTCTGTTCTCGAAAGACCAGAAGATTTTCGTGGGTGCAGTGTGGACACTGTGAAGCTTGTTGGTAGTTGTTTACTTTAGTTTTTATCCCACAGCCTGGAGATGTAGTGAAGGAAATAATTCTCAACAGCAATTTAACTAGATTTTCTATTTTCGGGTTTCAAAGTTTCAGATTGTCTAACAGCAGCAAGAAAATGGACATCCAGGTCAAAACCAGAGGCTTGAGACCGTACGCAGCTTCAAATACCAGCGTGCAATAGTGACAGACAAAGGATCAAAACCAGAAGAAGGCAAACTTCAACAGCAATGACCAAGTTGAAAACCAGTTGGAAAGACAGAAATATCACAACCAGATCAAAGATCAGACTCATGCATTCCTGGTCATGTCAGTATTTTTGTATGCATGTAAATTCTGGACCTTGAATGAAGACCTTGAAAGGAGGATCAAAGCTGTGGAGATGAGATGCTTCCAAAAAATCCTTAGTATCTCATTCAAAGATCACATCACAAATGATGAAGTCAAACAACGGTTAAAAATGCAATTGGACCATACCCTGGCCTTCTCACTTTGGTCAGGAAACGCAAACGGCAAACAGCAATGGCATAGACACACCACCCGTTCATCCGGCCTTGCCAAGATGATCTTGCAAGGCAGCGTCAAGGGAAAAAGGAGCAGAGACAGACCGACGAAGAGTTGGAAGGACAACATCAAGGAATGGACAGGCCTGGACCTCAAAGACACGCTCTGAAGAGCGGAAGGAGTGTAGGAAGCTGGTGGTCAAATCTTCAAAAGCCCCGACGAACATCCACTCTTCGGGATAGGTGAACGTGAAGTGAAGTAGATTAGTTTTTATCCCATAGCTTGGAGATGTAGTTAAAGAAATAATTCTTAACTGCATTTTAACTATTTTCGAGTTTAAAAGTGTTAGATTGTCTAATAGCAGCAGAAACATCACAGTGGACATCCAGTCAACAATCAGAAGCTCGAGACCGTACGCAGCTTCAGATACCTACGTGCAATAGTGACAGACGAAGGACCAAAACCAGAAATACTCTCCAGAATAGGGCAAACTTCATCAGCAATGACCAAGTAAAAAACCGTTTGGAAAGACAGAAATATCACCATCAGATCAAAGATCAGACTCATTCGTTCCCTGGTCATGTCAATATTTTTGTATGCATGTGAATCCTGGACCTTGAATACAGACCTTGAAAGAAGAAGGATCAAAGCTGTGGAGATGAGATACTTCCGAAAAGTCTTTAATATCTCATAAAAAGATCACATCACAAATGATGAAGTCGAACAACGGATCAAAAATGCAATTGGACCATACCCTGACCTTCTCACTTTGGTCATAAAATGCATACTGCAATAGCATAGACACATCGTCCGTTCATCCGGCCTTACCAAGATGATCTTGCAAGGCAGCGTCCAGGGAAAAAGGAGCAGAGACAGGCCGAAGGAGAGTTGGAAGGACAAAATCAGGGAACAAACAGGCCTGGACCTCAAAGACACGCTCAGGAAATCTGAAGAGCGGAAGGAGTGGAGGAAGCTGGTGCCCAAATCTTCAATAGCGCCACAACGGACATCCGGTCTACGGGATAGGAGAAGGTGAAGTGAAGAAGATTGGTGGGTGGAGTGAGGCAAGACAAGGCATCGGACAGAATGAGAAACGATAATTTGGAAGAATATTCTACGGAGTCTAACGCCAAGTCAATAGCAGTGGCCTCCGCAGAAAAATATGGAGGCTTCGGGGTGGAACATTTTTGCTGCTTTCTTTTTCTTTGGGGTCTATGACATTACCACACACCCCAGAGAACCGTACCTAGTTTTCCGGGTTTTTTTTCTGATGGTTGTGGTATGTCTTTGTGACACATTTCTGGAATCGTTTCGTGAAATCAGTGGTAGTGAGGCTGAAAGTGGGGTTCAAATTATGGAAGCATCCAATAACAAACCCGTCCAAGTATGCTTTTTGAAGTTAAAGCGCTCTGGGGTCTGTTCGTGTTGGAGGTATTGTTCTTGAGAAATATTGGGAAATGATCCGCACGGTCATCCAGCACAGACCACTCCAAATCTGGGACCAGGTCAGGGGAGTAGAAAGAAAGGCCGATGGATGAAGTGTTAAGGATTTGTTTCAGTAAGTTGAGGATTTACCATTTAAAAGGCAAATGTTGTTTTGAAATTTAAAAAAGTCTTTTATTGTTTTTTTCCTTGTTGCCAAAATCCCCAAAGGAGGTTATGTACATTAAAATTTACTACTAAGATAAAGGGTCTGTGGACTTGGTGTTTGAGTCATTAAGCTGGGTAATTTTGAGGGGGTAATTTGACGGGACATATGGAGCAGATCGTGATTGGTCTTGTCAGGGTGACCGATACTGCAATAGCCTAGAGGGTTGTCATAAGATGTACATGTATTTGTCTGTGGAGGGTGTTGTTGTCGATGTATCGTAGACGGTGGTTCAACCAGAAGCTGTCTGGTTCTCGGCGTGAATATGATGATGAGAAATTTTTAAGTCAATGTTTGAAGCCGGGGCGAACTTTGTCTCTTGGACACAGGCCACAAGTGGGCACAGTGTAACCTGTATGTGTTGCAATTTTAGAATGGAAGGTCGGAGTCCTCTGGCATTCCACTGCAGGACCGCCATTAGACCATTTTTTAAAGATTTGGAGCACAGAGGTCCCGTCTTCTCTGAGCTCTGACTCCTCCTTGTGGAGGAAGAAGAGGGTTTGCTCGGCTGCCGCCCTCGATTGGGCAGCATCCAACAGGGAGACTTGGGGAGGGAGTGACGGCTTCCTTCCTTCCCGGATCGGAGGTGTCATCCTCCAAAGGGAGGGGATATCTGGTGGAGGGGTAAGGGTAGGGAGGGCGAAGGGAGTTGGAAAGAAGGAGGAGGGGCTGGATGAGGGGGAGGGGGCACCTCACACACCATCAGAGAGGTGGGGCGTGGGGAGAGAGAAGAAGAGGGGACGGAGGAAGAGTCCACCTCGTCCTCCCCTAGAACTCCGAAACAGTTGGCGAGTGGCCCCTCGAAGGTGGTTACTACAGGAGTAGGAGGGACCTTCTTAGTTTTTATTGCAGTTTCGCCTGTTGACCACGGGCTCTTTGAGTTTGGCAGTAGAAGTACTGGCTGATCACGAGACCAGCCGGACTGGACTGCCTTTGCGTTTAACCGACCAGGGACCGGGGTCATAACTGTCGGGTAGACAGTCTTTCGAGACTTCTGAAATGAGTAGCCATTTCGGGCTTTGTACTCTTGGATGGTGCTTTCTTGGAACCAAGTGTTGGCCGTGGCAATTGTGAACGAAAGAAAGGACTAGCCTTTCATACCTTTTCAGGATGCCCGGTCTTGCCACGACGAGTACACACGTCTGCGTGTCGGCATCACGACTGGCTACGGCCAAACTTCTGGCCCTTGAAGCAGCACAGAGCGTTTTGCACTTAGGGTTGCATATCCAGGACCAAGTATGCTGCCCGAACAATGGCTGGGGAGGCAGCATGAATCGAAAGTCAAAACAATTGTGTTCCTTTCAAGGGCGGTCTCGACCACACCCTCACAATATAGCCACAATTTTTTTCTGAAGAGCAGCCTTTCATCTCATGACTGCGGACGACGCTCTTCAAGCAGTTGTACTTCTTGTGTCTCCAAGATTCACAGGAATACCATGGAAGGTCGTGAGATATAGGGGTCCAGTTATTTCTGTTTCGTATACAAGGAGTGCACCAGAAGACAGTTTTGGACGTTGGCTGGGATGTATCCCAGTGTCTGTTTTAAAGCGTCTCCTGTCATGAAAAGGGTTGGATCTGTGATCTTCTTCTGTGCATCAAAATTGCGGATGGTCAAGTACGGCTGCCCCGGAAGCTCCCTGGGAGGAGGGAGAGCACAATCAGCCGTAAAGGTCGGTTTTCCTGGTTGTCTGCTCGGCTCGGTGGCTACACCCGCTTCTACGAGCCGAAACTTTTTTGTATCGTTGGGGACTGGGGATGGGTCAGAATGTTTTTGGGGATTCAATGTGTGTTGGAATGCTTTTCAACTCCGGGGCTCCCCTTCCACCACTGAGTGAAACAGAGGAAACATTGCTCGGATGACCAGAGCTGAGCCAGAGCTACTCCGGAGTTATACTCTCCACGAAAGTGTACTAGATCGTCCCATCAAGATTGACCCAAGGAAAAACTGGAGGGGCTTCAGCTCCAAATCGATTGAGTGGCATAGACCGTCCCACCCTCCCATCTAAGAGGAAAAAGTGGGTCAAAGAGGTTTGTTGGCGAGGGACAGTCCGCAGACTGATCTCACTTCAACTGCCAGTTACCCGGTTTCCACAGGTCGCACCCCACGGTCAACGAGGCGCCCATTCTGTGGGATGGACGACATCTAGTTTTGCTGCACACGGGGTAAGCGGTGGAAGAAATGATAGAAGAAGGGGAAGGAGAAAGAAGGATGGAGAAAAGGAAAATGCACCAAAGAAGTTGTTGCTCATGGATCCCAGGGACAGCGAGTCTATTTATATATCCCCAACCCATGTGTGAATTAATAAACATAAGAGGCACCCAAAGCCTTTAAAAACCTTTTATGCTCCGGAAGTCTAAAAAATCTGTCCTCAGAGAAAGTTGCATTTGAAAATAGCAGAAGTTGCAAAAAGTTGCAAGAAAAAGTAGCAAAAGTTGCAAGGCGTACGTATAGCTAAAACAATGCCACGGAACTATTGGAATACATTGTATTGTTGCTACGCTCATTGCAATCAAAAGTAACCAATATGAGTTTTGTTAGATCA
>NW_004797328.1:880037-886711 GCF_000002075.1 Aplysia californica | reverse complement strand
CTCTCTCTCTCTCTCTCTCTCTCTCTCTCTTCCTCTCTCTTTCACTCTCTCTCTCACACACAGACTCACACACACTTAGTATCTCGCAGGCACTCAACTAGCCAGACATGTTATATAACCCTAATCATCTTCCCCTGCTTATTTGATAAAACATCGATACACACTAGACAGCGGGTCATGCCAACAATCCTGGATATCTTTGTAGGCTGCGTCAAAATTTTGGGACTCGTGTAGCCAGTCGCGGCTCGTGGTTTGTGAAACTGACCGGCTATCATTCATATTGATTTCCTCAACCTCCAACCCCCTTTGTCTTCCTCCCACCCCCTCCCTCCCGCTCGCCGCCCTCCCACACACATGCATACAGAGACACATTTCATACTTTTACCGGTATCTTTGCTTGCTCCCCCCCCCCCACTTTTCACAAACAACACACACAAACACATGTAGAACCCTTGGGAATATTATGGCCCCCTTCCCCTAAAATTTCTTATGTCCTCGTACATAATGATAATGTTAACGAGCTGATTTATATTAGTCTGAAAAACAGAGAACCAAAATGATACCACACCACTGACGCTGTCCCAAGCAGACCAAGTCTAGGTAGAATCCGAAACAATAGGCTTACAATACACCTAATACATACGCATTGAATAAAGCAAGCACACAACATGACAATGTCCAATCGCAATTCTATGTCGAATACTAATTTTAAAACAGAGAATTCAGGGGCTCTCGTGGCCTAGAGGTTAAGGTGTTGGCCTCTCATTCAAAGGTCCCGGGTTCGAATTTGGGTAGCGACCGAAACATTTTCTTCTCTAAAATTGTCTCCTTTAACGTCCTTTCCTGCTCTCTAGCAATGATCTGTCGTCTGCTTTCGTCTCCATTTTCTTCCCCCACCCCCTCACCTCCTTTGGGCCATTGACTCTTTCTGTAGCCGTTCTAATGTTACTCCTTGGCTCCTTCTTGCTGCAGTCTTTCAGCCACACCCCTGATCTTCTGGTAGGAAAGATCTACACCTAGCCTTCTCTCTCTCTGTCTCACTTTCTCTCTCTTTCTCTCTCTTTCTCTCTCTCTCTCTCTCTCTCTCTCTCTCTCTCTCTCTCTCTTTCCTTCTTGCTAACGCACACACACACACACACACACTCACACACACACACACCCACACACACACACACCGCTGTATAGAAATGCAAATAGCGCACATGGCCAAAAATGAAAAGGTTCGGCCAGCAAAAGAGAGAAAGACATCACTTGAACCTCTGTATGTACGCGACACGAGACTGTGTGGTGGGGGCGTGGTGTCGGTGTGCTTTAGGAGTACGGAAGATGGAAGTCGAAGGAAAAGGGGAATTCCCCAAAGCTATTTGCCCTCTGCGAGCGGGGGAGGGAAGAATGGAGGGTGCCGATGTGTGGCTTTGCGGAACGCGAACGCTGATGTGGTTTGTGGACTATGGAATAGGAGGCAATAGGCCTAGGCTAAAGTGGCATGCTGGTTTGACGAAATTTGTTCGTGATCAAGGACCTTAGAATATTTAATTCTATTCATAACCTTCTTGACGCTGACCTGGAAGCTTGAGGCTTGTGACTTGGTGGACTTGGGTATTGCGAGCACCGAGCGGCTTTGCTAGTTGCTACAACTAGGCCTAGGGAACAACTCAGCCGCCAACACACTCGCCCGCTGTGTTTTGTCTGCAGCACACACACACACATCCTTCGTACATTCATTCTTTTCCCCGAGATTCTACCTTCCTGGTCGAAGCTTCTGTGTTGATATCCTGGATTCGGGTAAAAAAGGGTAAGGGTTAGATTCAAGTTAATAAGGAAAGGATTAGGGTTAGAGTTAGGGTTCGGGTTCGGTTCTGCTAACCACAACGCCGTATTACCTGAATCCAGTGCATGGGGTTAATCTTAACCCTAAGTTTAACCCTAAGCGTCATCCTGACCCTATCTCCCCCTTTCCCCCTCTCTTTTTATGTCTGTCTGTCTGTCTGTCTGTCTGTCTGTCTGTCTGTCTGTCTGTCTGTCTGTCTCCCCCCCCCTCTCTCTCTCTCTCTCTCTCTCTCTCTCTCTCTCTCTCTCTCTACGGAAATCAAGAAAAAAATGTGGGTAAAACTGTAAGATTGTCATGTGTTTTAGATCTTGATCTAGATCTATACATGTATCTATGTGCTGTTCTCGGAATCCAAGGAGGTTATGTGTTGTAATGTTTTCTTCACATAGATCTAGATTCTAGCCACAGGGAAATTGTTTCATTATTGTTTTGGATACAGGTTGCTGTGCAAAGGTGAGAATGAATTGTTATTGTTGTTGTTTTGCCTCATTTTGTTTCGGGGCGGGTTTTTTTCTTCAGAATATCCACAGAGGGAAAAAATATTCAAACACATACATGTTAATCTATAATATTGTTTTTAAATTTGAATGTAAGATTTTGGAGAAACCGGTAGCGTTGGTGTCAGGTGATGTTATGGAAAGTAAAGCTTGCGTAAAATTGGATAAACAGAAGCTCATTTACACCGACGTCTGTGTTGTGGTGGTTAGCCGCCTCACCGTCGCATGCAGAAGACGTGAGTTTGATTCCTGTGTGGGTAAATTTTGATCCAGTATCTCCTTCTTTCTCACGAAACGTTGTAAATCCCTCCCATCACAGGTTGGCTTGACTGGCAGGGTAGATTCAGACAGCCTAATAACTAATAAATAACCTAAACTATATCGATGGGATAGTAAAACGTCAACATAGGCCTACGTAATTACAATGATCTCATCGACACAATTACGGTTGTTCAATGCTGATAGAAAACGAGACTGATCGACTGAGACATCGGAGGGTGAGTGCAGAAGAAGGATCCACAAGTGACACTTTTAACTTCCATGATAAGGAGTAAACACGAACAGATTTTCTCTTATATTTATATTATAATTGGAAAAGTAGAGTGTATAGCCTTGATCTACTTAAGGCTTGAACAACTGGAGATTATAACACTCTATAAAAGTTTGTCTGGATGTTCTTACAATAGTCGGACCAGTCCCAGTATCGGCTACCAGTTATCATTCTAGACCTATGGTCCTCTTGGATGTTTCCATTAGTCAAATACTAATGTAGGAAAAACACTAGATGGGAAGTGGGTTAAATGTCGTGTGTACTGGTTATTGTTTTGGTCAGGCGGTCGTTTGAGCAGGTTTGACTGTTTTTATTAAAACTGTTAACAGTTTTTTTCATAAATCACGGATCATAAGAAGAAAAATAGCGGCGACGAAAACGAAAGATATTAGATAGTGATAACAGCAACGATTACTGCAATAACAACTTCAGCCAAAAATACAGTAACGATAGCAGAAACAGCAATAGCAGTTACAAGAACAAGAAAAGCGACCCCCCCCCCCAACAAAATAACAACAACAGCAACAGCAACAGCAACAACGACAAAGACAACAACAACAATAATAATAACAACAACAACAACAACATGAGCAGCAAAGACAATAACAAGAGCAACAAACAACATCAGCAGCAGTAGCAAAAACAATAAGGAAAATATGCACCTTAATGTTCAGTACCTCGTAGTCGTACATGTACTTATCTTTTCTGAGAGCCCAGCATTTGCTGGATCGATTCAACAATATTTTTTGGGTATTTTACTCGCTTTGTTTTCAACATTTAGAATTTTTTTTAAATTTCGACATTACATATTATTATATTTCGAACAGATGCAACGATATTGTAGGTTAAGAAAATAAAAGGAAAATGTTGGGCTAAGTATCTGAAGAGCCACTCGACGTTTGGGTTTTTCAAGAAATGAATGATATAGTTAGCATTAAGATATTAACCTAATACAGCAACAACAATATAGCCTGCAACAACGTGACAAGACGTGCATTTGCTTTGACGTCGTCAGGACATTTTAATTTGGACGGGGAGAAAGGTCAAGAAGGCTTTCAAACTTTTCTGGTGATTTACTTGTCTCCTTATGTAATATTTATTATGTGACCGTGCTTTTTTTCTTTTGCTTTCCCTTCATTGGATGGAGTCGTGTCTTGATGAATGCTTAATATATTTTTAAAGAGTCGCAAACCCGAAGGCCTATGGCCGTTTAAGTTTTTTTCCCCATTCATAATGTCATTGTAATTGTAGAACTTCCTCGCTCCCATCCACACTAGGCAGGCTTCTCTCTCCGACTTTGCCTGCCAGGGCCAACTATGGGGCTGAGAAAGATACAGCGTCCCAGCAGACTGACGGAGATACTGGATAACAATCCTCCCCTCTCACACAAGAATTAAACTTACGTCACCTATGTGCAACGGCGAAGCACGCAATCGCTACACCACAGACACCGGTTTAGTCTCTTTTGTATCTCTAAAAAAAAAATGCTGTCTATGTAGATAAATCCAGTATTTCTTTGCATAACCTTAAGGCACAACGGCCTTTGCATTTCAAACAAGCCTTAGAACTTTGGCGTAGTTTTTACCCATCATCCTGTAAACGTTTCATAGAGTTCGGGCTAGCAGTTTTGGAGAGTCTCTACCCTGGAAGGATCCACTAAAAAAGTACCTTAACGTTGCAGGTCTTAAATGGCTGGTTAGGGCATAGACTTGTGTCATTATAATATCCTTGACAGTGCTCTCTAACGTATTTCCGGTTTACATTGGAGAGTGCCATTTTAGCTAAATGAAGGGCCGAAAGGGAAGGCGCTTCTCACACTCTACTATCTAGCCATTCGGTGGTTTTTGCTCTTCATTTGGACGTTAAAGTGAGGCTGATGTTGGGAACGTATTGCAACGAAGTGTTTTTTGGTGTTGTTTTGTTTTGAAAAAGCAAAGAGCGGCGGACATGACAGTGCATGGTCAGGGAGTACGCTGTACAAGTCTTTGGGTTGTGGGAACATTTTTAGTGTGTCTGCTATTTTGGAAGCCATCCACTTTGCACGAGAATGCTTTCAGAATGTGATTACTTACCACGACTGTAAAACGTGGCATGATTACAATTTTGTACTCTTTTAACCCCCTATGAAATAGGAACCACCTGACCATACCATTTCAGATACCATGCCGTTTTGGTATTGTTTTGCGTGTATAAGATAGATATTATTCTTAATTACTTTCTGATTCTCGTCTTGGCTGCTTTCTTGTATGCTTCATTTGAAGCCGATAATGTTTTGGAGTATACTAGAGTCTGCTGTGGTAATTATAGTTGTAAAGTGCATAAAGCATGCTGTAGAGCTCGTATGTGCCTTATATTGCATATATTATTATTATTATTATTATTATTATTATTATTATTATTATTATTATTATTATCTCAACTTTCAGCTTACAGTTTTGCAACATCTGGCTCCCATTATCGCACCCACAGCAACCTAAAACTTCTGAAATGTTTTTCCCGTCCTAGATTCTAGCAGCGCAGCCGTCTTTACCATCTTTTCAGTAATAGAAAACGGCAATCATTTCTTTCTTTTCTTTAGTTTAAAATCAAACTGAAACTCTGTAAAGTAAGGTAAGATTCGAGCCGATCACCATCCGAGGGACACTTTCCAGTCGATGAAAGCGGAAAGAGAAATGTGTATATATTATAAGCCTTCTATCCCAATTTTAAAAAAACCCAACTTATTATCCTGACTCAGTCAGCGTCTGTATACATTCTTAATGATGTACGTCCACCTAAAACTCATTTAATATGAGACTAGTTGTACAACTTTGTGATAATCAGTTGCTAAAGCAGGTTCGAGGAATAAAAAAGCCTTAGTCAAGAAACATCTGGTTCTAAATATATGAAAACACTACCTATACCAACTGCAACTAGGCCACGGCGTACATCTGGTGCACCCCCTGGCATGTCATGCGCGAATCCATTTCGTATGATTCAGAGACTAATGATGATAAACAAAGATACGAATGTTTTTAGTCACGAGGGTTTAGAAGAGCCATGCAAGTAATAAAAACAGAATACTTAACGACTATGACAACAGCTTGGTGATCTATTTGTGAACGTTTCAGCCTCTTTCACACAAAGCTGACAATGGGTGGTTAGCGGGTGCTCTGGTGAGGTTTGCTCCTTCTTTCCGATCAGACATCTAACGTCCTTATCTCTCCTCCCTCTTTGTGTGTTTGTTACTCTCTTGTAACACCTCTAATCTTCGGCACTGATATGAACCATAATATTGTGTTATAGGTGCCTTAAAGCTCTTACTTAAACTAAAATAAACAAACTGACATATTCAGGCTAAATATTACATTTTTAAGCAAGGTATTTATTGTTCCTTGTTCTCTTTTTCTCTTTTAGATATTCTTTGATGCCCGTGCCAAGCAGGGTCGGAAGCCCGCCTCTTAAATGATCTAATTTGTGTCGACTATAATGATGATACTGGTGTCTTGCGCGTCACATTGGGCGTAATTGCATAGCTTATGGTGTTCACGCTTCCCAACGAAGTAAAAAAAAAAATAGAGATCGAAGAACGGCGACCATGATAGTGCGCGTTCAAGGAGTACATAAAATTGGAATGAAATGTCTGTGTAGCTTTAAATCAGTCTTATGGACCTTACAAAGAACCCATTCTGGGTAGTTCATCATGCTTTAATCTAGCTGTTTTTTCCGAAACGATCTAAAGTGACTTAGCCGAATTAGATCCTTGATTTCTCGGACTCTTATTATCCTTAGACTGAACGACCCCATACTCACCCCC
>NW_004797328.1:873636-875781 GCF_000002075.1 Aplysia californica | reverse complement strand
TGTGTGTGTGTGTATGTGTGAGTGTGTGTTTGTGTTTGGGGTAATGATATATTACCATCATATGATTACTCCTCGTTAAAGTCATCTCAACTGTGCGAACTTCCGAACCGGTCCTCAGACATTAAAGTTATCGTGGACTTTGTCCCTGGACACAGCAGTCACCTTCACCCCTGGTTCCAGAAGAGTGTGAGACGAGAGGAACCCTACACGGACTACTACGTGTGGCATGACGGGAAGACGGGCGACAACGGGGAGAGACTGCCGCCAAACAACTGGGTCAGTTTCTTATACTCGTTGCCCTTTGACTCTATCGATTCGATTCGGTTTGGATCGGTTCAGTTTGGTCGTCAGGGCTATCCTGATTTTCCTCCGTGGAGGGAGAAAAGCTACCATCGTGGCACAACGGACAAAACCGACGATGACTTTCAATAACAAGGACTAACTGGTCTTATTACAACTTTGGAGTAATTATATTGCAGATGTTTTTTCATCGACAAAATTTAAATCATTAAGGAGACGGGGTGCTTCGACCCTGCATGTCGGGTACAACATGGGCTGAGAGGGGCACAATATCTCAGCTTTCAGTTAGGTCAAATTTTTACATCGACAAACTTACCTAAATACGACGACGAAATTATGAAATTGCATGTAGATGTTTTCAGTCCCCATCGATATTATTTAGATCATTGAAAGAGACAGGGTGCTCCGACCCTGCTTGTCAGGGACAACATGGGCTGAGAGTGATACAGCGTCTCAGCAGACTAATATAAATGCTTGATTTAAAAAATACAAAAAAACTCCTCATAAGGGAATCAAACCAATAATGTTGTCAGCAGAGAAGAGAGACCGAGTCGTTAGGCGCTTTGCCTTCGCATGCTGAAGATATTATGTAAAACATTATCACATCTCTCCTCTAGTTGTTGTTCCTCAAAGTCGTTTTTCTTCCGTTTGTCCGACCCACGTCACTTCACTCCCGTCTGCCCCACCCATGTCGTTTCTCTTCCCTCTGTCTCTGTCCGACCCATGTTGTTTCTCTCCCTCTATCTCACCCATGTCGTTTCTCTTCCCTTTGTCCGACCCTTGTCATTTTTCTCCCCTCTGTCCAGCCCATCTCATTCCTCTGTTCTACTCATGTTGTTTCTCTTCCGTCTGTCCGGGGCAGTGCCACTGACTGTAGTGTCTTTATGCCATTCCCAAAGGGGGGACATTTCTCGTTCATGCACAGTAGAATTGTAAATGAATGGACTGATTCATCATGTCACGCTCATAACTGTGCCTGATCTACAACAGGGAACTGCTGCTTTTTCTTTCCCAATCCTTACTATTGTCATTTCCTCTACTTCTTTTGTATGTTTGTCACACTCTTGTGACCTGCTGTTTCCGGGGTGCCTTGATAGTCGAAGCAGACTTTGTGCTGTTAAAGTTAGAGAGGTGAGCAGAGTAAGTCTGATTCCCTGTAAAGACTTCTCTGTTGACACCCACCCCTTGGCGCTCATATGACCTTATGCAGTTGCGAGCGCCGTAAAACCCTCTACTAAAACTAAAACGACCCATGTTGCTTCGCTTCCCTTTGTCCGACCCGTGTCATTTTTCTTTCCTCTGTCAAATCCATCTCTTTCCTGTGTCCGACCAATGTCGTTTCTCTCCCCTCTGTCTGACCCAGCTGAGTGTGTTTGGCGGATCGTCCTGGGCCTGGAATGAAGAGAGAGGACAATTTTACTTCCGGCCCTTCCTCCCTGAACAACCCAAACTCAACTACAGGAATCCGCGAGTGGTGGAAGAGATGAAGGTGAGGCTGGCGGAAGTGGACACAATAATGTGTGTATGATAATGATAATCTTATTTGTCAAAATTTTGTTGTTGTTATTATTGTTGTTGCGGTTGTTGTTGTTGTTGTTGTATTTATTTTTGCAATGATGCTGGTGATGCAGTTGCTGATGATGCTGATGATCTACTCTGCTTTTTAATCAATGATGCTGCTTATGCCTTATGCTGCTGATACTGCTGTTGATGATGATGATAATGATGATGATGATGATGATGATGATGATGATGATGATGATGATGTCCCCAGAATGTGCTCCGGTTTTGGATGTCTCGGGGCGTGGACGGGGTGAGGGTAGACGCCGTCTCCGAGATCATGGA
>NW_004797328.1:871932-873196 GCF_000002075.1 Aplysia californica | reverse complement strand
GTGTGTGTGTGTTTATGCATGTCACCGTGTTTGTGCATATGTGGGTGTGTGTCTGTATGTGTGTGTATGTTTGTTTGTGTGTGTGTTTGTGTATGTGTTTGTGTTTATGTGCTTGTGTGCATGTGAGCAGGCCAAGGTAAGCTATTTTATATAAGTCCATCTTGCTGAATACCCCTGGCAGGACCAATACGAGTACTTGAACCATATCCACACGAGCATGCACCCAGAAGGCTTTCCTCTGATCAGAGGATGGAGAGATGTCATGGACGAATACGAGAAAAAGGATGGAAAGAGCAGGTATGTTGATGATGTCATGGATTGGGGGAGAAAAGAGTTTGCCCCCTGGGGATGGTTCCTTTTCACACACTAGAAAAATTTTGAACCTTGTTGACTTGTGAATTATGATGTCACTTGGGATGAAATGAGACAAACGAGTGAAAATATATCTCATTTACACTCTTGCAGACAGACAGTGAGTGGAAATTTTACAAATGTGCCTGAGGCCTTAGATTTGAAGAATTTTAATGTCTTTTTCGATGAAGGCGGTTGTATTGAGAGTATGTTAGTAGGATGTTAATAATATGTTGGTGGTAGTCTCACACGATACATCCCTCCCAAAACCACGCCCCCACACATCATCCCTCCCTCCCCCCCCCCTCAACATCTCACCACACCTCTTCTCCTTTAAAACATCTTAAAACATTGCAAAAGTACCTTTTAAACTATAATATTTCATATTAGTATAATTGATTGTGGTATGTACCCTAACTTTTTACCTGAAAAATCCCTTCCACTATGTTTTGTCTCTTTTAACTTCTGCCTCACATAACTATAATTTTGGAGTTTGGAGGCCTCAAACAGCGTTGATGGTGATATTCAAAATAACAAAAGTAAGCCTGCTAAGTTCAAATAAAGTCAAGAATTGTATAAACCCGATATTATGCTCGGCTATTGACCTCCAATACGTGAGGTTGGGGGTTCAGGGCTTCTAGGCTCTGCTCTGCCCAATTTTGTGTTCTCAATTCAACCATATGTGAATGGGTACCCGACGATATACAAAACGATTTTTGTCTGTTAATCAGTGTTTTATCGTCTGTAAGATGACATATAAGATTGTATGTTTCCCATGAAATTGACATTGTTTCAGAATGCAATCAGTCTGTTGGGGGTAATGATGTCGATTGCAAAGTGCATAGATATTTCTGTTGGGTGTGAATATGTGCTTTTACAAAATTTGCTAATTAAAAATAAATAATAATAATAT
>NW_004797328.1:848512-871681 GCF_000002075.1 Aplysia californica | reverse complement strand
GTAATAGTAATAATAATAATAATAATAATAATAATAATAATAATAATAATAATGTTAATAGTAATAGCTATTATAATCATCCTCGAAGTTGCCTAATATTAACATTTTGTTGAAGTTGAAATTGGTTTTTTATTATCGTGTTGCGGTCGCCATTCGCCAATGAGCATTAAGGGGGCATAATCTCAGAAACTTAATGGTCTCTTTGTGTTTTCACGGTTGTTCCCCTTCGACGTTTCTCCCATCCCGTATCCGTATTCTTGTCGGTGTGTGATATTAATCAGCGTCGGCGTTTGAAAGGGGAAGTAACTCAATGCAGAACTAAACACTATTTAAATTCATAGTTTCTGGTACATAAAGTGAAATAATAATTTTTTTACTGTAATATAATCATACTTCTCTATTGTTATGTCTGTGTCATGTGCTTTAATTATAGGCCGAATTGAAACAAAAAAAGAAGGGGGGGAAGATCTTTGATTTGCCCAATTGATGTCACCGGAAGAGGTTCCATTGCGAAACATAAATTATTGTCATAATTGTGGTGAAAATTGTTTTTTTTCTCTTCAAAATGCACTGCGTCAGTTGATATCTAGCATGACAAAATTGCGTTTTGTTCATACTTATGTTTTCTGAAAATATGTTTTTAAATTCTGTTTTTCTCATTTTAGTAGTAAATGGCTATAATTAATGCATTTTAATATGGAGCCCTTCATAATATTATGTTTCTGTATCCATTTTGGCATCAACTTCTTTCAGGTTTATGGTGATAGAAATCTACGCTCCTGCCAAAAGTCGAAATGTGTACCGTGAGTTTGGCGGAAATCCCTTCAACATGGACCTGGTAGACCTTGAAAGGTCAGGGCTGTCTGGTCAGTCCTTGAAGTCACTCATTGAAGAGGAGTACTCCAATATTGGAGGGGGCTGGCCTACTTTTGTTGTGAGTGCGTTTGTGCATTTCTTTCCCACAATGGTAAAATCTGGTATGCATTCGTAGATACACTAGCTGTCGTGCTACCGGATTTGTAATCATGAAAGTGCAAGTTCGACAGGGGTTCGAGGCTCAGGCCCGACATTGTGTCCTTGGAAAGACACCTTACACGAATTTTCCTTGTTTCACCCAGGTGGCCGTAGATGACAAAAGATTTTGTCAGTATATTAATGTTTTAGCGCCCTCAAAAGACAAATTGCACTGCATGCTTCTCAGAAAGTTTACATTGTTTCAGAATGCTATCAGGTCTGCTTAGGTAACAACAAATTGTATAAAGTGCAGGGAGCATGATGGTGAATGGGAATTTAATAATAATAATAATAAGAAGAAGAAGAAGAAGAAGAAGAAGAAGAAGAAGAAGAAGAAGAAGAAGAAGAAGAAGAAGAATGATAATAATAATAATAATAATATTAATAATAATAATAATAATAATAACAACAATAATAATAATAATAATAAAAATAATGATAGTGAGATGATATTGATAATAGTATAATAATATATTATTTTTATTAATCTAATAATAATATTAATACTATTAACAGTAATGATAATAAAGATAGTTACCTCAACAAGGATGAGGGTGGCAACATTTATAGTAATCGCTTACACAAAGGGAAAAGAAATACAATATTCTCCCCCCCCCCCACCCAAAAAGCATTATTAAACTTCTTGTGACCATAACACTCTGAAAATATATTTTGCTATACCCTCGACTCCTCCCCCCTGCCCCCTAACCCCCCAGCTGGGCAATCATGACCGAAACAGACTGACCTTCAGGTTTGGCCGAGAGTTTGCCGATGTTTTGAACATGCTGCTGCTCACTCTCAAAGGCACACCCACTACCTACTACGGCGAGGAGCTGGCTATGTCGAACATTGAGGTCTCCTTTGAGGATACTCAGGATCCTTTTGGCAAGAACATGGGACCGGTATGTAGGAGGTCTGGGTGACATGACTTGTGCTGCGTGATTTTTTTTTGGATATGGGAATGGTATGTCTTGCATATATACAATATATATATATATATAATATATATATATATATATATATATATATATATATATATATATATATATATATATATATATATATATATATATATATATATATATACATATATATACATATATGTTGTATATATATAAAACACTTTATAATATCGTTTTTCAAGATTTAAATATTCCCACACCCATTAACTCATTGAGGGGGTGCATTCTTGGAAGTCGGCAACTCTTGAATACACACTGTTTTAGGGCACTTAAAAAAGAAACATATAGTTTGCGTTGTTCAAACGGATTTTTCAGCTCTGCTTACTTTATTTGAAACTTAAATGCAACAACATGCATCCTACAAATTGTGCAAACTCGTGTTTCTGATTTGTGTATGGTGGTTCAAAATGTTTCGTAATTCTGACTTTAAAAATGCTGCTGATCAGGCATATTATGTCTCCGCTACGTCCTGAAGTGCTCCCGAGGTCTAGAGGTTAAAGTGTTGACCTCTCATTCAATAGGTCCTGGGTTCTAAACCTGACAGCAATGGAAAATGTTTCCTCCCTAAAATTTTCTCCTTTTGTTTCTTTATCCTGCTGTCTAACCATGTTCTGTCATCTGCTTTCATCTCAATTTTCTACCCCCCTCATCCCCTTCCCCTTTCCCCCCTCCTCCGAGCTCCTGACTTTTTCTGCAGCCTTTCTACTGCTACTCCATGGCTCCTTCTTACTGCTGTCTTCCAGCCTCACCCTTGTTCTTATGGTAAGTAAGATCTAACACCTAGCCTTCTCGGATAGGGTGAAAAATCTTGGAGGTCCTGTGTGCGTAGTAAAAGATCCCTTGGTTTTCCAAAAATCAATGAAAGTAGGCTTTAGCCTGCACTGGGACAAAATTCTAAATTCTTTCCAAAATGAAAATGTTGAGTGTGTCCCACGGACTCATATGACCTTATGCAGTTGCCAGCACCGTAAAACACTTACCAAAACAAAATAAACATTAGACGTTTAAAAATTGTCTTCCATGATCCCTTGACAGGAGCGCTATGAACTGTTCTCCCGAGACCCCTGCCGCTCACCTATGCAGTGGGACAACACCCGACACGCTGGCTTCACAAAAAGCGACCATCCCTGGCTGCCTGTACACCCAGATTACGCTAACTGTAACGTGAAGGTGGGTTTGCGTGACTGTACATGTACTTTTTTACGTCCCCATCGACACAACTTTATTGGAGAGCACAAGTGGGTGGGGGGGGGGGGGGGGCAGGGAAGTTGATGTTTCGACTATGCCTGTCATGGTCATGTGCCTGGATGAGTGAGATGTAGCATCCTGTGGGAAAGATGGAGATAAGTGGTATAATAGATCTCTGCTCATGGGAATCAAACTCAAGTCTTTTGCAAGCCAGACAAAAAAACAACTAACAAGGCAGCGGTAAACTTGGAGAAACATAAAGAGATGGATGATGAAGAAACAGCAGGGTAATATAGATTTTGGAGAGTATCCGAGCGGCGAAATGAAAGTAGAATCATGATCGAGTATGTCTCTTTCTGATCTGTCACTTCATGATGATGATGATTATGTCACAGAGGTTGGTGAGGGTGGGCCTGTTGCTGTGTTAATTTTTCTTCCATTTTTTCTTTTTTTCTCCTCCCGTTCTTCATTTGGTGATGCCAAACATCTTTACAAATATAACTGTCTGTTTAAGTGCCTCCTAGTTGCCTAAATTTTTGTCTCTAAGTAATACTGGCACTGGACATGTGGCTGCTTTGCTGGGAGTGTCTTGTATAGTCTTGTATAAACAGTTGTTCTGTGGTCATGGGTGATGTGTTGTTTATACACGCCTCTGACGGGCCAAACTGTAACTTCTCGTTGCACCGCAATCTGTGGTGTGTCAGCAGTAATAAGGCGTTTCACCATCACACACATGAGACCCGAGTTCGATTACCAGGTGGGAAGAATTTTTATTGAGTATCTGGGTATTTTTGCTAGGATGCTGTATGGTTCTCAGGTTAGTCGTAACAGGTAGGATTGAAGTCCACCTCCTTAATGATCCAGTTGTGTCAATTGGGTGTAATAATCTACATTAAAAACTAGCTTCTTGTGTACACTTTTCATTTATTCCTTCTATTTTTGTTTGGTCACTGGGGTATGCCATTTAGGAAGGCACTATTCCTTGCTCAAAAACAGGGTCCTATAGCATGTTAATTGTCTGTACTGGTCACACTAGTCAGCTATTCTATGTAAGTACAATTGAACCTGCTCTAATGACCTCCTGTCCAAGACAGTAACCTGCACAAATGACCACTTTCCCCTTCCCTACTTTGGTTTTTTCCCTTTATCATAACAAGACCTGTTCAAGACGATTATCTATAAAATGATGATCAATTTTCACCACAACAATAGGTGGTCATCTTGGACAGGTTGGACAGTAATTATGAGTTTATGTAACCATACCATTGTGAACTTAACTTCCCGATGGGATTCAATATTAGTTAGATTTTTATTTATTTTTCTTCTTTCATTTTTAAAACTGCTCCTCTCTAAATAGTCATCCATTCCCCAGACACAGACAAAGTCTGATGGGTCAAGCACGTCTTTGACTCTGTACAAAGCTCTTGCTACGCTAAGACAGAAGCCTGCCTTTCTGTGCGGGGGAATTGAGTTCGCAATCTGCAACAAAGGTACAGGGGATCTGTATGTTATTCTATTTTTTACGTTTTCATTGGCCAGCTGTACAGATGCACTGAGCCTAAGATTTTTATTTTCTGTAATTGCATATTTTTTACATCTTAATCAGGAGTTTCAGCTGCATATTGTTGGGAAATGTTTTGTTGAAATTCAAATTCTATAAAAGCACTAAAAGATACATACTATAGATAAAATTAAAAACCATTATCAACATTACTGTCTACCCCTACAAAAAGGTCATGATTATCGATACTACAAATTCGGGCAATAATAATGATAATAATAGCAATAGTAATAATAATAATAATAATAATAATGATAGTAATAATGATGATGATAATGATAGTAATGATAGTAATGATAGTAATGATAATAATATAACAGAAATATGATAATGATAATAATAATAACAATGATAACAATACTAATAGGCTAATAATAATAATAATAATAATAATAATAATAATAATAATAATAATAATAATAATAATGATAATAATAATAATATTAATAATAATAATAATAAGAAGAAAAAGAATAAGAATAATAATAATGATGATGATGGTGGTGGTGGTGATAATAATAATAATGATCGTGATGATGATGATGATGATGATGATGATAATAATAGTAATAACAATAATAATATTGTCTTTCCCCCAGAGGTATTTTCCTACATCCGGGAAGACAAAACTTCTGGCGAGCGCTATCTGGTGGCCCTGAATGTGGGCAAAGTTCCCGCCCTCTCAGACTTCAGCGGGTCACCTGTGAACGCCACAGTGGAGATCTGTACATGCTCAGCCAGCAAGCGCTTGACCACTGGTCAGACTGTTAGTTTGCAAGGACTGACTCTGAATCCTGGGGACGGTGTAGTGCTCAAACTTTAATTACAACTCGGCATGTTTCCCTTTTATTAAGTAGTTTGTTTGTTTTTTTTAAGATTTGTTTTCATTTATTCTATTTGAGCAAATTCCTTTTAAAAAAAGAAGAGTTGTACGTTTATATTTTTACTTTTAGACACAGTGTGTTTCTTTTTATAACATTTCTTTTATATCTTTCATAGTTGCAGGTCTACATGTTTCTTATTTTATAATAATGATATTAATAATAAATAATAATAATAATAATAATAATAATAATAATAATAATAATAATAATAATAATGATAAATAAATAATTGCATCTATATACCGCATATCCACACGACAGCATGCTCTTTACAACCATTTTTACAACAGCACACGCAAAAACATCCACAAACAGTCTTGGCTTCCTGGTAACCACATTGTGCAAGCAGCCAATTAAGCGCACTCTAACAAACTGACAAGATCTTTCACCGACTATAGTCGGGTACCCATTGATATAAAGTGCCTTTCCCAAAAATGCAATGTCGGGCCCCTGATGGGTTTCGAACCCATGACCTTTCTGTTATGAGCCTGATCACTTAAGCACAAGATATCTGATGCCTTGACACAGTAGTCTTTCTGGACAACTCTGGGCAACAGTAACAAGGACCCACAAAGGATATATTTGTGTTTAAATTAATTACCACTGTTGTCCCAACAATGATTTTCTTGATGTAACAATACATCTTAGAAGACATGAAAATAATATCTTCAGAGTAAGAACACAACACACGAAACTTAGAAGCGTACGTGTACAGATGTTTTAAAGTAGTTCAGTCCCCAAAATATCAGAGTGGAGAAGCGGACCAGACTGTGGAACTATACCCCCCGGCAATACAGGACATACAGGGCCCTGAGACAGGAGACATGGCCAACCCAAGTAGCACTGCAGAAGACAGCTGTTTGAGCAGACATAAAGACTGAGCAAGACGGCCCAGTACAGTCCAGTCCATTTATAACAGCTTCTGTTATAACAGGAACTTGGATATAACAGTGATAAATCAATTCCCCTTTTTTTCTAAATAAGTGTAAGAAATATGAACCCAGGATCCCAGTCAGAGATGAGGCAGGAAGAAGGCGGTGGCGATGGATTGGACATAATCTCAGGAAGTCAGGCATCTGCATAACAAAGAAAGTTTTGGGTTGGAATCCACAGGGTAAGAGATCAAGGGGAAGACCGCGTGGAACCTGGAGAAGAACCACAGAAATTGATGTACAGAAAAGTAGGAAGACATGGAATAACATCAAGAGGCTAGCCCTTGATAGAGAAAGGTGGAAAGTGTTTGCCTGTGGCCTACCCTGGTGTAGGGTGAGAAAGGCAATGATGATGAGGATGAATATGAACCTGGCTATAACATGGTTCAATTTGCGCAGACCCAGATATAACAGTAATCTTGCAGGGCAAGAACTTGCTTTCGATCATTCAAATTATTAAATTTAAAATTTGTCTCAACCAAGACATTTCATCTGTTAGTATGATCACTTGCCTAAACAAAAACTCCCAAACGCATACCCCTCTCCCCCCCCCATATAGTTGGGTCACTGATAGATTCCATCTCAGTGTCAGTAAAACAGCCCACTGGAAAAGGATCTGCGTTTATCGAATATATGTAGTAAGCTGAAGATGCAATGATACTGGTAGTTCCCCTTGATAACGGATTTAACAGGACTCGCATATCACAGGAAGAAACTGCTGGTCCCGTCTGTCCTGTTATACCCGAGTTTCACTGTATATGATAGAGACAGGCTCCAGGTATGATGCGATGGAGAAGAAGAAGAAGATAACACTCGTAAGAAAATTATGTACTCAAGGTTAAGTTTTCTATTCCTGAGCAAGTTGTTGACACATTGTTGTAAGCAAAAAATGTTGAACTACGAGGTATATATATATATATATATATATATATATATATATATATATATATATATATATATATATATATATATATAGAGAGAGAGAGAGAGAGAGAGAGAGAGAGAGAGAGAGAGAAAGAGAGAGAGAGAGAGAGAGAGAGAGAGAAGTATGGAAATTATACTTTGTATGTTGCCTATACATGTATTTTGTTCCACAGAAGCTGCATGGTGAAAGCACACTGTTAATTTCTTCCACCAGAGGGTCAATAAAGTACATCTATCTCCTGTTATGTTGTTTTATGTTATGTTAGTATGTTGTGGTATGTTATCTTATTCGATATCTTATTTCTTAGTCAAAGTAGGGGACATAATCAAGGTGTGAGATGTTTGTATTTTCTGAGTTACGTACCTTGAAACGCCCTTAGCATGGACGACATACATTACAACTGTATAATTTAAATGTGTTGCTCATTAAATTTAAAAGTTTTTCAGTATTCCGAGCACATGTTTAAAAAAAATATATTGTTTTGTTCTCAGAGCAATAATGTAACTTAGTGTCAACGAGACGTTTCTTTCAAATTATAAAGCAATTCGTTTTTGGATATGTCTATTCGAAATCTACAGCATAGTGTATCTTTAAAAAACACACCGAAACAACCGCCCCGTATCTTACCTATCTCCACGTTGACTCTGGAGTGAACACATATGACTTCTTCAGTTTTTAATCAAGTTGAAATTAGAATAATTTAGATTTTCCTTAATTAAGCTTTATTCCAAAAGCAAGAATAGAATGCCTTTTTTTAAATAGTAGAGGGTTTTACGGCGCTCGCAACGGCATAAGGTCATATGAGCGCCAAGGGGTGGGTGTCTACAGAGAAGTCTTTACAGGGAATCAGACTTATTCTGCTCACCTCTCCTGCCTCAACAGCTCGACTATCAAGGCACCCCGGAAATAGCAAGTCACAAGAGAGTGACAAACATACGAAAGAAGTAGAGGAAAATGACAATAGTAAGGATTACGAATGAAAAAGCAGCAGTTCCCTGTTGTAGATCAGACACAGTTGTGAGCGTGACATGAATCAGCCCATTAATAATTCTACTGTGCTTGAACGAGAAGTGTCCCCCCTTTGGGAAAGGCCTAAAGACAGTACAGTCTGTGGCACTGCCCCGGGGGTTTGAATAGAATGCTGCTTGTTCCTGTCTAAATATTTGTTCTAAAACAATCGTATACAATGTATCGGAAAACGACATTCTGAAACTAAAATACAAAAAGAACTTCGCTTTCGAAAATAAACTGTTCTTAGATGCAGTTCACAGTATTGTCGTTGAGAAAGGAAGTGTTGTTTGGCGGTTTAAATGTGGTTAGTCTGACATCAGTTTTTTCATTGTTCCACCTCTTCTCAGCTGTGAGACTTACACAAGTGAATTTAGTTGTTTGCTTTTGAAATGGTCAGTTCTGTTACTAGAACTTGAACTGGGAAATGATATTCAACCAGGCATGATAAATAATGAAATAACAAGCAAGATATCTCACAGAGAGTATCAGTATCACATTTCTGTCAACGTCTCACACAAATCTGGTATCACAACCGTGGGTACTGACCAGGGGGTAAGGGGGCGGAGCCTGAGCAATTATGGTGGGCGGTACCCCGGCTGTCAACTCGTGCTAACCTCTGACCTAAGTTTGGCTGGACTAATCACTTAATCGTTGAGCGGACACAAGTTAATCTGTTTCTCTAACTGCGGGCTGCCGGGTTGTACAGTGGCATAGCGCGCTTCGAAGTTGAGTTGAGTTCACATTTATAGTTTGACTTGTACTGCCCATCGGCGGGACCGAATATGAAGATGAAAAATTCAAATTGGCCACGGCACACATAATATTATACCTTTCTGTTGTGATATAAAAAACAAAGAAAAAAAAGAAAGAAAAATAGATTAGACTAAATATTGCCGGCCACAAGAGCTGTGCAATTTATTTAACGTGCATAATCCCGTGTCCGTCCATGGCATTACCACGTTATGAGATAGCGAGCGATTTTTTTTTGGGGGGGGGTAAGGGGGGGGGGGTAAGGGGAGGGGTAGTAAAGGTACAAGTAAGAGACGGGGTGGGTGCATAAGTAAGATGTATTATAACTGTTAGTAAAAAATTGAGTGGATGCACAGGGTGATACGAAAGACAACAACAAAAGAATGAACAACTTTTTTTGTAAATATTTTCCTCCTCACCGAAGTTTTGTTTTTTAAATTTGTACACAACATTTTTGGAGTCAACAGGAAAGGAATTTGTCTGATATTTATTTTTGAAAAATCCACAAAATAGTTTTTCTCTACATATCATCATCATCAATGCCTTTCACCCCTGGCAGGGTATAGGCCACCTACAAGCTCCTTCCATTTATCTCTGTCCTGGGCCATCCTTCCAAGCTCGTTCCAGATGAGCTTCATCTCTCTCTTGTCCCTTTCCACGCATCTCCTCCATGTTTTCCGTGGCCTACCCCAGCCTCGTGCTCCTTGTGGGTTCCACTAGAGTGACTGACTTGTGATGTTTCCGCTGGGCTTTCTTAAAGGTGTGTCCCATCCTTGGCCTCTTTCTTAGTCCTATTTCTACTTCTATATCCTTTTGTCTTGTCCTTTCCCACAGCTCTTCATTTCTTATTCTGTCCTGCCACTAAATTATTAGAATACTCCTCATACATCTGTTGATGAAAGTCTGGACTTTATTCAGTAACGTCTTTGTTGTACTGAATAAAGTCCAGACTTTCATCAACTAGATGTTTTTTCTCTACATAGTGCGTAAAAAAAAACCCAACCCATTTTCAGCTATGTCCCCATTTTTGTAGTATGACGCACTAGTTCGCCTTAGGCCTACCTCCTAAAGTCCGAACGATTGGGCTTTATTGCAAGCTTCCGTAGTCTAACAGGCCAACAGAAGTTTGCCGAAAATGTTTCTCAAGTTTCCTTTGTCTGTTGAGATCATGGTTAAGATTAGTAAAGAGCAGAGAGCTTTTTGTATTGAACATTTCCTCAGCACCAACTCATTTCGTAAGTTTGGCACAAAGTGCGGAAATAATGTTGAAGTGTCCAATGCCTCCTTTGAAGTCAAGGGTGAAAATAGCCCTTAATTTTAGGACATGTGGAGAATAAGAACTAAAAAAATCCCAGACAGAATGATCACTTCAGGTCAAACACACACTGTTGGCACCCCTTTACCATTAAACGTCATGGGGGGTGGGGGGTGGGGGCTTTCAGTAGAAGAGCCGTATATGAGACGTCTGTCGGTAGATAATGACAGTCTACAGCTAGAAAAAGCTTGAACAGTTCCGCCTTGACATAATCTGGTTCCTTGGTAAAGCCAATATTCACCTTTCGAACAGGATGTGTTAACTCCCAAATTGTTTTAATGTTGTCTATTTGGGAAACCTCAGTCTATCCTCTTTTGTTTTGAAAAATAATAACTCCATAATGTGTAAAGTGTACAGTGTGTGTGGCATGTTGATGCGATGTCTTGGTTATCTAATTGCCCAGACTGCGCATTCCAAACTCCGATAGGAATGAGCGCTTAAAATAACCCATGTCTAAGAACGCCCTGTTTTAGATTCCAGTAAGGGATCTCCACACGGTAGACAAACATGATACCAACTGAGCTAGCGATGTGTCCACCTACCCCCATGTCCCTACACTCCAAACCAGAGGGCTGTTGACAAGTAAAGAGATAAATAAGCAAACTCTCTCTGTCTCTCTCTCTCTCTCATTCTCTCCTCTCTCTCTCTCCCCCTCTCTCTCTCTCTCGCTCTCTCTCACACATACACACAGACACCCAGATACACACACACACACACACACACACACACACACACACACACACTCACACACACACATACACACACTAACACACACTCAGAAGTTCGCACAAGTATCAATATACTTGGATTTGAGAAAAGAGAAGCACATTGGCTTAATAATGATCATTTAGTGCAGAGATAGATTAAGACGGACAGACAGAAACAACGGAGAGAAAGAAACGAAGCACGACCAACCAGTGATCCCCCACCACCCGCTCGCAAGTATAAAATAATAATATGAGCAATCAAATTGTACTTTTGTAAATAGTTCATTATCATACATACATTTTTTTTTCACATATTACCTCAAGAATCTGCACGCAGAAGATCCGAGTTAGATTTCCATGTGGGGAGAATTTCTATCGAGTACCGGTATTGCACTTTCTGCTGGGATGTTGTTTCCAACACAGCCAGATTGGTCTTGACAGGCAGGGTCGAAGCCTGCCTCCTAAAGGACGTAAATTGTGTCGTCGTGGGCGTAAAAAACACCTACATTAAAGATAAAGATGAAAGAGATGGGATAAACTTCTGAGAAGAAGTTTTCCCGTGTTATTTTGACCAACCGTTTTATGATTATAGATCTATGTTAACATTGCTCTTGCGGTTAGGACACCATCTGGAAATGAATGAAGAAGGGGCGATAAAGTTTAGTACGTAGCAGTTTGGCTTCTTTCCCTGCGAGAAGACAATCATTTGTTTTAGTAACGGTTTTACGGCACTTGCAACACAATTAAGTCATAAAAGTACCGAAGATAAGCGGTGATATTAGAGAGTATCATACAAACAACAAAAGGAGGACAAATAAAGATGATAGATGTTTTAAAAGAAAGAAAGAGCAAACCTCATAGGAGCACCCTCCACTCACCCATTAGAAGAATCAAGATATAGATTATGATAGATTACTGGGCAGTGTAGGACACATCCTCTCGCGTGATTACTAGGTTTATTGGGGAGGGGGGTGGGGTAACACAGAAGGGGACAATACAGTCATTTTTGTCCCTTTAAACACCATTACAAAAACTTTGGCGATTTAAAAAAATGAAGGAACAGAAATCGTATTTAATCTTTCAAGGAAGATGAAAACGAAATATGAACCGTGAGCCGAGAAAGAAAAACAGTGAGATCGAGAAGCTATTATAATAACGAAAGCGTGACTTGAACCATTACGATTTCGACCCATTATCTCGCTATAAGATGTAATTTGCATGATTAATAGCCAGAACAGAACGGACTTAAAATCCCCCGCCCCTAAATTTCCGAGGAAGAGAACATCATCGTCTTCGTAACAATGGCCATCGAGTCGATGATGAATTTGTGACACGTTTTCAAACAGAGCGAGAGGCGAGTTAGTCTTTCTGACAGGACGCGGCCTTCCACTATCGTAGTACCATTCCCTGTCCTCTCGCACCGGTTTCCGAACTCGGCCTGGATTCTTTGTGTGCGTCATTTGGTCCGTTTTTTAATAATGCCAGCGCAAGCATAAAGAGGAGACCCTTCTTACAAACAAGAACAACTCCTGCTTGAACACTTGCTTGAGATGGGGGTTTTTGCGGGTGTAAAATTAGAAATGCAAACTCTGAGAAGCTCTGCAAGAGTTGAAGCGTGCCATCAGTGGTACCAATGAAAATACAATCGTTTTGTTAGTGGCAAAAGTACATCATTCACTGCCAGTGTGTCACATCCACACTGCCGATTTCAACTTACACGCGCGTCTTTTGAAATGAAATATTTGGCTGCAGCAGAAGCTGGTGAGTTTAGCCCCACTTTGGTAGTCATCAGATACCAACTTGAACGTGTCGATCTCCTGGCGAGAGTGTTTTGTTGGGGGTTTAAGTTCATTTCCTCTCTCGTAACGTAACGGTTAATCGTGCTGCTATTGTGCCTTAATTGTCTAATCTCAGAGGCGGACGCAGTTTGTAAACAGATCACGCACGCGAACACAGGACTGCACCCATTGGCGAGGAGGGACGCTGATTGAGATTCAATAGCCGAGTGTTCCAACATTTCCAGCCAAAGAAGAATATCTGTGTTGAGTTATGAATTTTTTTAGTGGTCTTTGTTGTTGTTATTGTTGTTGTTGTTGTTGCTGTTGTTGTTGTTGTTGTTAATGGTGGTGGTGTCGTCGTTGTTGTTGTCGTTGTTGTTGATATTATTATTAATGTTGTTGTTGTTGTTGTTGTTGTTGTTGTTGATGTTTTTGTTGTGCCATTCACTACGATTATGGTCAGATTACTACAAATTTAAAGTCAAAGTGTTTTACTTTTCCTTACCCCATTTTCTCCTCCAAGAATATTCACATTGATTAACAGTAATCCTTCGACCAGCCAGCCTTATTTCACATATTGCCGTTTCGGCTGCCATACGACATAATATCATAGTATCTCAGGCTATTATAATCATAAATCTATCCCTCGCATATCCGTTTCTACCGATTACCCAGGTACTCACCTTGGCAGCTGGGTAAACTGAGGAATATAGACCAAAGTTTCTGAACGAAGTTCTCTTTGAGAACGTACGATGTGATGCTCAACACTCGTCACAGGGCATGCATTATGGGGAGTTAATTTACTAATTGTTCTTATATGGAAGTCTCAAATGAATATATGAAAAGATATAAATCCTGTTGAACCTGTTCTAGCGGTCACCTGTCTAAAACAGACACCTGTACAAATGACGAATACCAACTTCCCTCCTTATCCTATTACTACTAATGGAGCAAAGGCCAAATTTTGTGAATAATATAATATTTTCAAAAACTACGAAATAAAAAAATTTGAAACTTTGCCAGTACCTGTAACTAGAAACGTAGCGTTGCACTATTGTATTTTCATTAAGATCAAATGTGTAAGAAGAAAGCCCATTTCAACTTAAATTAATTCAGCCCTTTTGTAGCGATCGCCATCATTTGCTTCAACATTGTATATATTCACTGCGGAGTGCCGACTGCGCCTATGGATATTTTGTGTTCAGTTATACATTACGTAGGTTTACGAGAATTCCTGGTTTCGGTCTCACTCCTTTGACCGTCTTCTCCTTACAGCGGGTTTGGAATTGGAGCGCTCATAGAAGAAGAAAAAGAAGAAGGAGGAAGAGGAGGAGGAGGAGGAGGAGGAGGAGGAGGAGGAGGAGGAGGAGGAGGAGGTGGTGGTGTAGGTGTAGATGTAGGAGGAGGAGAAATTAAGAAGAAGAAAAAGAAGAAGAAGGAGAAAAAGAAGAAGAAAAAGAAAGAGGAGGAGGAGGAGGAGGAGGAGGAGGAGGAGGAGGAGGAGGAGGAGGAGGAGAAGAAGAAGAAGAAGAAGAAGAAGAAGAAGAAGAAGAAGAAGAAGAAGAAGAAGAAGAAGAAGAAGAAAAAGAAGAAGAAGAAGAGGAAGAAGAAAGAGGAGGAGGAGGAGCAGGAGGAATTAGAGGAGGAGGAGGGGGAGAACAAGAAGGTATTGAAAATAAATTTCTCCTGCAGTGGATGTAGCGCGCACGCCGACCTGCGCCGAAGGATATTTTGTGTTTCAGTGTGTTCGTGTGTGGATCTATGTCTAGATATAATATCTAATCTAGATCAATATAAAAAATCATGAAAGTATTGAAAGTAGATTTCTCCTGCAGTGGATTTTGCGATTACGCCGAAGGAGGAGTGTATTTTGTACACTGTGTTTAGATGAGATCTAAATCGAGATCAAGAAGAATCAGGAAATGAAAGTAGAATCTAGATCTGTGATATTTCGATAACCTATTAATATTGAAAGTGGATTTTTCTTGCTGTGCATTATAGATTCTAAGATCTAGATCTAGGCTAGATCTGTATGTGAATCCTCGCTCGAAATCAAGAATTATGAAAGTATTGAACGTGGATTTTTTCCTGCTTTGAATATATTATTATATAGAGTCTAGAACTAGGCTGTCGGTGAATCTAGATCGAGATCAAGAATTATGAAAGTATTCTTGAAAGTGTTTTTTTCCTGCTGTGAATAGTTCTAGAAATCTAGGCGGTCTGTGACGCCTGTCGGTTGTTAAAAATGTGAATTTCTAAACTGAGATCTATCTACGGGCCTAGGCTCCTTCTATCAATGATTGGCCTATGTCTTTATAATCCACCGAGATCTAGGCTAGATCTAGAATATAGATTAGGTTCTACTAGGAAACAACTCTTTAAAAAAAAGTGATTTAGCTGGAACTTTAGGAGAAAATACTACGCCTTCGAAGAGGGGGGGGGGGGGGGGGATTCTTACCCCTTGAGGTAGTCAAGAGGGGGTGGTACATAGATAAATTCAAGGTAAAATATTTATGTTCGGTTTCTTTCCTGTTTTCGGTCTTTTTCCTCTTCTTAAGTTTCCTAATACTTCTTCATTATTATTCCGTTCGTAGAACTGGTGATTTTACTAGTATATTATAATGACGCTTTCCAAGACGCTTGCTTGTTTAAGACAACTGTTTTCTCTTAGAAAAATGGTTATAGCCGATTTGGACAATTTAGACACTAACATTTGGACACCATCAAAACGAAAATGTTTCTTTTTTTTTTGTGGATTGAGACAGACGAAATAAGATATGACCTTTTAGGCATAGATTTTTTTTTTTCAATTTTAATCCCTACCCAGAACGCACAGATTGTAATTTCTTTTCGGCATTATGGTCTAGGAAAAAAGTGATAAAAAACGATACTTCTGTACAGTCTGAAAGTCGGGACTGATATAGAAATATCTAAACTCTGTTCATACAGCTGTATAACAGCTGTGTACTATCCACACTCCTATATGGAGCTGAATGCTGGAGGATGACTGATCATGACCGTGCCTAGCTATCTTCCTTTCATACAACCAGCTTACGCCAAATACTCAGAATCTTCTAGCCTGACAAGATTTCCAATCTATTACAAAAATGTAGGCAAGAGGACATGACCATCATAATAAAAAGGAGAAGATGGAGATGGATTGGGCATGTTCTGAGAAGAGAACCAGACTCTATTGTGAAGATTGCACTCCACTGGACACCCGAAGGACGTCGCAAAAGGGGCAGACCCAAAGTGACCTGGAGACGCACAGTAGAGTTGGAAATGAAGTCCTGGAATCATTCGTGGGGAACGCTGACCAAGATGGCCCAAAGCAGACATAGCTGGAGATCCTTTGTTGCTGCCCTAAACGCCAGATGGCGTAATGGGTAGTAAGTAAGTAAGTAAGTTCATACAAACCTCGTTTTATTTCTCTATTTTCACGTTAAAAATAAAACCCGAAAAAAAACGACACGTGTCTTGCAAGTGGTTGGCTGGCGATCTGCCGTGGTTTGCTAATTCTTTTCCAACAAACATCTATGGCCCTTATCTCACCTCCTTTTTGGGTTTGTTACTCTCTTGTAATGCCTCAAATCTTCGGCACTAAATGACTGATTTGTTTAGCAAGTGCCGTAAAACACTTACTAAAACAATTTATAGTCAGCACTGCCGGTCATGACCTGTGCGGGGCAGACAAATAGGTGAAGGACGACATAAAGCAATTGTGAGGCATCGAGGTGGAATTAGGCGTTCATCAAAATAATGAAATATCCCCCCCCCTCTCCCCCAGCATTTTCCAAACTGTTTTGGCAATTTTTGTAGATTTTTTTGGGGGGTGGGGGGGGGGGGGGGGGCTCCACACCCTTTATTTCTATTTAAAACATATTTATATGTGGATTTTATTGAAAAAAAAATTGATGAACTGCACGAAAAAGGTAAATTTTCAGTTTCCAATGATTCTCAAATTAGGGAAGTCACCAAATTTTGGCGGCCATCAAATATCTTTAGTTCTATTTAAGATAGATGGGCATTTTTTCAAAGATAGCAAGACAAATAAACAAGCTTTAAGATGATACCAATAACAAATAACTCTTCATGTGAAAAAAAGAAAGAAAAAATGGACATTGACGAGAGCCTGATTCCATCGCGTCGCGACACAATTGTTTCTGCTCAATCTCGGTTTCGATTAATTAAAAAGAACTCTTGTGGAAGAATTAAAAGAAAAGAAATATAGTAATTTACGAAAAGAATACTGCAAGCGTCAGAGATCAACTGAGTCTTATAATGTAATATGATCGTCTGAATCTGTAGTGCAGCGGTGATTCGCCCCATTGTCGCACGCAGGTCACCTAAGCTCGATTTCAGAAAGGGGAAGAATTTTCTTGGAGTTTCTCGGTCTTTCTTCTGGGATGTTGTATCATCCCTCTCAGCTTGGGTTGGCCTTGTCAGGCTGGGTTGAAGTTCGCCTCCTAAATTATGTAAATTATGTCGACGCGGCGTAAAGAAAACACCAACAGTCAAATTATTACTTTATTCTAGTTTACTAATGTATATTATTTGAAGGAATTTAGATGGTAGTTACAAGGAGCCACTGGTAGATCTTGCTTCTTTATTCCGTCTGTAATTTGTCTGTCAATCTTGCCTTTTGCCTGAACGTTTTACTGTTATCGTGTTGACGTGCTTCTCGCTACCCAAACAAAAAAAAACAAAAAAAAACAAAACAAAATAAAACGAACAAACAAACAAACAAACGAATAAACAAACAAACAAGTAAACGCTCAAACAAACCGATCAACCGAAACTAAGAGGAACAGTCAAGGTTGGACTGGTGGCACAGTTCAGCAGCCATCGTTTCTAATATTATAATGTGAGTGTTTGCAAGCAGATAGTAAATCAAGCCCCAATGACTCCCAGAAGTCACAGTGATGTCAGTTTGCGCATACGCAAACAGTCTGCGCACCAGTCGCTCTTTATCCTCGGTCACGTGCCCTACTAAAGAGGCGGACCAGCCAATCGGCGTGTACCGGGAAATGATCTGTCGGTCTGTGTGGAGGCATTGTGGGAGTTTATGATGGAAGGGGGTTTCTGACGGATGAGGAGAAAAGAGACGAGGGGGAAAATGCTGGTGAAGGGTATTTGAATTGCGTTTGTTTTTATTGTTTTTATTATGGGTGCATAAAGTCCAGGTTTTGTGAAGAACTAGCACATATTTATTGAGACAAAGAGAGGTTGGGGGTGGGTAATTGTTGTATTACTTTGTTAGTTTTCTTTAGCCATTTTGCTTTTAGCCAGGGGGTAGGCGGTTAAAATGAGACAGCTAAAAAAAAAAAAAAGACAAAGCACTCTTTATTTCTTTTGCTTCAATCATCACTGGTACACAACATTGAGACTGTTTTTGTACATATCCACCGCTGACTGGCGTGGGTACTGAGTCATAGAAGAAACTGTGTTTATTCTTAGCATTTCTAACTTGTCAGCGGAAGCGGACGTCCATACCACATCCGTGTCACCTTGCACAACCTTGACCTCCGTGGGATTCCCTGACCTTGCAAAGTTTGCCCACATTGTCTGCATCACATCCGCTACAGCTCTGTCAGTGTCGGTTTTCAGCGGGAATTTCTCCTCCCAAAACACCAGACGAAGTTCCCCCTTGTTTGTGACGCCCATCCAAGGCGCGGTGTAGGTGTCACTCTTCCTGTAGTCAAGCTCGTACAGAAAATGTTTCGTATCGGACGAGGCTGCTTTTATCGTCTGTTGTAGTTCTAGGATTTGAGGAGCGGCAAAGAGTGTGTCGGTGAGTGTGTCCACCATGTTAGTTCGCAGCGTTAAGGTGTTTGATGAAGTCCCATTGGTCAGATATTCTTGTTCTATGAGCTGAACTACCGCCGGGTTAGAGAATTTGTTTTGGGTAAATGTTTTAAATTCCTCTTCTGTTATTCCTGTTGCTGTCCGGGTCTTTCACTATGAATGACCACTCACCAAAGTTGTATCCTCGTAGGGTGTCGATGTCAGCATTTGGACCTTTTTCTAACAGACGTTCAGGAAGATCAGGAAGGAAGCCTAACTTTGTTTCGATCGTGCGATAAAAGGTAGGTCCAAGTGCAGCTCTCGTTTGGCTTCGTTTGCCTTTCGTATTAAGCTTCCAAGGTTTGCTCTTTGGAAACAAGAAAGTAGAGACTGGGAATTACACACGGAACATCCCAATTTTGACCCTATCAGTTTCGTAAAAATTTTCAAATCGTTGTTTGAGTTCGGACCGTGTATGTATCTGTAGCTAAGAGAAGACCCACTCATTAGGATAGCTCTTTGGAACAGATTTTTCGCCAAAGGGGAAATGGACAGCAAAGACATATGAGCAGCTCCGTCGTTGCTCCCAATAACCGTGATCCTTTGAGAATCCCCACCAAAAGCTGGTATGTTCTGTTTTATCAATTTTAGCGCCAAAATCTGATCCAGCAAGGCGTAATTTCCGGGAATTACGTTATCGCCTGTAGACAGAAAACCCAGTACTGACGCTCTGTAGTTGAGGGTAACAAACACAACACCTTTAGCAGCCAGTGTGGAGGGATCAAACTCGTTTCCTGAACCATAAGAGCCGTGCAGCAACACCATGACAGGTAGCGAGCCAGTGATGTTAGGAGAGTAGACGTTCAGGGTCAAACAATTAATAATAATAATAACAATGGATTGCATTTATATAGCGCATATCCACTTATGCAATGCTCTATGCGCTTAACATGATACATATAATGGATTTACAAATCAATTTTAAAGGTACACAGTGTTACATACTCATGCAAACACATATTCACTCATGCACGCACCACACACACATACATACTCACATACACACATACGTACATATGCACATACGCACATACAAACTCACAACGATCTACAGCTTGGATGGATTCTGTCTAATCGAAATATGATGAAAATTGAAATGATTTTAGTTTCTTCTTCAAAATTTCTAGATTTTCTGCTTCTCTGATAATTTTTGGAAGCCTATTCCAAACAAGTGGGGCAAAATATGAAAAAGAGCGTTGGCCATATGATTTGTAATTTATTTTAGGCTTAACAAGGGTTGTTTTGTCACTTGATGATCTGAGCGTTCTAGGAGGCACATAGGGTGTTAAAAGCTGTTTTAGATAGTCTGGTGATAAATCATTTAAGCACTTGTAGCAAGTTAAACAGATTTTGTATATGATACGCTCTTTCACTGGGAGCCAGTGTAATGTTTAAAATAGGAGTCACATGATCATGCTTTAGTTTTTTAGTAATTATTTTGGCAGCAATATTTTGTACTCTTTGTAGTTGTTGTAACTGTTCATCAGGTACACCAGCCAGTAAGGAATTGCAATAATCAATCCTTGACAATATAAGTGATGTTATTAAAGTTTTGGTGACACCAACAGATAGATATTTTCTAATGCCCCCCATTTTCTTCAGCTGGAGATATAGATTTTTACAAAGATTGGATACATGGTATTTCATTGACATATCTTGATCTAGCACCACACCTAAATCTCTTATTTTAGTTTGGGCTGATATTTCGTGGCCATTGATGTTTATTCTGGTATTGTCGATTTCATTGCATGCGCTGCTACGAAGAAATAATATTTCGGTCTTATCCTCATTTAATTTTAATTTGTTCTTGAACATCCATTTTCTTATATCATTGATACATCTGGCGATTCTATCTATGAGATTGTGTACATTGTCAGTTGTAGTGAATCCATACAGCTGTGTATCGTCTGCATAAAGATGGTAATTTCTCATCCTCCGGTGTGTATGTGCTCAGTATTTGGTTCTGTGCACACATTGGACCTTTAGAGAACGCGTTAAAGTGTCCCCAAAGGTATATGGCCGGTTTTGGTGCTTTGAAACGATTGTAGCCTGAAAATAGAAGGTTAGGCTTAAACAGAAAGGAATATCTGCCGTCTGGGCAAGGGGAAACTCTTTTTGTGATAACCTAGGGTCTATCGTTGATATGGTATTATCTCCCCTACTAAAAAACGGACCCTTTTCTTCGTTGATTGAATCCATTCTGAAGGTGACATAATATTTGTTTTATTTCATAAAGTAAGTCAGGTACTAGGCTTCTCCAAACATCATCTTCTACCTGCCAAATTTAAACAGTACACAAGCCAGGCGTCTATGGTGTAGCACTTGGTATCCCTCTGAGCCCAAGCTATGTCTGATAGACACAGACGAAACTCGCCTCCTAAGTAATCTGTACCTTGCTGATGGGTGCGCAAGAAAATCCTATGTTAGAATGAAAATTACGCACTGTTCTAGTACAACAGGAAAACACTGGCAGATTGAAATAAAAGATTTGGGAATACATTGCATTTGGGGGGGGGGGGGGGATACGTACGCACAAAAGATAAAGATATTGGATTTGTGATGGCTCCATATAAACCATCGGTTGCCGGTGACGGCGTTTAATGGATGAACCCATCTGCCTCTAATATAGCACCTAGTCTTATGTTCACTCTATCTCTTGTCAGACTAGCGCCTGTGGTGTAGTGGTTGAGTGTTTCTCTGTTGCACGAAAGAGATCCTAGTTCGATTCCCGAGTGGGGAGTAATTTTTTTTCTGATGCGATATTGTATCCCTTTTATCCTGGCTTGGCTCCAACGGGCAGGGTCGTATGGCCGTCTCCTAAATAATCTAAATGGTGTCTAAACGGGCGTAAAAACACCTACATAAAAAAGCTCCAGTCAGTGCTTCGCCCTGGTGATTAGCAGCGGATGACGGCAGTCTAAACAACTATAACAGAGTTTGGGATGTAAGGAATAAATACTCGTCTCACATGTACCTATAGTATAATAATATCACAACTCATTTACAGGTATACCTACCTACTCATGGTGTATCACATCTCATTTACTAACATATCTACCTATATGGTATATCACTGCTCATTTACCAGTATACCTTCCTTCCCATGGCTTATAAAATAACTCGTTTACTAGTATTCCTCCATATCCATGGTATATATTTCAACTCGTTTACCAGTATGCCTGGCTACCCATGGTATATTAGAACTCATCTACCAGTATGCCTACTTACTCATGGTACAACTCATTTACCAGTATAACTACATGTACCTACTCATGGTTTAAATTATAGCTCATGTACCGGTATATCAATTTACCCATGGTATATTGCAACTCATTTACCTGTATACCTACCTGCCCATGGTAGAACCCATTTACCGCGATGCCAATTTAACCATTGTATATTTGAACTCATTTACCATCAGTATATCATATAACCTATGATATATCACAACATATTTACCAATATACCAACATATTCAGCTCTTTTAACGGTGTGCCTACCTGTGGGTGCCTGACCGTCTGGATACCCAGGAAATCTGCAATCTGTTTCCCGTCCTGGAGAGTTCTTTTCACCCCTGTGACGTAATGACTAGCGTACAGGTGGACCTGGACAGTGTCACGTAGGTCTGGATTGCTCTCCACACAAGAGCATAACCACATCAGGGAGATGGTCAACAGGAATCTTGCAGCACAGTAAGTATAAATGCATCTTTAAGTGTGTCTGCAAATGAATAAATAAATAAATAAATAAATAAATAAATAAATAAATAAATAGATGTGTTTGACAGTAGTATATATGATATGTATAAACACACACATACGTTCATACCTACTAAAGTGTATAAACATTACATAATTCACACAATCACACACATAATATACTGGCATTTTACACGCCATGCCGCCACTGCAGACAGTCATCAATGTGCAGCATCCTATTTTTTTAAGCTTGGGTTATCATATTGTCTTCCCCACCACAGTATAAACACCGTGTCACCGAAATGATAACATTATTATTATGTATGACATTATGGTGAGTCTGTTCTCATTGATCATTGGAACACTGCAAGACCCCAATAGTAAACTGATAGGCTTAAGTATTAGATAGAAATAATGTTGTAAACCTGATTAAAGTCCTACTAACGGCACCTTCCAACGGCGTAGTCTTACCTGTTTAGTCTATATAATGTGTGAAAATGTCAGTTATTGGTCGCTCGTCTCTAAGACTAAGCACACTGTGCAAATGTTCGCGTGCGCACGCGTGTGCGCGCGCGCGTGTGTTTGTGTGTGTGTGTGTGT
>NW_004797328.1:846659-847863 GCF_000002075.1 Aplysia californica | reverse complement strand
GGGGGCGATCATATGAGAAGCCGTGTGGCTTATCACAACAGAACGAACAATATAATAATATAATAATAATAATATGCAGTCTGTCGACACGTGCCCCTTTAGTACCACCCATGACAATGTCATCATTTGTCACCCTTTGCCACCCTAGAGAATCAGGGGAGGGAATAAATGTGCACCAACACATGTCGTCCGCGACTGTACAAATTATCATTAGTATCATTGCTTTATCAATTATTATTCCCGTGCATAATGAAGAGTGGTAGTAGTTGTCCTGTCAGTACACTGTTATTTATGCTTGCTTTGATTCCGGGTATGCTTTTGGTCCGCATTTATCTTTGTCTCTCTCATTCAGCCAGAGATGTTTTTGAAATGAAAGGAAATCTGTACTGTGCCTTTATCGGAACTAGTAAAATCCTCATCTGTCTATCTAACAAATACAGAACACATTTTGTTTAATAATATTATGATTTTCAAATGAATGTAATGGGCAGAGGTACAGTGCAATTTTAAGGAAACAAAACTTTACCTATGCTTCGAAGTGTAAAGTCTATTCCTACTATTTGAATATCGCATGCTAATTGTTTTTGTTCTTGTTTTATTTTTTGTTATACTTCCATTAGCAGCACTCGCTGTTCAGAACTCTTGTTAATTTAACTCAACATTATGTATCACTATTTATAAGTGCACAATTTAATATTGCTTTATTTATCTCAATACTTTTTAGATGTACAGACTAACAATAATTTAATTTTGCGACGGGTTGAGAGAAATGAGACAAAATTCCATTGCCCGTTAAAAATCACATAGCTATTCGAATGGCCTTACTATCACGCCTCGCTTAAAACTATGAGCATTGAATAAAGAAAAACTCATGAATGTTGAATGGCAGATTGAAATGGGAACAGCTCTACGCGAAAGTATTTCCTCTATGCTTTTTACCTTGATGTGATCTGAAATTTGAAGATAATTCAGAGAAATTCGAGATGAGCAAGAAAATGTCTTACACAGCCCTATTGCAGCTTAATGATAAAAGTAACAATAACAACAATAACAATGACAATGATAATAGTAACAACAACAATAATACAAATAATAATAATGATAATAACAACAACAACAATAATAATAGTAATAATAACAATAATGATGATAATAATAATAATGATACTAGATCCACTGCTTCTAATTTTTTGGATAAAAATAA
>NW_004797328.1:838289-845177 GCF_000002075.1 Aplysia californica | reverse complement strand
TCCGCTGCGTTTTGTAGCTTTATAGAGTATCTAGTAATGACAACAACAACAACAACGACGACGACGATGACAACGACGACGACAACAACACCACCAACAACACAAGCGCGCGCAAAGCCCTACATGCGCCCCTCAAACCATCCCGTGTACATCCACTGTACGATTTATGACCCGGAAGAGTACGGAGCAGGGGATCAGGTCAGTTGTTTCTCTCGTTTGATCTTTTCTACCCGACCCTTGCCTCCGGTTGACCCAAATGTAGAAAGACCCGCTAAGTCCTCGCTCAGTGTCGACGGCCAGGGCGACTCGTCGGTTCTATGCCACAGGCCTTGTTGCCCCATAAAACATAATAACCCCTCTCGCCCTTCCATGAATATGGAAAAAATAACTCTCGGACCAACAGACTTTTTGAAGTACCCCTCCAGCGTGAGCGTATGGTTTATCCTAATTTTAAACCAAAACAAAGACAGCTTCTCAATTATCATGAGAACACCTCACAGTATATCTTGTGTAGCGAAAAGACGTATTGTGCATGTACATGAATGTGTGCTTTCGACAGTAATGTAAACAACAAAATGTTGTTTGATAGAAAATATTAAACTACTTTTCCTAACTTTATATTTTCATTTGTCTGTAACTTTAAAACTCAATATTCAACCCCATCCACCCCCTTTTTTCTTTACTACTGTAATAGTTACAAATAAATCTTTGCATTTGGGTATATGCATATCTACTCTGGTGTATCGTTTCCATTTCCGTTCCGTCCCAATTCCCATGTTCTTTTCATAACCATCTTGGCTACAGCATACTCATGAAACAACGAACATATGTTTTCTCTTTAAGGGAAATTCGGCTCAAAATCATGGAATTTGAGTTGTAGGCATTTTTATCTTCCTCAGCCTATCCTACAACTATTTCATGGCATAAGAACCCCCCCAAAACAGTATTTTTTCCCATACCGGGCATGTTTGTAACCGCCATTTCCTCATAAAGTCAGTATTTTATTTTTCTTTATCGGCCGTTTTCTCAAAATGCGACTTCTCTCTATACTTTTTAAAATAACTCCACCATTTTTCATCCAATCTTCATGAAATTTTCACAAAATTAAGACAAGAGGTAATACTAAATATCTGTATGTTGAATTTGTGATATATGATATAGATTTTTGTTGGTGGTGTCTGGAGTGTGGATTTTCACGGATTTTTCGCAAACTTGAATGCTACCTCAGGAAAAAATTCATTAAAAATTTTCTAATTCGATTACGAAAAAAACAACAGACAAATTTTTAGATCTAATGTTTGTAAACACGCATGCAAAAAAACAATCAATTTCCATGAGCGATAAGTGCGGTATTCATTACGTAAGACATGTCAATAAAATCCAATATGGCGGCGTATCCATGGAAACGAAACTTTTTTCTCAAATTTGATTGTGGATTTTAAGACTCCTTACTATGCTTGTTATATGTGTGAAATTTGGTAGCATTCGGTGTAGCAATAAGCGAGATAGCCTCCGGGTGTAGCCCCCCCCTTAATTGTGTAGTATACATACGACAAAGCACTTACAATTTTGAAATTCTCAAACTAGTACTTTTGCCGATAATGGTTGAAAGCCCTTTTATTCAACGTAATTGATATGTATTTGATTACATAATTATTACTTGAGGTTCAGGGGCAAAAGGCGATAAACCTTTATCTCCTTGAGGACGTTTGAAATGGCGCTGTTTTAGCGCACTTAAAAAATGAAGCATAACTGCGTTATTCATTCCAAATTTTTAATTTACGTCTTGTTTGTTTGTTTGTTTTTTTCCTGTCCCCCTTAAGCCGAAACCTTACAAGGCTGAAAAACAACCAACGACGACACTCAGCATGAAATATACAGATTCGTGTACTTGATTTGTACAAGCTTATGATCGTTTGAAATAGGCCACAAAATTGCCTTTAGTCTGCTGTCGGACATTATTATTATGTGTCTGCTACATGGTGAAAGAATTCAGTACCAAATCAGATTTTATTACGTTCGTTCCATAGAAAAATGTCGTCTGCAGTGTCATGCTTATGCTCTTTGCTGCTGCATACACTTCGATTCACGAGAGTTATTAATTCATTGGGTGTATCCGTCTTACTCAACATTCAATGTTGGCCTGTTGGAGATGGGCGCTTGAATAGGCAGATCACCTTTCAAGTAACCTGATTGTTTTGGAAGTGATACCGCCAGTGCTGGGTTGAACCATTCCGATTTTTCAATGACTCCTTCAGCCAGACTTAGTTTATCTTCACCCTAGAGATATCCTATACTGTTGGCGTCTGTGGTGTTGCGGATAGGCACTTTGCCGTAGCACGCAGGAGACCCTATATAGTTCAATTCCCAGGTAGGGAGAATTTTTATCGAGTATCTCAGTGTTTCTGCTGAGATTTATCACTCTCAACCCTGACATTCAGGGCCGAACAACGCCTAATAAATGGTCTAAATTGTGTCGGTGGAGGAGTACTTTTTACTTTTTTGTACTGATTCGATCCAGCGGCCTGTCGCAATGGCAAAGAATTTACAGATTTCTATCCGCTGCGTTTTGTAGCTGTATAGAGTATTTCCTACATCTGTGGAGACAGGTCGGTAGGTACCACGCAGGTCGTTAAGTGCAGGGCAGGTAAAGAGATGATGTGATACTGTTTCAACCTGGCAGTCACACAGAGGGCAGGCAGGTGGCCATTTTCTTTACGAATCCTGTTTAGATGAGAATTGAATGGGATGTGTTTTGTTGGGAGGCGAAAAATAGCAACTCGTTCTCTTCTTCTCGGGGAATTTAGTGCATTGTTTGAGTTGGGGGCAGTCATGTGTGAAAATGCAGTTCTTCCAGTTTGGCCCATTGCCCATCCGCTGTTCCGTGGTGTTGCATTTTGAGGATGCTCTTGACTGCTTGTTGTGATACATGTACTGGGTTTTGATGTGTTGTTTGTGATGCTCCTTTCTTGACAAGGGTGGTTTTGAGTCACCCTGTATAATGAAAATGTTGGTCAGATGGAGGATAGCTGCTTCAATGGCAATGGCTTTGCCCGTGCATAATTTGTACAAGAAGTATCAAAGGCATCAAATAGTTCTTCACACGTCTTTTCAAGATGTTCTATTCTTACTCCAAAGCCTGGATTGATAGTTCTCTTGACAGCAGACTCCTCAGTGTAAATACGGATGGAATTACTAGGGTAGGGGTCAATTGTTTAGAGATGTGTGGTCTTCAGTTCTTCTTGTTTGTATTCCTTTCTCATTGTCTCTTTTGTGAGGGAAGCTTTGATGTTCGTGTTGTTGATCTTTGTGTTGAGGGGGAGTCCTGGTCTTAATTGTTTTAGCATTTCTCTGTTACTTGGAAGGTGGTGTTTTTCTTCAGGTTTCTGTGATTGCGTCAGTTATTGATCTTCTTTTTTTGATCGGCGGGGACGTAAAGGCATCATTTTTAAAGAGAGTTTCTAACGTTGTGTTTGACAAGAAGAATTCAAGTAAGTGTGATTGAGAATCAACCAGTACTCACACACGAGAACACAAATGCAGGAGCTCGGGAAAATGTTTTACAAATTGTTCAAGTTTATTATAGTTTTACAATCATTCAGCAACTTTGAAGCAAAGACAAAAATTGTCGTTGTAAAAAAACCAAAAGTATGAAAGGCTATATATATATATTTTCAAATGAATTATCATTATCGTGAATGAAATTATGCACTGTGTTTAATTAAATGGACAATCAAAAACACACTTTTCAGTCTTGTGAACAATAACAAGAAACCATTCCCGGCACCGGATACGTCTCTATTGCACATGGATTAGGAGTAAGCAATAAGAAGAAAGCGGTACACGGAAATCAATGTACATAATTTTGATCTGTGTACTTGCAATAATATGACTAGACCGACCCCGTCATATTTAGTATCGGAAGCAAAATAGAGGAACACAGCAGTCAACATGAGTTCAGTAATACAGCCTCAGCCCATATAAAAAGGAAATAAGTACGTTTTAAAAACCTTCATCCTTAAAAAAAAAATCGAAATTCAGAAGTGTCACACAAAAATCTCAAGCAAACAGACCATTGGCACAGGTACGTGCGTGCGTGCACACGCGCGCGCACACACACACACACACACACACACACACACACACACACACAAACACTCATACACACGCGCACACACACATTCACACACAAACAAACAGAGAGAGACAGAGAGAAAAAAGGGAAGAGAGAGAGAGACAGACACACACAGAGAGAGAGAGAGAGAGAGAGAGAGAGAGAGAGAGAGAGAGAGAGAGAGAAAGAGAAAAAGCGGGAAGGGGGGGGGACATACAACAAACACAAACACAAACACAAGGCGCAAGACACAAAACGCACAAACAAATACACACAAAGACATAACAACACACACAAACACACAAATACGCTCATTATTATTTTTTCCCATGAACTTTGAGTCTTTACAAACGTTTAAACAATCTCTTCCAAAATATAATTCATTCAGAGATAAATGCTGTAAAAACACAATAATATTTACAATTATTTACTATCAAATTTACATCATTTTATATAAATGTAATGAAAAGGCAAAAGCGTCGATTCTCACGAATACTGACTAGTATCGAAGGCATGAAGTTTTCAAGGCCACACAACAATTGCAATGTCAACAACAGATACAAAATCAATATACATAAAATGTAAATTTGCTGCTTTTGATACGTGTTTTCATAAAGAAGAATATATCAGAAAGTGAGCCTGGTTTGGGTGTATACTCTGTGGAATGGCCCAAGAAAAGGCTTTTGGATACAAAAATCTTTACATATTATTAACCGATTCCGGTGAGGCATGTTGGAAGACAAGGGTGGTGCAATGCTCAAATAAGTGAAACGACTTGCTGACCTATGGATAATTGATTTTGGTTGAAACACTTTATGATGTAGTAGATGAAACTTGAGAAAAAAAGGGTCTAAAATGATTCAGAGGCGAAGGAATGTGTTAAGTTCACAGAAAGTGGATATACTCCAATAGCTGATAAACGCAAATAACAAAATAGTGAAGAGAACGTTACCAGCAACGTGCACCAGAGAAGTAGCTGTTGGAAAAGAAAATACGGATGCAATTTCCTTTTTTTTCCCAAGAAAAGTATTTCCAATCAAATGAGTATCGTACACAGAATTAACACAGACTAAACGCTAAAAATGTGACAAACTCTTCTCTGTCCAATTGGTCTCATTGGTCATAACAAAAGCCTCAATGTGGGTGGTTGGCGGGTGCTCTAGTGTGGTTTGTTTCTTCTTTCCTATCAAACATCTGTTGTCTCTATCTCCACTCCTTCTTTTTGTGCTTATTACCGTCTTGTAACACTTCTAATCTTCGGCACTTATATGACCTTCTTGTGTTGCGAGTGCCGTAAAATTCTTACTAAAACTAAAATGCCTCAATCCATCTTGATCGTTATTTCTCCTATTTCTCTTTAAAAATATTCTCCTCTGCATATACAATCTTGGGATACAAAGTCCCAGTAGAAAGACATATATATACTCGATGGAAATTTTCCACACACAGGAATCGAACTCAAGTCTTCTGTATGCGACGGCCAAGCACCTAACCGCTGCACCACAGACACCAGATAGATGTGATTGGTAATAACTGAGCTTGGCTATTTACAAATGTATAAAACCTAACGAAATAATGAACGAGTACTTGTCTCATTTTTTATTGATATCTTTTCTGCCTTGACTCATCGGCAAATTGTTTTCTGTCTCTATTCTCTCCCCGCTCTGTCTCCTCAACTCACTGTAGACTCACACAGATTCTCACCGCTATGACCGTACGGAGACCGCCCGTAAGTCAAGGTCACGGCAGAACTCTGTGTACTATTTGTGATGGCATCATTTCCTGTGCTGGGCTCACCTCTGAAAAAATTCGTCTGCGAAGACGCGAGTGGTTCTTTCATTTGAGGAACGAAAGGATGACCGTTACTCATCTCTGTTAAGCCCTGGAGAGCTGATGGCGGTATCTTAGAGTTGAAGGCTTCGTCTGTCTTCAGGATGTGCTTCTCCTGATCTACACGTATGTAAAGTGAGTCCGCGTCTCTAACGACACTGGAGGCCTCACTTATATTTGGGTAAGAAGTAAGCCTCTCCTTCATTGTTGAGTTGTTTAGGAAGTTCAGGTCACACCCAGACACGAGCTCTTCTTTGCTGTCGCCACAGTCTACGTCATCGCTCTCCGATCCACTCCCTCTGTCGCCCTCCTCATACTCTTCCTCATCCTCTCCCTCACCACCACCGCTCATCTGCGTGCAGGAGGACGAGGAGGTTGAAGAGATGTCCTCCCTCTTCCTCCCTGAGTTACTGGAGCACGAGCGAAGACACCTGCAGCCAACGGAGCTGTGTCTGTCGCCATCTTGACCCTCTTTCTTGTGCTTCACTCGACGGTTCTGGAACCAGATCTTGACCTGAGGAGAAAGTGGACATGGAGCGTGTAAAAATAATAGGAAGACCAGTTGTTTAGGGAAAATAATGATTGTGTGGAAGTCACGAATTATCTTTTAAAAAAAGAAATGAACAAATCTGGTAAAAGTGAACAAGACACGCGTGCTTTATTTGAAAGGGATGAAAAGAGTTTTATAATAGATTTTGATAAAGTGGGTTTTGTAAAACAGATTGGTGGTAAGAGAAACAGAATAAGAACAAAAGCAAAAATAAAAAACCCAACATAATACCAACATAATGTGCAGTCCCATCACCGTAACAACACGAAAATAAATATGAAATTCACCAAAATGACAGTGTAGGATAATCATAACAACAACAATAATGATAATAATAGTAACAATAGTAACAATAACAATAACAATGATAATAGTAATAATAATAGTAATAATA
>NW_004797328.1:832543-837935 GCF_000002075.1 Aplysia californica | reverse complement strand
AAGAAGAAGAAGAAGAAGAAGAAGAAGAAGAAGAAGAAGAAGAAGAAGAAGAAAACAGCGACAGGAACATAATTCTTGACAAAAAGCAATGACATAGAACACAAAAATGTGTGGGACATGGGTGAAAGCATTCTTGTGGAATCAGAGCGATTCGGTAATAAAATTCATAGCACATTGAGGTTCAGTAGACGCACCTGTTTCTCCGAGAGATTTAGGCAGGTGGCTATCTCGATTCTGCGCAGACGAGACAGGTACATGTTGGTACCGAAAGCTCTCTCTAGCTCTAGGAGCTGGGTGCTGGTGAAGGCTGTGCGCATGCGCTTAGAGGACGGTAGATCATCGGAAGGGCCGTTCACACCTAGGGTAAAAATAATATGGAAATACGTGAGGCAATGTATAATTTGTTCGAATCTTGCTTGATTAAAAAGTAACAATTATCACATAATAATTTGATGATGATTACAGGAGGAAAAAAGGGCAGTAGTAGCAACCAGCAATCTGTAGACTTTTTCCAGAAAGAAAAGGGTGTTTCTTTAAAATTGTTCACGTGGACTACTGTCTTTCTGTCTAAGTGAGGCTGTTTTGACTATGCCATCAAGGTGTGTCTATAGTCCTTGTCGATAAAAAAAAAGGAACAAATCAAACAACTGATCATGGCAGCAAGAAAAATGTAACCCGTTTTCCCCATAGCGTTAAATCAGTTCAAGCTGCAATTATTAATGTGTGACCCTGGCAGTTTGTTTGTTTGTTTGTTTTTTGTTGCTGTTTTTTTTTCAACTTGGGGATGCTACTCTACTTTCCTTTTGTTGTCTCTGTCTGCTTGTCTACTTGTCCTTTTTTCTTTTTCGAAAACCGTCATGATGTTGACGTGCAGTCATTTGATTAAATAAAACAAAAACAAAACAAATAAAAATTCTTAGCGCTAACAGTTATAGTCTCTTCCAAATGCACGCTGTCGCAAGAGCGAATTCAAAGAATGTATTTTGTCGGCAAGCAGTTCTACATGTCGAAGTCCAGAAAGTAAAACAATTTTAGAAGAGAGAAAAAAGGTTATTTCAAGAATTGTTCTTACATTGCTTATCGTGTCATGCTTTTTCCAATATTTAGATTCTAAATTTCAACAAAAGATTTTTTAAGAACATAAAACTAATACCACAGATTAGGAAACAGCAATTTTTTTTAAAGTTCAAAATTTTGGATCAGTACATCTGAGTCGACAATCTACATCTGGGCCTCTTTGTCTAGACTTTCCTTGAAGATGAATAGACAAAGCAGATAGCACAGACTAATACTCAGGAAGTTCTTTAGGGTGGTTAAAACGGTGTCAGTCTGATAGACAATGTTGCCTGCTATCAATATGGCTAAATAGTGCCTAGCCAGATAGCCGGTGCTTTTAAATAATTTATCAACTCTTCAATAAAAACGTAGTGGGCCTAATATGTCCGAGCAGCCGCATTAGCAAACATCGGCCTTTAATATTTTTTGAACATTGTATTCTTTGCTTTACCCTATTATGATTACTCTTTTTACTATACAAGAATATTGTCTGTTTTATGAGCTTTTATGTTCCGTTTGGTTTAGTTTTAGTAAAAATTTTACGGCATTTTCAATACAATCAGATTATATAAGTACCAAATATCAGAGGTGTTACTAGGGAATGAAATACAAAGAGAAAATAAGGAGAAGAGATAAAGACGATAGGTGTTTGATAGGGAGAAAAGGATGAAACCACACCAGAGCACCCAAACACCATCCACTTATTATGTGGCGTGTTTTTTGTTTGTTGTTGTGTAAGTGCGCGGGCGCCCGCGCGTGTGCGTGTGTGTATATGTGAAATAGATAGAGATCGAGAGAGAGAGATATAAGATGGGGAGGGGCGAGAGGGAGCGTGGGATAGTGTAGTAGAGAGAGAGAGAGAGAGAGAGAGAGAGAGAGAGAGAGAGAGAGAGTATGTTTTCGTTTTTTGTGTGAACCAGGTGAAATGGGGAAGGGGGGGGGGGGGGCGAGGGATTTGGGTGTGTGTCCTTTCATTTGTTAGGAAATTTTTACAGACATGATAATATTATCAATTTGTCTAGGTACATAATATACTCAATTTATTTACGTACAAAATATTATCCATTTATCTATGTGTATAAATACTTATACTATAATCTATGTACATAATATTTTCGTTTATCAAATTACTAAAACAATCTGGATAGATAGATAGATAGATAGATGGATGGATAGATAGATAGATAGATAGATAGATAGATAGATAGATAGATAGATAGATAGATGGATAGATAGATAGATAAACTACTTACTGGGCTCTGAACACTTGACTCTCTTCCTGGGGAGGTCGCCGCTGGGTGGGGAGGGGGAGTAACCTGGTGGAGACACCCTGTGGTCTGTGGGTTGTCTACCCTGACCCCCACCCGGTGAGGAATCCAGCCTCGGGGTTGTGACCTCTGGCCGGGGGTACGGGTGGCTGTGGGGGTACGGTGATGTCAGAGTGGGAGGTGACACGGAGCCGGTCATTTGTAGTCTGTGATGGGTCTGCATAACGGGTGAGGACGGGTGTGACGTCAGCACTGGACTAGATGACGTCATGCTGTGAGCAGCGGCCACAGCAGCAGCCGCAGCGAAGCTGTGAGGGGTGAGTCCGGTAGGGTTAGGGGTGGGGGCGTGGACACACAAGGGGCAGCACAGGGCTCCCAGAAGTTCTGCAGGGTGTCTGGAATAGCAGGCGATACCCGGGGTGGGCATGCTGTGGTGAGGGTGGTGGGGGGATGAGGGGTGAAGGGAGGCTGAGTGGGCGCGGGCAAGTAGGGCGGCGTGGTGGGACCCCAAGACGGTGGAGGCGTGGGGTGCAGGGGCGGAGAGAGGGGAGGAACCTTGTCGGGACACTGCAGGTTTTTTCACTATGAGCGAGTCTACGTAGAAAGACCGTGACATTTTGATGAAGAGCTTTTCGCAAGAGGCACCAGAGAAAGATCCGTAACAAACAAAACAAATCTTAGAAATAAAACTGTTGGATTGTAGATTTGTATTTTTAGTCTACGTTCTACCTACGTAGATTCATCCTAGACTTGAAAGTGAAGATGCCGATCTCACACGGTGTAGAAGGTAAACAAGTTCTGAACAATATCACAAGCGACTCAAAGTTCCATTCTTCTAGCAACGTCAAATGGAAGGTTATATGACAATCTGATCTGGTTGCGTCTTCGAAATAAAGTTCTTGGAAGCACTGAAATCCGAATGAAGAAGTAAACTGTGTCTATTTTACAGGTTCAAAGTAAAACAATCTTATGCTTCATAAACTTTGCTAAGTCGTTCGACCTGATACAGTGATTCTCACAATTAATGTCGGGCGTCACGATGAAACTGTCTCTCTGATGTCGATCCAGGATGGTTGATCATAGAAGTTCTCATCTACGAGACCCCTGCCAGACAGAGGTCGAGACCTAGTAGTGAGGAAGGACATCGCGACATCCTTTTATACGCCGCTATCTGATGTCTCTGGGTCGGCCCTTGGTCGCTGACGGCCGTGAAACAACAAAAGACTTTAGAGTGGGGGGAGGAGGGAAAAGTCTCCGGCGGGGACGGGTGCCAATTAAATTGGCTCCATCGATTCGCTTGTCCTAACCCCATTCGCTAATTTTGGGGGCCCTCGACGTCAAAGATGGGGCAAGAGCTGTCGCGAATGTACGATGTGATGAGGTGGGAGGGGTGGGGGCTTGTGGCGGTGGGGGTGTTAAGATGGGAGGAAGAGAGAGAGAGAGAGAGAGAAAGAGAGAGAGAGAGAGAGAGAGAGAGAGAGAGAGAGAGAGAGAGAGCAATAAAATTTAGAAGAAAAAAAAATTGTATTGGGTGGGTTGGTGGTGGTGATGATGACAAAATTATTTTACAAAAAGGGGAGGGGTGTAGGGCGCGAACGGCTGGGGAGAAGGAACGAATGAAAAGACGAGAGGGTTAGAGGATGTGTGGCGGATGGGGCGGGGGTCTACGGAATGGAGGTGAGTGGGGAAAAAGGAGGGGTGGGTGGGGGAGGGGCAGTGTAGATCGACTTGAGAAAAGAGGGGAGTGGAGGGTGAACGAGGCGCGCTTTTTATTTTCAATATTTTCCTTTTTCGGCTTTTCTTGAGAGAGAGAGAGAGAGAGAGAGAGAGCCAGAGAGGCAATAAAGGCGAGGGGGCAGGGCCGGGTGTGTGCGCGGGGCGCGCGGGAGTCACGCCTAGCTAATCATTTGTTTGGACTGTGCGCGTGTGTTGCTTCTCGCGCCACCGAGGAAATTCAATCGTGCACGTCCGTCGCGGTTCCGGTCGCTGCTGCGCATGTCCACGCGTGTCAGGCACGAGGTGAGAACTCCTCTCTGATTGGTGGAGGCGGTAGTTCCTGAATAAATCCCATCCTTTTTGCGGTTGGTGGGGGTGTATTTTCTCACAATTTGGACCTGGAGTCGACTTGTCAGCCAATGAACATGAATCTTCACGGCTCATTAGCTGGGGAAGACGGGAGTGGTGTCCCCAAAATATGGGCGGTTGGTGCCCAATGAATATGAATAGAACACGCACTTGCAGACACATTCATTTATGATAATTGGTCTGATGCATGTCCCTACTAAACCGTACGCTAAAAGGCGAACGGGCACAGATTTTTCTCTCAAACTGTGTCATGAAAGACAGCAACAATCACATAATGAAGACATAGAACAAAGGCAAAAGAGCAGCTATACTCGTATTATGAATTATTTGAATAAATAATGGTAAGTTATGCAAGAAAGAGGTTATGAACAGCCAATAGTATGTGGAACAAGAGAGGGATATAATTATAAATATATGTTATAAGAGAATAGAAAGTATAAATAAACTGAAGTATTTCATTCAAGTAAAGGATGTAATAAATAATCGATATTATGTCATACAAAGAAGGGATATGTATACATATAAACGGTTATAATACGTTATACAAGAATGGGATATATGAATAAGCGAGAGCATGTTATTTTAAAAAAATTGATTCGTGACATTGAGGCAGATGGCTCATTTTTTTAAAGTGAAAAAAGGGGGGAGTAGACGTTTGTGGTAACTGTGAACCGTTGTTGTAGAACAAACAAACAACAACTGAAGGACAAATAAAAGCACAAATTGTGCAAAACAGAAGAACGTGTTCTCAACACTTTATGACCCAAAGGTTACAGCTGCGAATATTCAACAGTCGGTCAGTTTATTGTTATATTTGTTTATGTAGCCGTCTTCATGACCGCTCGCGCACATGTGTGTGTGTGTGTGTGTGTGTGTGTGTGAGTGTGTGTGTGTGTGTGTGTGTGTGTAAATGTTTGTGCATGCGTGTTTGTGTTGAATAATGAAACAGAAGGGTTAAGAGTGAATTAGATAAACAAATTTAA
>NW_004797328.1:830813-831998 GCF_000002075.1 Aplysia californica | reverse complement strand
GAGAGAGAGAGAGAGAGAGTGAGGGGTTAAGAGAATATGTTTTTGTATAAACACGTGCTCGTACAACCGCACGATTACCATTAAAAAGACTCCTTTTGCTTCTACAACCACCACCAAAATGTGAGCCTCCGCGAACGAAGCGCAACGTTGAGGTGATAATGCGTCTCTTTTGTGTGGAACTCTAACAACCCCATCTGCCTCATTGTCACTCATCGCAAAGGTCATATCTTTGGCCTTCCCTAAGTAAGCAAAAAAATCTGTTTGGGTTATATCAGTCCTCGGTGTGAGTCCGAGATATGCTCTGAGATTAAAATGGGAAGGAAAACATCAGTACATAAACATGATTAAAAGCGATAGAAGCATGAAAACTCCTTTTGTTTGCAGTGCTAAAGAGCTCGATTCTCTGTCACTGGTTTGACCTGGAACATCAGATTTGTTTGACCTGATAAAAGTGCGCTTTATCTCTGCTATGAAAATCAGAGCAAGTACAGTTTTTTTTTCAGATCAATTGTATAATAGTGAGCATATCTGCTGCGAGAGTCTTTGAACACTCGATTCATTATAATAAAAATGAAATTGACAACCGTATAAGCAATCAATTTTCAAACTGGTTTTGTCTTCCTTTTATTTATTTATTTATTTATTTATTCATTTATTTTTTTTGGCGGGTGGGGGGTTATTTATTGACTGCCAATCATCTCAAGACAAGGCAAGGAACAGACACAATTTGGGTAAAAACAAATAATTGCATTTAATTATTAATATTGATGATGTCCTTGAACAACAGAAATACCAAATGTTTAAGGCAACATTATCAATCGTAGTGCATCATAAACATTTCTTGTGTGGAAAAAATATGTAAGCCGTACGTCTGCAGAAAATGTCTTTTAAAAAGAATTGTTTGCTTAGAAAAAGTTAGACAAACGAAAAGAGGTTATTTTTTCAGTCTCTGAAATTTGAATCTTTTACGTCATAGCATTATGATAGCGACTTAAAAAACAACAACCGATGATCAGATAATCTGTGAAAGAAGATAGAAAGGAATTAAGAGAAGAAAAGAAAGAAAGAAAGAAAAAGAAAAAAAGAAAAAAAGAAAGAAAACAGAAAGGAAAAAAACAACAACCTTAGGTTATAGAAGTTCTCATCTACGAGACCCCTGCCAGACAGAGGTCGAGACCTAGTAGT
>NW_004797328.1:828541-830046 GCF_000002075.1 Aplysia californica | reverse complement strand
AACAATTTCAATACTTCCAAGTCCAGCCCGAAGCCCCTATTAACGCAAGGAAAAATACTATTATAGTGTTGTGGGTTGTAGTAGACAAGTCAGGTGTAGCAGTTGTCTCTCAGACTGGTCCGACAAGTAGAACAGAAACGTCGTGGAGTCAAGAGATCCGGCACCTTGTCGTGCTTATAATATAATAACGCCGTCCTTTCATTGTACAGGTTGAACTTAACAACACTCCCTTCCAATACTGTTAGGTTATGTCTTAAGAGTCAAGACCTCTGAATGAAACGTCCATCTCCGATATGACCAAGCCTGATGGGTTTGGAGCTTTAAGAACTCCCCCAAACAACTCAAATTCAGAACGCCCCGTTTGGGATTCGAACCAGGGCCATCTGCTCCTTAGTCCAGCACGATACAAGCTGTGCTGACCGTGCGTCCTGCCACACCGTTTTTGATGTTTTGGGTGTAAGGTATTAAAGAAAAACTATGTGGGCGGTAAGTGCAAAGCAACACAACGTGACATGAACGCTAAATTGGGACCCCTCATAGAACGTCAAAGTGTGTGTTTTCGTCAGTTTGTACAATCCAATTATGCAGTGGAATATTAAGGAAGAAAGAGAAAATAATATTCAATGTACCTTTAGAATCACCCAAGAACTGTGATATCAGTTCTATACTTTTCTAGTACCATTTTATCGTCAACGGTGCATATTGAAATCAAATACAAATCTGAACTGTTCCGTAACATTAATTCCCATCACATCAGACGGTTAGAGAGTTCACTACCGGAAAGAGCGACATCACAATGGCGTCGGATGCATCCTCTCTTAATGTTGTAAGGAACGATGTTCTGTTTTGTCTTGGTTCAGTCTCCAGAGTAAAAAACACAAATTTAACTACTAAACGCTCTTTGTAAATTGATTCTCGATAGCAGAGTCGTCTGACCGCCAGAGGGCATCTTCCCGCGGTCTGGCGTGGCTTTTGTTACAGCAAATCTAATTGGATAACACTTGCCCACGTGGCTGACATAACGACCTCGTTGATTGGCTCAAAGAGCCCTAGGCCTATAGGGCAATTGGCTCAGTGAGACACGTGACGTGCACACGATGTAGTCAGTGACTAAAAGGGGGATGAGCACAGAATACTAATATCTGATACCATTTGCATGATGTCAGGTTTGCTCGGTAATGATTCAGGGAGAAAGGCGAACAAGACATCCATTAATAATATCATTAAACATTTCCGTTTTGTTTTCGCTACTCTGTCTTATTAAAAGTTGACTTCGGGTCAAGCAAGGTGTAAGTGAATTAGGAAAACGGTTTCTGGGTAATATTTCTTCGTCGTACTAAGCTTTTATTCATTTCCTTCTTTACTCTGTGTCTCCTTGTCTGTCTATGTATTTGTTCGCCAGTCTCCACCTCCCCCACGTCTCTGTCTGCCTGTCTGTCTGTCTGTCTGTCTGTCAGGTTTAGAAAATACATGCTTACCCGTTGTAAGTATCGCTGTTTTTTTTT
>NW_004797328.1:823684-825686 GCF_000002075.1 Aplysia californica | reverse complement strand
CAACAACAACAACAACAACAACAACAACAACAACAACAACAACAACAACAACACCAGCTGCAGCAGCAGCAGCAACAACAACAATAACGAAATGGTTTGGGTGATAGTATAGAATGATATTAAAGATATACTAGTACGAGATTCATTTGACCTTCAACAAAATAGGTGGTCGGCGTGTGCTCTGGTGTGGTTTGCTCCTTGTCCCCTATCAAACATCTATTATCCGTATCTCTCCTCCTTCTTTTTGAGTTTGTTAATGTCTTGTATCACCTTTAATTGTTGGCTCTTACCTGACCTTAATGAGTGTTGCAAATGCAGTAGAACACATAGACCTACTACAAACAACCGTCAGCAGCAGTGACCGGCAGGTATATCTAGGATGGCGTCTATTTTCGCAAAATTTTGTCTCCCTTTCGACTTCAGGTGAAGACCTCATAGCCTGCAGGAAGTGATACATTTCAGCAGTTTTTAAGCATAGAAATTAGTGTGGTAAAGCTCCTCTAGTTATTGCGTCGTTTTCTAAAACAGTTTGTATAGTTCCAGAACTCTACTATACTGGCGTCTGTGGTGGAGCGGTTAGGTGTTTCGTCATTGCACGCGGGATACCCAAGTTCAAATTTTCGCGTGTGGAGAAAACTTTTTATCGTGCATCTTTCTGGTGGTGGTACATTGCATTCCTTTCAACCGAGATTGGGCCGGACAGGCAGTGTCGAAGCTCAAGTCCAAATTGATATAAATTGTGCCGATGCGGGTGTAAAAATCATAATATACATTAAAAAAACTTCCATACTATAAGACCAAACAGTCCACATTCCCTTTTAACAGGTAGAGATTTTCTTTAAAAAGCCTAATCCACAGCCTCCTTCCATCCGTACCCCCCCCCCCCCCCCCCCCCCCCCCCCCCCCCCCCCACACACACACACGCACCTTGTCTTATTTCACAAACTGTAATAAATTATATTATACAGCAAATAGCACAGGCAAGCGTGTACGAGAACGAACAAGCAAACACACGCGTATAGGCACACAATAAACTTTAAACCAAATAAATGATTATCGCGTGGAAATAAGAGATTTGAGTTATGGGGCAGGACAAGAATTGCCCACCGAATAACGGCAAGCTCACACAATCATTGTGCCCATGTGTTTGACAAGCTCTGGTTACAGTCAATTCTCTACACCCGGAATTGGCATCCATATTACCCCCATTTGGTCCCATTTCTCTTCCTCAGCGCGTTCAGATTCTTTGTGTAAGTTTGCGCTGCAAGCGTGACAAAAAGGGACGAACAAAGGCCCAGTGGAGCGGCACGGCGCGCGCTGATAGCGACAGGTTCCTGACAAAAGATCGGTGCGGCCTCGGTGGTTTTGGGGGGGCCTGGTGACGCACTCAAGGAAAAAGGGGGTGGGGGGCAGGGGGGCGTTTATGGGTCAATATAACTCTGTAAACTGGGGAAAAAATGCAAACGCATCTCTGATGATTAGCGGGTGCAAACAAAATAATATATTATGCTCAACGACACATTCGTTGTTTAAACGATTGGAATAATATGTTTAAGTTGTACGTTGGTACATGAGCTATATGCACAATAATTGCCGGCATATTTCGCTGAAAATTTTTTTTAAAAGGTAAATAAAAGTAGAAAGCAACAACAAGCATGGGTTCGTTAAAATTCTTTATCATCGTTTCGTTTCAAAGAATTTCAGGTAGAATAAATAAGTTTAAAGCTTCTTATTGGTATAATTTGCACTTTCATTGGAAAACAAAGATGCAGCGCATTCGAATAATTGAAAGAAAAAAAATCTAACTAATAGAACGCATCGACATAGCGACTAAAAGAAGCAGAGAAAAGTATAAACAGTTGAGTAATTCAGCGACAACCACCAGATGTTCTGGTACAAAAAATATGAAAGAACGACAGGAAGAGAAAAAAGAAAAAGAGAGGCAACGTAAGAAGAAGAAGAAGAAGAAGAAGAAGAAGAAGAAGAAGAAGAAGAAGAAGAA
>NW_004797328.1:821057-823498 GCF_000002075.1 Aplysia californica | reverse complement strand
GAGAGAGAGTTAGAGTTGTACAGCGGCTGAAACTGGTGTGGCCTGAGAGCAGGTGTTTGTGGACGATTCCGCTAACGTCACAGAGGATCAAAGTATTGTTGGAGGGAATTCTCTCTATGCCCAGAACATTTCACTCACAAATAATGGCGACAACACAAAAAAATCCCCCCAGACTTAGGCATTACTCCGTGGATGATGACGGGTTTTTTCCTGTCTCGTCTTTTTTTTCCACCTCTTTCTCTGTCTGTCTGTCTGTCTGCCTCTGTTTTTCTCTCTGTCTCGCTCTCTCTGTCTCCCCCCCCCCCTCTCTCTCTATCACCCTACCTGTCCATTTTGTGCGTCTCTCTCTCTCTCTCTCTCTCTCTCTCTCTCTCTCTTGTTATTAGTCTTCTTACTGGGAAGTTGGGGTGAGAGGGTGCGAGGAGGGAGATGAAACACAGAACAAACAAACGAAGAGGGACGATATGGAACAGCTAGGAGAGGGGAAGAAAAGACAGCAGCAAGAGAACAGCGAGGAGGACAATGGTAGGAGAGATGAAGAGGATTGATGAATGGGAAGAAGAAAAAGGGGAGGTATGAATCCTGCTACTTTTATGAGGTTGTGAAAAGAACTCTTCACCTTTCCTCCTCATGGCCCTATTCTTGTAACCCCCTCTTGAAAGTATTCTCCCCGAGTTCCAAACACGAAACTTCTAAAGAAGAACCCACTAGCGGGAGCAGCACTGCTTTTTGCTTCTCTTTTTAAAAAATGCACAGCACTTCTAAAGTTGTCCGCGGAACAAAAAAATAATCTGTAGTGTTACGAGGTGCAGCGAGGTGGTAGTTTGTTTAGAACAAGAGTCTTTCTAGGTCATCAATGGTACTTGATTATGGTAGTGAAAGGCACGCTTGTTTGCCACTATTTGTACCCTAGTAGGGAATTGTTATCGAGGACAATTGGCCGTGAGTAATACGAGTGACGATCGCTAGGTCGCAGTTCAATCTACTGGGGGACCCTTTTGACTTGGAGGGAAAGAGGGAAAGAGAGAGAAGAGAAGAGAGAGAGAAGAGCTTTGTATACATCCGGATACCCCACTGGGTGGCACGGTTTTACGCTTTCAATTAGAAAACATTACTGCCAATAAAAGTACTTCTCTCACGAGTGTGCGTTCAAAAGGGGTGACTAAGATAGCAATGGGACAGCACGCAACATACGGGGCGTCATGGCGAGTTGCTCTCCGCTTAGTACTTCAGACTATAGTCGGTCCTGCAATCTGCTCACGAGTACCGTGATCTAAAAGTATCCACAAGGGCCGTTAAAGTTTACTCGTGGCCCTCCACAAGAGAATAGCACAGAATTTTAATCGCATGACAGACGGGCAGGAATTTTCAAGACGTAAAACTGTGGTAATTATTGTTTCTTGCAAGGTCAAGTTGAAATGGAAAAAAAGTTCTTCTGCTTTACCCCCTCCCCCCCCCCCCCCCCTCACTTCTTGGCTCAGCATCTGCCTGGTAGTCTGTCTCTAACCCCCCCCCTCCCACCTCTTAAGACAGATAATAATATGTAGATAGATAGACAAAGAGAAAGAGAGAAATATAATAAAATCTTAGAGAAAGAGGGAGAGAACTGACGAGGGGTCTGTAGAAAGGTAAGTTATAACGACATTTTTAATTTTTCAATCGACCTTTCTGTGTCCCTTTCTTCCAGTTCCTTTTCTTTTTCTGAATTATTTATGTTTCAGTTTTTCTCACCCCTCACCTCCACCCCCCCTAAAAAAAACCACCCCTCTAACACACATACTCACACATAAACATCTTTTTATTCTTTTTTAAACCTACAAATTATTTTCATACGAACCGTATCTGGATGAAAAATAGAAAAACAACCAAAGACAAACATCCCCCTCTCCAAAAAAAATTACTTAAATTTTAATTAAATGACTAACTTTTTATCAAATGTCTGAGATCAGCCAAACACTGTTGAAACAGTTCAGCAGTGTTCTTTATTTCCATATCTTTATCTGTATGAGGGTAGAGAAGTGAGTCTGTAAACAAGTAAGATACCCATCGAGAAAACGAGGTATTTTCCTGGATGTAAAGAAGAAAGGGAAATCTGAATAGGTGGCGAAAAGTGAATGCTATAATATGAGAGTATTGGCGCTGGGTAAAGGAAAAAAAAGCAAGACTTGTTAAACTCTAATAAAGTGCGAGTGGGTTTTTTGTGACAGTGTTATTGGATAAAGGGAGAAGGATATACATCTGCGTAAATAAAATCTAACACATCGCGCATACAAGAGACGTGAAAGAAAAATGTACGTTGTAAAACAAACAAAAAACGTGAAAAACAAAGAAATAAAACACAGAAAAAGCGTGAAAGAGAGTGGAAATGAGAGGGAGAGAGAGACAGAGAAATAAAAGGGGAGCAAGCGAAAGAAAATAAATGAACGAGAGCGAGAGGACTG
>NW_004797328.1:815379-820957 GCF_000002075.1 Aplysia californica | reverse complement strand
TCACCTCCACCCCCCCTAAAAAAAACCACCCCTCTAACACACATACTCACACATAAACATCTTTTTATTCTTTTTTAAACCTACAAATTATTTTCATACGAACCGTATCTGGATGAAAAATAGAAAAACAACCAAAGACAAACATCCCCCCCTCCAAAAAAAATTACTTAAATTTTAATTAAATGACTAACTTTTTATCAAATGTCTGAGATCAGCCAAACACTGTTGAAACAGTTCAGCAGTGTTCTTTATTTCCATATCTTTATCTGTATGAGGGTAGAGAAGTGAGTCTGTAAACAAGTAAGATACCCATCGAGAAAACGAGGTATTTTCCTGGATGTAAAGAAGAAAGGGAAATCTGAATAGGTGGCGAAAAGTGAATGCTATAATATGAGAGTATTGGCGCTGGGTAAAGGAAAAAAAGCAAGACTTGTTAAACTCTAATAAAGTCCGAGTGGGTTTTTTGTGACAGTGTTATTGGATAAAGGGAGAAGGATATACATCTGCGTAAATAAAATCTAACACATCGCGCATACAAGAGACGTGAAAGAAAAATGTACGTTGTAAAACAAACAAAAAACGTGAAAAACAAAGAAATAAAACACAGAAAAAGCGTGAAAGAGAGTGGAAATGAGAGGGAGAGAGAGACAGAGAAATAAAAGGGGAGCAAGCGAAAGAAAATAAATGAACGAGAGCGAGAGGACTGTGAGAGAGATATACACACAGAGAGATAGAGAGTGAGAGAACGAGAGAAAGAGAGAGAAAGAAAGAGAGAGATAGAGAGAGACAGATATACACAGAAAGGCAGAGAGAGAAACACACAGAGAGAGAGAGAGAGAGAGAGAGAGAGAGAGAGAGAGAGAGAGAGGGGGGGGGAAGTTCAGCGAGCGAGCAGTGAGGTTGTAGAATTATCGACATCTGTTTTTGCAGCCCAATTGGTCGGAAAAAGATAAGACCACCACCACTGCCTACAAAGAGACAGACAGCAGATAGGTCAAAATGAGCCTTTTCAGTTCAATATCCCATATTTTGTTTTCAGAGCGAGCTATTCAAAGTACCATCAACAAAACACAAACACATATACACGTAATTACACACAAACAAACACACCCACAAACACACACACACACACACACACACACATATGCAGACACACACACACACCATTCTCCTTTTCTCTGTTCACCACCCTTATAAAAAAAAATAACTCGTTCGTCTCGATAGTTGTCTATATTTCCTGAGATTTGTCTTCCATTCCCTAAAAATGAAGGCTTCGTAAAATATCTAAATTCTATAAAATATATCGATCCCATTGACTATTTCTTCAGGAAGCCGTGTATGATTCGGCAGGATTTATACTGAGCCTTGGCTCTAGTGATAAAATTGAATGGCATTCTTCTGTTTCCGTTATCAAAATGAGGAAATCAGGTTTCTAGCGACATGCATACACACATAATAATAGATAGATTCAAAAATCAACTCGCCAACATGCATTACTTTAAAAATTTACAGAATAAGTGAAACGTAACACGTAATGAGACTCCACCGCAGACAATCAAAACAGCACTGCTGATCGCTACTGACGACGCCCACTCCATGTCATGGACTGAAGCCTGGAACCACTTCATTATTTCTCACGAAAGAGATTCTGTCATTGTAGTCGTACCTCTTCATGACAGAACAGATCGGATGACACGGACAAAGATTAGCGGACAAATCGTCCCGTGAAATATTGCGCGAGATATAATCTTAACAATACTAAAACAACTCATTTTACAGTTGCACCCCACGCTTACACTCCTTCTCTAAGTATCCGATCATGTTTCAGCTCTAGCTTATGTCTCCTGCCAGCAAAAATATTTTAGCTGCTCATAAAATGATCATAATAAAATAACGGCTTAATTTTTTTTCTCAGGTAGGATTTATCGTCATTTATTTTTTAAATGCAATAAAAATCATACTTTTGAAAAGTTTAACTTAATATTACACGATGTGGAGATAATGAATTGCATCAATTTCTCTATATTATTTTCTGCATAATCACGTTTCATGAGAATCCATCCACGTTCGTCTAATCATTTCCCACCTCACACGTGCGACAAGCTTGTACGACGACATTGTCGAGACAGCCGTGTCATGGGGAAATAAAATCACCAAGAAACTGCTGAACGCGGATAAAGGAAATTTTAAAAAAGCAGCGAACGCTAATAAAACATTGCCCTTAGAAACAAAGGGATGCTGTTCAAGGTACGTGATTCATGCTAAGCTATTAAAATCTTCTCAACATATGTCAGATTTATGTTACTTCTCTTTCAGCGGTTTTGGAAAACACGCAGGAGTCAGAATAGCGAACAGCGAGAGTTGAGGACGAGAAAAGGAAGAAAGAAAAACGCTTCGTTTGCAAAGAGCGAAACATCTTTTGCAAAAGCGCGACGACGTCAATTTTTTCTTTTTAAAGTTTCTGATTATATTTTTTTATTTCCTTCGTCTCTTGTGAAACGGTGACATTTTTTCCATGTGCTCGTTGATCCAGGCGGTCCTAGTGAAGCGAGGGAGTCAAAGAGTGAGGGACAACGGGAGAGGGCCCTGAGACAAGAGCAGACACACACTCACACACGCACTAACTCACGGCCGCGCATGTATGCTCCCCCTAGCAGCTGTGGGTGCTCACCGTGTGCGCTTACACTGCGCCCCTGCCATGCTAATGAACCTGCTCAATGCGCCCACTGCGCATATTTACAACAATTGAATCATGGGATCGTAATGGCGTTCAAATTTTTCGCGGGAATGAGCCAGGTCACTGGCTGAGTTCAAGGGTGGGGTCTTTGGCGACTAGTAGGTCGAAAAAGACGCAATTTTTTTCTTGAAATAGCAATTAAGTGGCCTGGGGGATACCCTACGGCTGTTACAAAACTAGCATTTCAGAAAATTACGAAATAGTGCGGGGTTAGGCTCACCCACGCATCTGTTATGAAGGTGGTGCGAGCGAATTGGAGGCGTCTCGAAATTCTCGCTTTGATCCAAAGCACTGGAAACTGGGAGCGAAGTCAGGACAAAAAGTCACAGTACCCGTGGAGGGTACCCAGTTACTGACTGGGAGATTTTGTTACATCTTGAATAGGCCACCCTGACAATAACCCCCTTCCTGTCTCCACCCCCGTCAGTCCGCAAAGAGCCTGGAGAGTTTAACCTTAGACAAGAAGAGATACCCTCGGTCGAGGCACTCACTGCCAAATTAGTAGCTAGTCAGGCCTTTGCCTAAATTACTGTGACTACGAATACTATAATGCTGCAAACGGGGGCTGATTTTAAAAAGAAGAAAAAAAGTACTTTATCCCCGTGGCGATGTTGGTGCAGTGTTTAGATTTCATCTTTGTCTCGGAGCTATCGCGTTGTTAACTTGACGAGTACGAGTGCAGTTTTTACAGCTCATGCGTGATCCGTTTCTCGCCCGTCTCAATTTTACTTCCTCACAAGACTCTGTTGTCTACAGACTTCCAAGATCCCACGCAACATCCGGCGCCCATCAAAACATAGTTTTTATTTTTAAATATTTTTTTAGCGGCGTTCGCCCGTCGTGGGAACAGTGCAATAACAGATTCCCGTTGCTTCATCTCATTTTTATCCATATCTGGTCCAATCCCCTTTCTATAGTTTCTCATCGGTCACAGTTCAGTGATGAAAGGGCACCCCATCTCGCAGACACATTGGCTGCCAGCTATAATTCTAATGTCTTCTCGTGGCTGGCATGAGCTCTTCCAAGATGGCGAGAGCCCGTCTGCTTAGCGGGGAATGAATAATTCATGGCGCCATTATAACGGGAACGTTGGAGGAGAAAGAGAATGGGAAACAGCCCACCATCTTTTCATCATAGAGCTTCATTGTACGTTTTCGACGCTGCAATTCTCTCTTTATTTGGGAATTTAAGTGATAGTTTTGTTTTAAAGGCGCTTATTTGTTCTCCACAACCCCTTAACGTTCCCTTCGGTTCAAATAAAAGTCTGTTTGGAGCAGGTTGCGGATTTCTTTCTTTGGTGACCGAAGCTTATCTTTAATTTCGTGAAATAATGAGCATTGCATCTGCATGCCATCCCAGAATGGAGGGGCAGGTGATGCACAGACAAGGACCCGCGACTTATTGAAAAAGGATTTTTTTTTCGCCACAGAAGTTTGGAAAAGATGGCGTACATGTCGAATCAACTCCCTGCACGTGTCTTGTATGGAACAACTGGCCATAAATGCTTTTCATGTGATACCTCTGTGCCCGTTAGCTGCACAAATTAGGGTGTTTACTTGAATGGGCCGGCAAGTTCTCCATACAAACCTCAATTTTCGAGCACAATTGTCTCAAAGTGAAGGCTCCAAGCCCCTCCACCTAGTGTTCCTGGCCCAAGAACTCTAGCAGACGTCGCCCACACGTGCATGCAATTCGTTGTGCTCCAAGTTCTTTGAAAGGGAATCAAGGGCGTTGTCTTGGATCTAATTCCACAGCGAGAAACAAGAACGCTGTCTGAGAGGGTGAGCAACATCCGTTATCCAAGATAAAGCAAACAGCAGCTTTCAGCTTCGCCAAAAAATCTCTAGATACACTGAAAGCAAATTTCAACGAGCATAGTGTTCCTGATGAGCTTTGTGAAAACTGGCTGGATTCTCAGTCAATCGCATGATAGTAAAAAACAAGGACAATTACCTTTTATGTCATGTGCAAATGGCCACTACAGGCGCAGCCTAGTTTGGTCTCCCCTTCTTCAATCTCTCCCATCTGTTAGGTCGGAAAGCTATGAAAACATAGAGAAAGAGGAAAGCAAATAATACTGCACAACGTTTGTCTTAATGGCCTTTCAAACTTGGTGGGATGGGAACAGGCTCGTGTGTCGTGGAGGGAAGGTTGAGCTTTTGGGGCAGGGTTTGAAGCAAAAAGACCAGCAGACATCATCATCATCATCAACATCATCATTATCATCATCGTCACAGGACGCGATCTCAACTCCATTTGGAGTCGATGCTCTCGAGAAACTGGTGATTAGGCCTTAGGGGGGTGTGCACGGACACGAGAAATCAAATTCTGATGAGGCAGGCTTGCTGTTGTTTCGAAGTGCTGGTGATTAATGCCTTTTCACCCCCGCCAGTTACAACACCCGCACGATTTCTGGCTGTTGATGCAGTACGGAGATCTTGTGTCTTCTTGACTGTCGAGTGGAGCAGATCTTGACATGAGGTGACGTGCAGGTACCGTCGAGTAGGTACCTTGTTCCCACGACATGTCTCTCCGTCACGCTGCGGGCGGATGTATACAAACGGCAGCTTTTGTCTGCTTCATTACGTTCACAGTCACCGTGATAGTAGCATAGAATCGCCCCCCTCCCCAACCCCCATTTTTCTTCCTTTTTGAGTGGTGTAACCATTCACGTCGGAAGTCAAGTCAGTTCACTTGTACTATGTCTTCGTCAATACAACATTCTTGACCTTGTGGTTGATTAATTAACCATTCACGCTCTGAGAGTTCCGACTCTCTTCAAATTTGCTCACCTTTCCTCTTTACATTATCTTTACCTTCTCTCTTTCTCTCTCTCTCCCT
>NW_004797328.1:811701-813454 GCF_000002075.1 Aplysia californica | reverse complement strand
AGGTAGGTAGGTAGGTAGGTAGGTAGGTAGGTAGGTAGGTAGGTAGGTAGGTAGGCAGGCAGGAGGGTGTATGTTAAGTGTAGTAAGAAAGACATTTCGATAAACACTGGTAGTGTAAAGTGTGGGCAAGTTATCCATACCAGGTTCCCCGCCTTCCCATTATTCCCTCCATTTCACCCATAATCAGCAGGAGCTGCTTTCGGTCAGTTGGTACCCTGCTGGACAACGGATCAGATGGCCCTGGTTCGAGTCGAGAACACAGGGTGTTCTTGAACTTGGGTCGTTTAGTGAGTTTTTAAGGCTGGGTCCTTTCGTAGATGGGTATTAAATTTGGATGCGTCCGCCTGTTAAATAACTTTACAGTGTAGAAAGGGGATTAAATCTATACAGTAACAAAATCAACCACAACTAGCCTAATTTCCACTAGTCTCTTGTAGCGCAATCTCGCCTTACACATAATCAGAATTATCCGCAGATTTCCTTCCTGTCCGAGGACTAATCTTTGGGCGACAACTTTGTCAATAGGTTTTGTACTGTCCACAGCAAGGAAAAATGTTTTGAAACTTGATGTAAAATTTAAAAAAGGAAATCGTTGAGGAGGATTGTGTGGTTGTTGTGTGCATTTGTGTGTGTGTGTGTGTGTGTGTGTGTGTGTGTGTGTGTGTGTGTGTGTGTTTGTATCTGTGTATTTGTGTATGCATGTTTGCGTGAGGAGACATATAAATATATACGAATATTATATATATATCGGAGGTGCTGTGATTGTCATTATTATTGACAATATCTCGGAGATGCTGTAATTGGCAATTTTTGGAAGACTGTGAACATCAAATTTATTCAGCGGATATCGCAAACCTTATTATGAGAGAGAAAGATAGACAGAGAAACAGAGAGAGGGAGAGAGAGAGAGAGAGAGAGAGAGAGAGAGAGAGAGATATGTATGTGTTTCCCGATTATTCTCGGGGCGTCCTGATAGCTCAGGTGGTATGACTCTCGTCCATGGGACGGAAAGCTCTGCTTCGAATTCCCAAATAGCACGTTCTGAACAAGGACTGTTTGGGGAAGGTTTTAAGGCTCTCCACTCTAAGTTTTGGTTCAGTCTTATCCGAGATGGACTTTACATTCGGAGGTCCCGCCTCCCAAATAGCCTTACGGCGTCCAAAATGGAATGTGTTTGTTTTAGTAAGGTTTTACGTTCTGGCACATAATAAGGTCACATGAGCACCAGACAATGGAATTGAACATGTACAATTGTTTCACATAGTATTTTATCATTCTTTCTTAAAAGAACGATAGCTGTATTCCAGCCCAGAAAAGAAAGATGGCCGACTAGTAACCAGTCTGAGTCATTTCACGCGGAATGTTCTCGTTATTGATCTATCGATGGAAATTAACTAATTCACCCTTATGTGAGAGGTGTAGCTCTTATGAAACTGAAGATGAATTTCCATTTATTTTCTGTTGTTCACGCATTGTCCATCAAAGGAAATTGTTAATCCCTCCCAGCCTGACTCGGCCCAGTGACAGAAAAATGCAATGTTTGACCCATGATAAGAGATATGAGCACAACCTGTACTTATTCGTTATGAAAACTTTACCCATCAAATGAATGTTTCATGTGATGTGATGTGGGCCAATGGCCTTAAACACTAAATAAACTTACTTACTTACTTACTTACTTACTTACTTACTTACTTACTTACTTACTTACTTACTTACTTACTTACTTACTTACTTACTTACTTACTTACTG
>NW_004797328.1:793064-811601 GCF_000002075.1 Aplysia californica | reverse complement strand
GGTAGAATGTACCAAGATAGTGTCCGTGCATGTCAACTGATCACGAATGTGCCAGCTCTTGCTGTGAAATGATTATCTCACTATGATTTTAGGGTTATGTACGTGTTTTAGAATGGTGTAGGTGCAGGGGTTGTGGACCATAAGGTGTGTGTTTGAGTGTATGTGTGTGAAAGGCCGGAGGGGGGTGTCTTCTCTCGTTTTGTGTTTTTCTTTTTGTTGGTGGAGTGTGGTTGAGGGTGGATTATCAGTTTTTGTAGGAGCGATGGAAACTCTGGTAAGCTGGCTTTAAACAAGGACATCTTTACACCGCAATGGGGGTCGCTAAAACACTTTATTTTTTGTCTTTTCGTCAAACTGGAGAGGGCTGAGATATTAATAAATTTAATAGCGAGACTGCGGTTTTTCGTGGCGTGTTGGGTGATACGTGAATACCTGTACAGGGCGGTGTTAGGAGTTGTATGTGGATATAAAATACCTGAATATGACTATTTTTGGTAAGGGATGGTGTGTGAGTACATGTATAGAATGGTGGTAAGGGTGGCACGTGAGTACCAGTATATGGCAGTTATTGGAGTGATATGTGAGTATAATGTACCAGTATAGGGTTGCGGAAAAGAATGTCGTTTAGTACTGACTATTGTAGGAATGGCGTATGAGAACTAGTATAGGGCTGTGATAGGAATGGTAAGTGAGTACAATGTTCCAGTATAAGACTGTGGTAGGGAATGGAGTGTGAGTACCAATATCAGACTGTAGTAAGGGATGGTATTAGAGTACTAGGACAGTGGTAGGAATGGTATTTGAGTACGAGTATAGAACTGTGGTTGGAATGACATTTGAGTTTCAATATAGGTCTATAGTAAAAGTGGTATTTAATTATCAATATATGTCTGTGGTAGGGGTGGTATTTGAGTACCAATATAGCTCTGTGGTTGGAGTGGTATTTGAGTACCAGTGCAGCACTGTTGTGGTATAAGCGGAAGGAGTGATATTAAGATTTGAGCATCAATGTAGGACGGTGGTAAGGAATGGTGGGTGAGTACCTGATTTTGACGATAGTAGAGGTTGGAATTCCTTCTTTTCTGCAGAGGTTCATAGCCGTGACATTAGGTATTTTGAGCATGTCAGAAGCGCTGTGGCAAGAACATTCTCGGTGTAGTTCCATCTGTTAGTTCCTGGGGTATGGAATAAAAGTCTAGATCTACGCATGTTCTTTCCGTCCTTCCTCTGTTGCGTCGTCTTATTTGTCCACATCACTACATTCGCTATCATGATGTTGATAATTATGGTTATTTGTTACTTCAAACCCACAGTGGCGTCGGTAGTCTAGTGGTTGTTATCGTGAGATTGCGAGTTCGGGAGTTCGAGTCTCAGCTTGGTCCGACGTTGCGTCCTTGGGAAAGGCACTTAACACGAACTTCCCACTTGGCTCGGTCATTTCGGAGATGGAGGTAAAACCCGGAAGTCCCGCCTCTTAAATAACCTAATTGTGTTGATAGGGGCTTTAAACCCATACCATTTCATTTCTTCACTTCAAACTCAAAGGACATGTCGAGACAACAATATCACAAGCATCTATGATGTTGCAGTTGGGCACTTCGCTGTCGCACGCAGGAAACCTGAGTTCGATTCCAGAGTGGGAAGAAACTTTTCACCGCGTTTTCTGTTTGGGGAGGGGGGGGAGTCTATCCCTCTCAGCCCAGGTTAGCTTTGACAGGCAGGGTGAGAAGCCCGCTACCTTAATGGTCTAAATCGTGTAAATCGTGTCCAATAGGGCTTAAACCACCCGCATTAAAATCCATAGCGATATTGATGGTGTTATTCTTTAACCGTCAACCGTAACAAATAAGTCAAGTTTTATTATTTAACACATTTTCTTCTTATTTGTTTTAAATGTCTAAAACTACTACCCAACTTCGATCTACAGGTTTTCAATAGAAAACAGGAGTCAGCTTTCACTAAATAGCAAGTATATTCATTCGCCATATTCACAGTTGTTCACTGTGGTTGTCTTCTTTCACAAAAACTAAAAGGAGAAATGTTTTTTTTCTCTAATTTTACGTCTTGAAACAGCATGTCAAGCCTCCTAAATGATCTAAATCGTGTCGAAGAGTGCGTAAAGCACCTGCATACATGACAATAACGATATTGAGGGTGTTATTCTCTGTCAGCTGTAAGAATTGAGTCAAGTTTTATTATTAACCTATCTATTTCCTTCTTATTCTTTTAGAATTTCTAAAACTATTACCCAAGGTCGATTTGAAGGTTTTAAATTTAAATCGGGAGTCAGCTTTCACTAAATAGGTAGTATTCATTTGCTATACTCACAGTTTTTCACAGTGAGTGCCTTCTTTCACTAAAGTTAAAAGGAGATGGGTTTTTAATCTTGCGTCTTGAAACATTTTTAAGGGATCATTTACTAGATCAGAGCAAAACACCAGCGATACATTTTTTCTCCAACATCTAGTAAATAGGATGCACTTGGTCTTCGGAATAATGGTTGATCTCTTCTCCTTACATGCAGAAGTTGCGAGTTCGATATCCGAATTGGGTAGTTTATTAATTTTTAACGAGTATCTCAACTTGGGTTTTTGCCTCATAGGCACCGTGGTCGAAGTGGCTCCCTTTTGCAAGAAAAAACAAAATTAAAAAAAAAAACCAAAAAACCCAAACAAACAAAATAAAACAACAAAAAAGCAACAAACAACAAAGGCATTGTGTAGATGGGTTGCAAACTATTTACAATAACCCAGGAAGCGTTGTAGATATTTGGAGACTTAGACTCTGGTAGTCAGCATCCCTCTGCCCATCAAACTTGTACTAGAAGTAATAGTTTCGTTATGGTAAGGAATCAGTCAAATAAAACTTTAAAAAAATCTAAGATAACGCTTTGTGTATGCGACAGACGGAGGAATATACGCGTCCATTTGTTAAAGAATGTTCACCTCCACCTCCTCCCTATGTAATAATAACAAAATAAGTAAGAAAAACAACAGCAATAACAAAAACAAAAAACACTCCACCCCAACGAAACACAGTGTAAACCCAAAAGACCGAAAACTCCGAATGAAATTTTAAAAAAGTCCTTTTCTTGTTTCTTGCCTCGTCTTTGCAATCAACTCCCTTCGATACTCTTGTTCGTGTGCTGTCCTTTACACTAGAATATTTTCAAAATTAATCGAATAAACTTTCTATGCTCCACAAGTTTTGATTAGCATACTAACATGAATATCAGTCTCTCCTTTACTTTTAGATTAGTTATCTATCTATCTATCTATCTATCTATCTATCTATCTATCTATCTATCTATCTATCTAACAGTCACAACAATGGCGCATCACAGTCTACCAAAACTTATTCTGGACCCCTCCCGCCCCCCCCCAAAAAAAAACACAAAAAAACACAAAAAACCCCCACAACCTGGGGGCATATTTCTTGTCGCCACATTCGCCAAAGCAGTCTCAGTTGTTCAAAAAATTATATCATAAACAGAAATTAATTACCTCGGCAGCTGTAACATGTTAAGTAAGCATGACCCAAATATACACAGGTCACAGTATTTCCGCACAAACTCTTCATCTTTTCTAAATTATTCTTTGGGCACCATTTCGCAGAAACAGTCTGTGTTTACATAAAAGTCCCGCTCATCTTTCACCAGTGAGATCAAAGCCATGACGAGCCACCATAATATCTGACAACGAAGCTCGAATTTTTCAATGAAACAGAATATGTTCATACCAAAACACTCTCTTGGATAAGAACAGTTTTCTAACAAAGTTCATGGCATCAAAACATGTGTTGCCACTTGAAACTGACAAAAGAAAAGGTCCTCGAAGACTGTTCACGGTGCCACTACATTTGAAAACAATACGGGTCGAGCAAGCGGTTCCACCACTCGAGAAACCCACGAATATTTCATAGCTCGAAACCCTCGAAGGCATGTAATTGTTCACAGCTTTATGACGACCTACTCAACAGCCCAAGTCTAAAGTACCACTCATAGAGACGCTCAAGTGTGAATCTATTCTTGTATTCTCCCCCGCTTGATGAAATGCCTTCAATCACGGAGACCAGTTTTTCGGTCTGGTGAAAAAATCTTTATACGGTTCGAACTTAGAGATGGAAAAACGTTTTGCTCCAGTGACCAACAGCCGACAGTTTCATAATAGTAGAACAGGCCGGATGGTTTGGTAATTTCATTCTGTGAAACCATCGACGCCATATGTGGGTACAATACCGAAAATCAATTATGTCAAAATCAAGTTTAATAATATTTTGAGAATAACTTTTAGTATTTAAAGTAACATCCTCCGGCGTTTCAACAGAATTACCCATAGTGATTTTTATCTTGACGGCCGAGGGGTTTGAGAAACAAATGTTCTTTCAGGAGTTAGCTGCGTATTACGTTCAAAACTAGTTCGCTATTTTGGTGGGCTTTTTAAAGGCCAGTCAGATGCTCCTTTGCTAATCAGGCTTTTCACAGGTTCAGCTGTGTCAGAGCGTTTCTCTGGCTTCAGGCAGATTCCCCTAGCACTAACTTGATTCGGAAACACTGACTGAAAACCAATAGATAGCTCGAGATTGTTCGTTGACATCTGTTATGCTGAGCACAAATTGCAACAGAGTGCTGATCAAATGTACCAGAATGAGATGGGGTTTCAAATTACAAACGATCATATTATGGTCCAGGCAGTTTTTCTTTGCATTTCTAGTTTTCGCTTCGCAAGCATGTTACGCTTGACTCAACATAAATAGTACGTCTTCGGCGGAACATGGTGTGACATCAAGATGGGGAGGCGAGGAAAGAAAGAAGGAAACAGAAGATGTGGAGACAGATTGACGATTACAGGGCAAATGAAAAAGAGGATAGAAATTGGTAGACAAAGAAATTAAAACCAGGTAGACAGATAGAGGCGTGCAAGGTGGATGCAGAAAATTAAAGAGGGAAGACAAGCACAGAGACAGAGGGAAAAAATCCAGAGACATATTGGCGGGTAGAGATAGATAAATGAACATGAAAAAGAGATAGATCTATATAGACTAGTATAGAGAGCTGGCAAAAATATAGGAGAGATATCTGCGATGAGACAAGAAAAAATGGAACTGAGAACACAAAATGGTTTTAAAAATCGTATACATGTAAGCTAATGCGCTCACTGGTCACCTCCATATTTTTATACACCTGCGAGTCGTGGACACTAACAGCAGAATTAAAGAAAAAGATTCAGACCACAGACTCCTTGACATCTGGTACGAAGACCACGTTTCAAATGCTGAGGTACGAAAGAGAATCACCAACGCAGTGGGGCAGTATGAAGATCTACTGACCACAGTGAGGAGACGAAAATTAAAGTGGTATGGGCATGTCACAAGATCCACAGGACTTGCCAAAACAATCCTGTAAGGAACCGTACAAGGAAAGAGAAAGAGAGGAAGGCAGAGAAGGAGATGGGAGGACAACATTACAGAGTGAACAGGAAAGACGATGGGTGACAATCTGAGGACAGCAGAGGACAAAAATAGATGGTGAGAGCTGGTTTTCAGATGCAGTGGTGCCCCCACGGTTGCCCCAACCACGGGATAGAAGAAGAAGAAGAAGAGACACATATATGAAATGTTTTGCACACCTTGATTTATAGGCCGCAACGTTATCGGTAGTTACATATATTAGAATCACCCTGAGGTAAACTTGGGCATCCGAACCACTAGGGTGGTTTCCAGTCCACGACTTCTCTTAAATGTAGGTGTTTTTACGCCCCCATCGAAACAATTTAGATCATTTAGGAGGTGGGCTTTCGACCGACCCTACACGTCAGGGCCAACCCGGGCTGAGAGGGATACATCGAACTTGGATTTCCTGCGGGCAACAGCAAAGCGCCTAACCACTATACACAACTCCTCTGATGGTACCGAGATCACGAAAATATAATTTTCTAGGATCCCAAAAGAGCACACAATAACATTTTGCTGGTCTCGAAACATATTACTGTCAACTAGCTTGAACTGCTGGTTAGGGACACTTTTTGTGTGTCTGTTCTTCAGGAAGCCATCACATCTAGAAGCTTTGCACGAGAGAGCTTTCAGGTGGCGTATTTTTGTCACGATTGAGCGATAGAACAAGTTTACATTTTTTATTCTTCTGGTCTTCCTAACCGTGGAATTTCAGAAATTGAAAGTGATTTCACTGTGAGAGACAGAGACTGTTCTTAAAGTCCTCACTAGGGTTTTGCTAAGATAAAACATTTATTACAGATTGCCTCGAGGAAATACATACATACATACATACATATATATATAAAAAGATAGTATATCTGATTAGATATAGATATAACATATATGTTTATTTATATTTATATACATGTATAATATTTTAACATTGTAAAATAAATAACTGGATGTGTCAACTATTAGGCCACTCATGTGCTACAATCTACTTAGTGAAAGGGTGACAAAAGTCTCACCCTCTTTCACGCCTTCCTCTTGAACAGCTTTACTTCTTTCTAATCTATCAAACAACAATTCTCATCTAACAACAAAAACAAATCAAAACAAAAACAACCCCAAAATCTCGTAGAAACCTAACGTTGCGAGGACCAACTTCGAAACCATCTATTTTTGGTTAGTGGGGGGTTATGCTCTTATAACAAAAGTAATATCGAGATTTTAGAATAACCTAAGGATAATAATCGGGAAATGGCTATAATGTCACATTAGAAGTCTTTAAGTCGGGACTTTAAAACAGAAAGCCTAGATTCGATGTAAAAACCCAGCACTTTGGGGTAAAAAAAAAGACAAGAATAATCTAGAACAAAAGAAAAAGGAAAACGGCAATAATATCATCAGGCACAAAGCCAATGACAAGGAAGAATGATCTCGTTCCTCACTTTTCCAGCACATTAGAGCCACTCAAAACTTGCACGGCCACCCCACAGACCTCCATGTGGTCGTTACAAATGAAAGGACCCATCAAGTCCCAATAGCAACCTATTAAATATGGGGACAACAGATATCATTTTGAGCCGTGAATTCCAGGTCGCGCATCCTTAACGCTGTTCTGGCCACCACTAATGAACCCCATCAGGGCGGAGATTTCGTTTATCTCTTGTACCCTCACACAAAAACCCACTCGTGCCCATGCTTGATGTTTTGTTCTAGTTGCGGAGTTTTACGAGCGGGCACGTCGACAGGCAGCATTTATTTCATAAACTTGCGATCTCTGTGACAGGTCGACTCATGTAGAAGTAGGCCATTAAGCTTGGAGGGTTTAGGAGAAAATGATGGGGTGTATCCAGGTCGCCAGTATCAGAGTTGTCTCCCCGTGTGTTCTTTATCTGCAATAAAAAAGAAAGAGATAGAAATCAAAATACAAGAAACCTGCAAAATTCATGTTACCACTTTCTTTCATTCCTTGAAGAAAGTACTAGAAATTACAGTCACCAGTGAGGTTAATTTGGGTATCTTGGAAGTGTTTAACCTTTTCGCAGCACGCCGCTCCACGTTGGCGCGCTGTTTTTATATTACCTCGGAACGTACCGCTCTTCTTTGGCGCGCGCTATTTCACAACCTTTCACGACGGGGCGCGCCACCCTGGATTCACGTACTTGTGCAAGCAACAAAAAGTTTGCCTTTTCGTTTTTCACTGTCAAAATTTCAAAAAGTATTCAGATACCATTTTGGAATTGTTTCTTGCTGTCAGAAGTTGAGTTGCTTCAACACTTTTGGATTTACCGGCGAATTTCTGAGGTCACTTTCCAGAGTGTTCCCGAGACGTTTTTCATACGATACGCTGAACGTTGTGGCACTTAGACCGACGCTGAGAAGACTCACTCTCAAAGGAGTCACGGATTCTATCTACATAAAATGGACCGATGATGAAGATGATTTTGAAAGGATGAGGATACTATGCCGGTTAACTATAAGGCATAACCGTTAAATTTTTGCTTACGAAGCAACCAGTAGTGAATCGAGAATGCGTGAGATTAGAATGCATAGACACTGATGATGAGATGATGGACGATAGGACTGGCCGGTTGTTGAAATTACGATATGGCGACGGATACGCTGTAGAGCTGTAAAGGAGAGTATAAAAAGGCAAAAAAGTGAATAAGAATAAGTGGAGGGATTAGAAGATAAAATACTGTGGGCTCGAAACACAAACAACTTTCCCCGCTCTTCTCAGTTTACTGGTCCTTGTATTCGGTGGAATCAAAATCTTACAACCCAAACAACCGTTTGCATCAGATATTTACTGGCTGATCATTACAGAGGCGTTTATAAACTTTAATAAAACTAAAACAAAACGACAAGATGGGAAAGGGATCTATGGCAAAGATTTGCAAACCTTGGCAAGTCGTTTACTTTGCAAAACCAAGAAACCAGATAATCCTGTAGAAATGGAATGGTTTTTTGTTATCTATTTTCTTTCACATGGGTATACTCAAGATACTGACACTCGGCAACCACTGACCTTGAAGCCCATGCTTGCACTCATTTGTCTGCTGAATAATGATGTACACACAAAGAAAAGGTTTCTTGACGGTTCTCTCTTCTTGTTTCATATGTCAAACAATATAGCAGAAGTGGACTATGGAGAGCTTTTCCATGACATAAAAGATAAAGCATTTAATTTATCCCGAATCTACAAGAGAACGTTTTTTTTAACTTGTGAAAAGCATAACAGGACTTTGCATTGACGAAACCATGGTATATTTCAAAGGCCGTTCCCGATCCAAGGTTTATAAATCTGAAGGATAAACTCAACAATGAAGGATTCAAACTAAGTGAAGTTTGCGAGAGAAAATCAGGGTACGTCTCTGTTCTCTAGTGATGTACTGTGTCAAAAGACGAATCCACGTTTCTCTTTGCTAAAAAAACACACACAAAAAAAAAAAAAGAAAGAACCACTTTGGAATGTTTTAGGTTTGAAGTCTCGAGGGAAGCGGAAACTTAGCAGGTTTTGGAAGTGTATAAATCAGCCCTGCTTTTGAAAAAGTGAAGGTTTTTTTTAACTCAGGACCCACTCAACATACTACCCAACGCTACAAACAGTACAGTGGTTGAGTGTGATAATGGCATCATATACATGAAAGGATATTTATTGGCATTTTTTGTGCTATAAAATCGAAACTTGAATCTGCTTGTGCCGTCTCCGGTGAGAGAAACGAAAAGCTGAAGAGGCCAACGAGCTTGGCTGCAAATGTAATATGAGGAACAAACAAAAAACACGCTTTCTGATTGGCCACAGAAACTTAACGGAAGATTGTTTTCCTCCTAGACTACAGAGATTTAGACAGGTTTGCTTTCTCGGTGGATTGCCTGATTTTGTGAGTTTTGAAAGTGGAACTATCACTGGGACAAGTGCAGGTGACCAAAAGGGACTTAGGAAAATGGCTCTTTTTCTCCAAAACTCGACCTGGCAGATATTGCAATTAGACTCCATTATTACTGGCTCCCTTCCGAATTGGAAAAACTTCTTGTACCCTAAGTAGAGTCTTTGAAGTGCCACCTGAATACCTTACTTTGAATCAGACTATAGTACTGAAGGCTTTCCAGTCTACTCAGTAACACTGTTTGTTCTTCAATTGTTTTGTTTTGTTCTGTTCCCCTTTCTTCTCTCCTACACTGATCTTTGCAAAATTGTATTTTCAAGACCAGACTTGTTTTGTAACATTACCATTCCCGATTCCTTTTCTTTCCTGTAGTTTGAAGATATTTATAGGGCTTATATTTGGTTGAATGGTTAGGAAGAAGTTATACTAAAGAAAACACAGATGTCCGGAACATGTAGGAAAATACAGGATTGACAAACTCACAGAAGTTTTGAAGGAACACAGGAAAACAATAGTTATCAATTTTGACAGAAGAAAGAAGCATTGGCAAATTGTTTTGCGGTGGTCAACATTCATGAATCTTAACTCACTGCTCTTTACTTGCAATAGCAAAGCGTTTGGCGACAGGAGAGAGAGAGAGAGAGAGAGAGAGAGAGAGAGAGAGAGAGAGAGAGAGAGAGAGAGAGAGAGAGAGAGAACTTTGTCTCTCTAACGTAAGGTCGGTTTCAAAGAGAGGAGAAACGCCTTTTCGTTATTCACTTGATCAAACCATGTCCGGCATAGATAATTCAGGTGAACAATTTTATACATTTCCTTCTTCCTTTTTTTTGATAAGTGTCTTAAGACCCTCACAGATGCACTAGGTCATGGACGCGCAGGACACATTTTCAGTTTGGTAGGATTTAATTTTGAATCTTGCCCAGGGAGCGGCTGCAGCCTCCTCTTATCGATTTTAGGATCACAAATGGATTTTTAACGTACGCAACCTGCACATGAGATCCCCGAGTTTTTTTCGTCCTTATCCGAGAAGACTAGGTGTTAGATCTTACCTGCCCTGCGATCAGGGATGTAGATGAAAGACAGCAATAAGAAGGAGCCAAGGAGAAGCAGTAGAAAGGCAGCAGAAAGAGTCCAGAGACTTAGTTGGTCCAATTTTTCGTAGTCATTTCAATTAGTCGTGAGTAATTTGTTTTAGTAAGTGTTTTACGGCGCTCGCAACTGCATAAGGTCATATGAGCTACTCAATTTTTAGTGTTCCAACTGCGTAGTTTGTTGGGGTTTTTGGGTTGTTGTTTTTTACAATAATCTTGAAGCTATCTACATCTAGATGATTTAGATACGTTTCACGAAAGTGACAAATTGATGAACTTTCCTGTACAGAAATGACGTTAACTCAATTGGTATCATGCTCTATACTGTGAAGCAAATGACCGTGGAACGAATCCTCAACAGGACGTTCAGAAAGTGCGTAGTTTTTGGAAGTTTTAATGCTCTCCACTTATTTGGCTCGGTCCTATCGGAGAGTGACGTCCCATTCGGGGGCACCACCTCTGAAACAACCCTGCACTGTTGAAAGGGGCGTTAACAACAACACAATGACCAATAATCTATGGCCCACACGGAAGGAAACCAAACTCACAGGGCCATACATAGATCACAGGCGTTGTTTTTGCGAAGATCCCAACAGAGCTCGTTAGAAAAAATAGCATGGCTTTTAGAACCTTGCGGGTCTAAAAATGTATGACCATCTAACTTGAAGGGCTTGTTAGGGGAGCTCAATTTGTTGGTGGGTCTTATCGTCTTCCAGGTCCCCTAACTGATGAGTTTTAGTGGCCAAGCCTATTTGAAAATACACATAATATATACTTCCTGTGTTTGGAATAAGGTTGTTCTTAATTAATACACGATGATTTTTTACACATTGAGACACATTCTATGTTACATGGGGACAGGTTTTATTGTAACTGATTGTAAATATTTGCACAGCCATTTGATACAAAATCAATCATGATTTAAAATGCTGACTGCTTTTAAAACCTTACCTGTCTGAGCCAAACTGGGAGGAATGGGATCCAGCATGACGGGAGAAGACGTAGAAACTCGATTAAAGCATGGATGTATGTATGTGTGTGTATGTGTGTGTATGTGGGTATGTGTGTGTGTGTGTATGTGTGTGTGTGTGTGTGTGTGTGTGTGTGTGTGTGTGTGTGTGTGTGTGTGTGTGAGCGCGTAAAGAGAAGCATATGGACAAACGTACTTTTAGCATAAATTTGTGAATTCGTTCTATAAGATTACAATAGAAGCGAATGAAAACATGAGACAAAACGATACTCTTCTGTGACTCTTGTATGTTCCACAGCTATATATTTCTTAATGCCTTGTGCTCTACTATTTTCATTTTGTATTCTCTAACATAAACCTCTCCCAGTTGATTTAAACTGAAAAACAGCAACAGCAGCAGAGCTGCAGTTGCAGTAGCGACAGCCATAATTTGTTATAAGCGTGTGAGTTTTAGTAATGATAATAATAATAATAATAATAATAATAATAATAATAATAATAATAATAATAATAATAATAATAATAATAATAATAATAGGTTGCATTTATATAGCGTTCTATCCCATACGAGTGTAAACTCTGAGCGCTTTATGTCAGTCACACGATCACTGAGCGTTGTACTTCATCCATACAAGATAAAACATTTCACAGTAAATAGAAAACCGGTTCAACCATATAAAGAGGAACTTTCACAACCATACATTAATTGTATTATTATATTAGCCATATACACGGGAGGACAGCAGTAAAGTCAAAATGAGAAACTTCTCTCACCAAAAGATCTTAATTTCATGCCTGGAGCTGGGGGGCCAACGTGGCCTACAGGTTAAGGTGTTCGCCTCTCATTCAAAGGTCCCGGGTTCGAATCCGGATCATCATCATCCAGTGCCAGATCTGCGACAAACATCGGCGATGATGGTTCTCCATTCATTCCTTTGCTCAGATGCTCCAAAAAAAGCTACGTTTCAATTCCCTGATCTTTCCCTTTTACCCAGTGGTTTAGGTTCCCTAAATATGTTGTTCTGGGTCTACCCCTGCCTCGCTAGCCCTCAATGTTGCCAGTGAGAGCTAGATGTTCAAGACCCGTATGTCTATTTATGTGTCCCAAAAACTGCATTTGTCGTTTCCTGATTGTTTTTAACACTGAGCGTCCCACGTGGGCTTCATCAAACACTACTTCATTTGATTTCTTTTCCTTCCACGATACTATTAGCAGTCTCCTAAGAAACCACATTTCTGTTGCTTCTATTTTATTTTTACTGTCTTTAGTGATTATCCAGCATTCATAGCCATACAGAAGGGTTGACCAAACATAGCATTTCAGAACTTTCATTTTGATGTTCATTGAAATGTTTCTAATTTTCAGGATCAGGCTCATTTTATTGAAACTAGCCATAGCCATTGTAACTCTCCGCTTTATTTCTGTGGAACATTTGGCATCAGATGTTATCATATATCCTAGATATTTAAACTGTTGGACTTGTTTGATCTTTTCACCTTTGCTAATGAGATTATAACTAGGCTTACCTGCTTTTTTGGCTATTACCATGCTATTACCATGCTATTACCTGTTTTCTCTACATTCAGGAAGAATCCGGTTAGTAACTGAAAACAGATTTCAAAAATAGAATTGTTTCCTTTCACCTCCTTTCCTGCTTTCTGGCAACGTTCTGTCGTCTGTTTTCGTCTCCACTTTCTGCCCCATTTCCCTCACCCCCTTTCCCCCCTCCTATGGGATTCTGACTCTTTCGGCAGCCTTTCTACTGCTACTCTTTGGCTTCATTTACTGCTGTCTTTCAGCCACACCCTTGATCTTTTGGTAGGAAATATCTACACCTAGCCTTCTCGGACAAGGGCTAAAAATCTCGGAGGTCCTGTGTGCAAGTTGCGCACGTTAAAAGTCCCTTAGTGGTCAAAAACGATAAGAGTAGTCTTAGGCCGCCACCCGGGGAAAATGCAAAATTTCCTATCAACTGAAAATATTTAATGTGTCCTGTGCGCTCATATACCCTGATGCAGTTGCGAGCGCCGTGAAACACTTACCAATAAAAAAAAAAGAAGCTCAAACCGATATGAAGGGGCATTATTGTTAAGACATTTATAGTAAATGGCAGAAACTTTATATTGGATTCTTTTATCAATTAGAAACAACGCAGAGCTTTACAAAAATGTTATGCAGGATATTTCTTTTTCTTCATTACTAGCCTTGTGGTGTTATTTTGGGGCACTTGCAATTTCTTCATTCTCTCACTTGAAATACCAGACCACACGGAATAGCAATAGTCAAGTTTTGACAGTGCAAGGGAGACAGAGACCTTACATGCAATATCAGTTGAAATAAGGTGCCTTATCTTACTGATTATTGCTCCTTTCAACACTGTGAGGCAAGACAATTTGAGTTTTACGTCTATCTCCAATAAGCCTTGAAAACTCCCAAAGCGACCTAAGTTCAAGAGCTCGAGTAAAAGACGAAGAGAGAGAGAAAGGGGGGGGGGGTTGTGTGTGTGTGTGTGTGTGTGTGTGTGTGTGTGTGTGTGTGTGTGTGTGTGTGTGTGAGAGAGAGAGAGAGAGAGAGAGAGAGAGAGACAGATAGAGGGAGAGTAAAAGAGAGTGAGAGAACGAGTGAGTGAGAGACAGAAAGTGAGTGTGTGAGTGTATATATATTATATATATATGTGTGTGTGTGTGTGTGTGTGTGTGTGTGTGTGTGTGTGTGTGTGTGTGTGTGTGTGTGTGTGTGGGAGAGAGAGAGAGAGAGAGAGAGAGAGAGAGAGAGAGAGAGAGAGAGAAAAGAAGAATATGATGATGATGATCTACTGAGAAACCAAATAAGTTATTGCAATTGAAACTCCAAATCAGAAGATCATGGTAGTATTCAGATAATGTAAAGGGGGGACTCGTAAAGCCACTCATACCTAACACCTGCCTAATACTACCGCCTGACGACTATCAGTATCTCACGCTTTCACATCAGGGAACTTCACCCCAATACTTAACAATGGTAAGTTTCAAGTGCTGGAACATCCAGCCACCATTCGGAAACTCTTATTTGTACAAGTCCCACTAATTTCCCAGAGTTTTTACCAATTATTTTTCCATCTTCAGGTGAGGCGAGTGGGGGGTTGGGAAGGTGTGGATTGAGGTGGGGTTTGCTGCGGAGTGGGTGTGGGGCGGGGACGTGTGGGAGATAGGAGAGGTGGGGGGGTGGTTTGTGGTTTTGATTGTGGGGAGGGGGTGCAGGGGTGGGGATGGGGAAGAGAAAACCGGTGGGGTCGTCGCTGTAAAGAAGAAGAAGCACCTGATATCTTGGTGTGGCCACGCGCCAACGACTCAATGAAAGGACTAAACAGGTAACAGGAGAGTCTCTGATGGTATAGCCGCAGCTTAAGCCTTTCTATTGACGGGAGAAACAGGAGAGGGAAAGGGGGAGAAACAGGAGAGGAACAGAAGAGAGACCAGAGAGGCATTGCCTTCAACCATACGGTGATGTGCCAGCGACAAATGATAGACCCATTTCCCGGACGCTGGTCCTTCCTTGTCATTAAGGGTAAGCGTGCGGCTCTACTGGGTGCCGATTTGATTTATACCTCCAGACTTCCGTGTTTCCATTATTGTTCTGCGTTTTTTTGTCATCTTCCACGACTGATTATTATTTCATAGAATTCAAGACGGAAGTCTGAATGTGTTGTGTACTTAAGGAAATAGAATTCTTCACGATTATCCAAACACGCGGCGAAATTCAAAATGTTTAGTTATCGGTTGAAAAGGCTCTCTTTTCTGATTCACGTTATATTGAAGTGCTTTGTGCCCTAAGATACCACTTAAGTGACTTCTAAGTTGACTTGAGTGTACGCACAAATTGTTATGATAATCTATTCAAATCACCGGTGACTATTCATGACTTAATCAAAATTTTCAATGTGGGTAGGTCACCCTGTTTGATTTCTTTTCCAGCTTTTTTCTGTCTGTAGTCTCGCCATTTTCCGTGCACTAAATGACCGCTCTGGTCTCAATGTGATTCTATTTACAGAAAAAAATAAAAGACTTTTCCAGTGAGAAAGGCAAGTGAACCTTAGTGTCGGAGACGTACACGGACATACATCATTAATATTGCAAGTGTTTGAGGTTGTACTCGGCACATGCATGCGACTTTAGATAATATAAAGACAACTGATGTAGGGAGCGTGGCGTTGGCTTAAACATCAGCACCTGGACGTAGATAGATGGCTGGTACCTCTGTATATAATACACACAATAAAAATGGTTCGCTTGTGTTAAGAGTGAGCCTATTTAATCTCCCACTCCCCTATTTATTTGTCTGTCTGTCTGTCTGTCTGTCTGTCTGTCTGTCTGTCTGTCTGTCCCTCTCTCTTTTTTCTCTCTCTTTCTCTCTCTTTCTCTCTCTTTCTCTCTCTCTCTCTCTTTCTCTGGTGTTCCCCCTTTTTTCTAATTATTTAAGAGGAACAGCAATGGCCCAGATAGAAAGACGGCTCGATGCCAAAATAATATATTATTGAGATTTACAAACACAAATCAGAAAACCTCCTAAAGAAAGTGACTATAAAATCTACTCCAGATTTGATTTTTTAAATTACAAAAGCTAAACTAGTATGAAAATAAGCCCCATAAACCACAACTATATGTGCAAAATGGAAGACAGAAGGTGACAAAAGAGAAAGAGAAAATAAGAACAAAGGAAAAAAACAAAAAGACCCCCCCCCCCCTCTTTCCCGAAACCAAAAACGTGCTTTAGGAAGAGAACATCATAACTAAAACTGTAATAATGATAATAACAATAACAATAATAATTAACGATAATAAGAATAACAACAATAATAATAGTGATAATAACATTGATAATAATAATCGCAATAATAATAATGATGAAGATGATGTTGATAATAATAATAATAATAATAATAATAATAATAATAATAATAATAATTATAATATTACAATAATAATAACGATAATAAAAGTAACAATACTGATGATAGCAGTAATCGTTTAAAAATAATGGTAACCGATATAACTTTAATAATAATGATAATGATTATGATAATAATAATAATGATGATTATACTTATATTAAAAGAATAACAATGATAATGATGATAATAATAATAATAATAATAATAATAATAATAATAATAATAATAATAATAATAATAATAATAATAATAATAATAATAATGATAAAAACAACAACAATAATAGTCATAATAATAGTGATAATATTAATAATGATACCCTTCCCCCTCCCCTCCAAACCCCCACCGCTCCTAGAACACCATAAAGAAATGTATGTATAAGAAGAGTGCTGGGTAGGAGGGATAGGGAGAAAGAGAGAACGAGAGAGAGAGGAAGAGAAAGAAAGAGAGAGAGAGAGAGAGAGAGAGAGAGAGAGAGAGAGAGAGAGAGAGAGAATGAGGGAGATAAAGAGAAAGAAAGAGACAGAGGGAAATCGAACAGTGGATAGTTTTGTCATTGTTTTCCTTTCAATTTTCTCTTTAAAAAAACCCAAATAAAAACTAAAAAACAAAACAAAAGCCACAAACAAAGGGAAACCCCCATAAAACTTCACTCACAGACAGAGGTCAATAGAAATACAAACAGTAAACTACTTGGTTGGACCAAAATCTTAGAGTGAAGCCGACGGATAAAAAAAATAACAAGGAATTGGAACTCAAGAGCTACCACGCGTTGAACTAATTCCACTTAAAAGTTAATACCGAAAGTACACCTTGCACTGAATCATACAGACGATAATCAAATAAAAGACAACGTACACAGGGAAAAGACAAACTAAATGTTTTTTAACACAGACGGAAGGACACACGCCTTAACACAAACATCACACAATGATACCAAAAAACAGCGACATGTGGGACTATCGTCTAAATGACTTGAATTTCTAGTTACAGACTTCAGGCACGCGCTTGTTTCTCCATCGGGCTGTTTAGAAAATGTTTTATTGTTAAGTTGTCGCCAAAAGTGATCGAACATTATTAGAGTATTTCGTTTGATTAAAAAAATTGCAAATGTTGTTTCCCAAAAGTGCGTGAAACACGCGGGGAAATTGTGCGTGCGGTTGTCGAGTACATTTTGTGTGTGTGTCCTCCAACCCACCATTAGCCCTTTCATTGGTCCCACTTAAAAGCACAAATGTTGTGCACACACAGGGTGAAAGACTAAACACAACAATACAGTTGTTGAACCATCGCCCTTTTACTGGCCTACAATTCTCCTCCGATGACGCCGCGATTACCCACTACCCTCCATTTCTTCACATCGCTTTTACACACACAAGAGCAAGAGCAGCCATCTTCTTTTCGCTTCACGGATTTTCATTTTCCTTAGCGTTCCTTTCGTCCCGCACGTGCGTGCTTGCCCGCGTAGTGATTGAGTAAATGTCAGCTCTCATTTCTCTTGTCGGGTACGAACGACAACCACCACCCTCCATTTTTAGGGCAAGTAATGGTGGCGGCGCGGGTGCTTCTAGTGGTACCATTCAGCCCAAAGTTGTCGAGGACCAATGCGAAATCGCTAATCTCCCACTTCAGGGCTTGTTTTATTTTAGGTAACAAGTCCCACCGCTCCTAACTTCCCGGACTCGTGTGGCGCTGCGCATGCGTCGGGTGGTGCAGTAGTGTGCACACTGAGGACGCAAACGCCCGCTTGTTGTCACCATCATGGTACTTGCACGTGCAGTCAAAGGGGAAGAGGGTGGGGGCAGGCGGACGTCCCCCTTCTCAAGGGTCAGCCATTACGATTGCTGAATTGTAGAGACAGACTTAGTGACAGGGGGATTACTACAAACTGTCCACTTGGTCGTGCGTGTTTTGTGAGGATTGGGCTCTGTGAGTGCTATCAGGGTTGGTCTTTTTACACTTGCATCGGTCTCCTCTTCCTGCCAGGGGAAATGAGCAATGATTTCCGAGGGATTTAATGGTATTCAAAGGTTTAAAAAAAATCAGAGTACACCGCCTGTCTACCCCCTGCCACCCTTTTCCCAACAAAATTCTACAGCTTAGGGGGAATGTTTATTGTAAATATATACATGTAGTTTGATTCTCTTTTACAGACGAACACACACCCTCTTTAGACCCCTCCTCCCACACACACACACACTCTCTCTCTCTCTCTC
>NW_004797328.1:789289-792676 GCF_000002075.1 Aplysia californica | reverse complement strand
GTGTGTGTGTGTGTGTGTGTGTGTGTGTGTGTGTGTGTGTGTGTGTGTGTGCATGAACGTGTGTCTGTCTTTTCCTCCTACCTCCGCTCATCATCTCTTTTTCACCTTTATCTGTCTCCACCTGCTCCTCCTCTCTTGGTCTTACTCTATCCCGCCCTTTCACTTTCAACCAACACTTCTCCCGTTCCTCTTTCCTCCTTTACTTCTATCTATCTATCTATCTATCTATCTATCTATCTATCTATCTATCTATCTATCTATCTATCTAAAAGAATCAATATTATCCTCTCTCTGCGGGTGGTTGGAGGGCGTCACTGGTGGGTCATTTTTTTTCTCTTCCTCTGTTATTTTGTCTGTCTGGAATACTTTCTTCATGCACTAAATGGTCATTATTGTGTCCATGTGCATCTCTTTACTCAAAGAAAAAGACAACGTCTCTCTCTTCGAAGAAGCAGTTAAGCAGCCTTAACTAAGTCTGAACAGAGGTTCCCGCACCACTCAAAGAAACAATCACTCTTTTAACAATTACCGCATTCGAAACGTCAACTGTACACCAACACCTTTTTTTCAATATCTTCATCTCTCTTCCCCCCCACCCCGCCTCCTCAAATGATTCCACTATTTCTCCATCTTTCTTCAGGGTCCAATTTTCTTCAGCAACAACACCGGCCTTCATTGCCATCATGCAAAATACCCCCATGATAGCTCACCGCAGACATTCCCGTATTTGTGTTGAGCCGTCAGAATTGACGTGGAGTCTCTTCAGATCAAGTCTAACTTCCCCAGATTTTGTCACATGTCCAACCAACGAGTTAGTGTTCCCGACTGCGGTGTTTGGCGGGGAAATGTTTTGTTGTGCCGGGCGTGGGGAATTAGGCGAAAAGGCAACAATGCTAGACAGATAAGGGCTGAGGTGGGCGGGGCAAGGATGATGTGATGACGAGATAGAGATATTTAGGGCGGTCAGGCTTAGTGAAGTGTGTGTAAAGAATGGAGGGTAGGGCGCTGGGAGGTGGAGGGGGACCAGGTTTTGATTAGTTACTGGAGGATGAGCGAAAACAGAAATGAAAATAATTGGAGTAGACAGAAAGACACGCCTGGCGAAGAGGAAGAGACAAGAGAGAAAAGACAAAGATTATAAGGAAAATGGGGGTGGGGGCTTAGGTTGAAGGGATCGAGGAATTGATAAAGAAAGAGGGAGAGAAAGAGAGAGAGAAAGAGAGAGAGAGAGAGAGAGAGAGAGAGAGACAGACAGACAGACAGACAGACAGACAGACAGACAGACAGACAGACAGACAGACAGACAGATAGATAGATAGATAGATAGATAGATAGATAGATAGATAGATAGATAGATAGATAGATAGATAGATAGATAGATAGATATATAGATAGATAACACCCCCGTCCGATAAACTGTAATTTTTAATGAAGGTGCTCTCACCCCTCCCCCCCCCCCCCAAAAAAAAAAATCGAATCAATTTAGTTCATCTAGGAGGCTGGGTTCCTACAAAGTGTCCAGAGAGGAATGCATACATTCCAGCAGAAAGACCGAGATATTCCATAAACATTTCCCTCAGCTTTTTAATCGAACTCTTGTCTCCCGCAAGCAAAAGCGAAGCTCCTAACTGCTTCTTCACAGACGCAGGTCCGATGAACTGGAGGGAGTGAAATTGTCGTTATAGATAGATAGATAGATAGATAGATAGATAGATAGATAGATAGATAGATAGATAGATTGATATAATATAATGTTTTATGCCCCTGTCATCACAGAGATTTCTATAATTTAATCGCCGGGATGCCTCGTTCCTGCTTGTTAAAACAAACCCGGGCTGAGTGGGATACAATTTATCTGCAAAAATATTTTTTTTTAAATAGATAGATTATTAAAATGCTAAAAATAAGTACAAAACAACAACAACAACAACAACAACAACAACAACAACAAACGAACAAACATGGCGACAGGTCTTGATGAGATAGATTTCCCCATCGGAGAAATTAAACTCACTTCTATTGCACCCAGCAGCCAAAGTATACACTACAGTGGGTAAACAACCAGCATCTTGGATAATATATTGTTCATAGCTATTTACAATTACAATTACAATACTATTTCAATTACCTCTTTCCGACAACTGAAGGCGGGAAGTACATGGGCACCTCTGGTAGGTTGTATTTCTTTTCCCCAGCTTTCAAACTCATTCACTTTGCCCAGACACAAAATGAAAGAGAAATAAACAATATAAAATCAAACAAAACATGTTGTTAACAAAGAAATCGCCAACAACAATTCGGAAGAGAGATACATAACAATACAACAACATTATCATTTAAACAATAAAATGCCGTAACCCTCTCAGTAGGAAACAAAAGGTGATAAAGATAATCTGAAGAGTAAATTAAATTTTCAGCAAAAGCAAACAATTTTCATCCGTGTTGACTTTTCAGAGATGCAGAGTAAGAAGGAGAGAAAGAAAGAGAAGCAAAAGAAGCACAGGGAGTAAGGGAAGGAAGATGAAGAAAAAAGAGAGCAAAAAAAGTGAGACAAAGATGAGACAGCGCCCATGAGCTCGCACTGGAGACCCCCATCAGAGCGAGGCAGCGACGCCGTGGGGCTTGATCTGGGCACTCTGGCCGCCATGTTTATTCGATGTCAGCCAATCGGCTCCTCGTTTATCAGCAGGAAGGTTCCCCTCTAGCGCCCTGGAAGCTGCCCGGTGTTTTCATTAGAAAGCGTGCTGGCTCTTGGCGCTAGGGGGAGAAATTGGTTGAGCTTGTCAAGATCCTTTCTGTATGCCCGTGTCCTGTCATGGCTTCCGCGGTTTTCATTAAACTCTATAAATGTTGAATGTCGGCCATCTAACGGCAAGGGCGGATAATTACGTTTTGGATACTTTCCGATCATTTCTCGGCTAATTGCTGGTCTTGGTTTCCTTTGTGTGGAAGATAGTCCAGGGGCTGACCTCAGACATAACCTTTAAAGAGAAAAAAAAAAAAGAATGTAATTGCATTTTTAAAAAATTGTTTTCTTTCCTGCATTTCACTTGATCTCTCAACCGCCATTCTTTACGCCCGAAAAGTCATTTCAATTCGATGCTTAAAGAAAGAATGGAACATAAGTCTCTGCTTTTGCACACAATTTTATGTAGTACATGTACTTCCAAAATCGAATACACAAATTAAATTTATAAAATTAACTCGAAACAAAAAACAAAAGCGAAATTATAACCACACATTAGAGTTTGCCAGTGACGTTTTCCGACAACTGAAGGCGGGAAGTACATGGGCACCTATGGTGGGTTGTATTTCTTTTCCTTTTGCGCTCATATGACCTTACGCAGTTGCGAGCGCGTAAAACCTCTACTAAAACTAAAGTACTTC
>NW_004797328.1:784098-785272 GCF_000002075.1 Aplysia californica | reverse complement strand
AGAGAGAGAGAGAGAGAGAGAGATGTGAGGGAGGGGGGAGGAGGAAAGAGTCAGGTGGACAACGGTAATAGGAGTGGCCAGTAGTAGGTCAGACAATAATGGTTGAAAGAGGCTTGAGAGATGTTCAAAACATTTATAGGAATAAATCGGTTAATCATTTAAAGTAATGTAAACATTTTCAGACCTACCTTGGCCTATTAAAAAATTTAGGAGGCGGGCTTTGACCCTGCCCGTCCGGGCCAACCTAGGCCTAGAGGGATACAACATTCCAGCAAACAGACCGAGATGTTGGATAAAATTTCTCCTAACTTGGGAATCGAACTAGTGTCGCCTTTGTGCTTCGAAAGTGCCTACATCCGCTACATCACTGGTAAAAAAAAAACCCTGTTAAAACAGTTTGGAAAAGTTAGTGGCTGGAAGGCGTCACAAGTAGTTCTTACTTCTTTACTCTCGCATTGACGTGTCTGTCTGTCTGTCTTGTTCTTTCCCAGCATTAAATGGCCATTATTGTGCTGATGTGTTTCTTTTAACCAAGCGCTTAAAAACTGTTCTGAAGTAAGTGACTTATTCAATGTTGCATGATGCTAATTCCCTGTGTTCCTAATCAGATTTCTTGAGGTTAATGTTAGGAGAGGCGAGTATACTTTTTCTGTTTTTAGTAAGGTTTTACGGTGCTCACAACTACATAAGGTCATACTATGAGCGCCAAGGGGTGGATGTCAATGGAGAAGTCCAAATGGGGAATCAGGCTTACTCTGCTCACCTCTCTAGCTTGAAGGCACAAAGTCTGCTTCGACTATCAAGGCACTACGGAAATAGCAGTTCACAAGAGAGTGACAAACATACGAAAGAAGTAGAGGAAAATGAAGATAGTAAGGATGAGGAAAGAAAAAGCAGCAGTTCCCCTAATGTTCCGGCACAGTATGAGCATGGCATTGATAAATCAGCCCATTTACTATTCAACTGTGCATAAGAACATGTTAATATTCCCCCTTTGATAATGGTCTAAAGACAACTTCAGTCAGTAGCACTGCTCGGGAGGAGGGGGGGGGGAGAGTAAAAGAGCCTATGTTCAGGAATATGTCTATATCCTGCGAATCTGAATGCCAATAAAAGGAGGTTTCCAGAAACAATTCTATTTGGGCTGCAGAGTGTATGGAGAGAGAGAGAGAGA
>NW_004797328.1:781443-783776 GCF_000002075.1 Aplysia californica | reverse complement strand
GTGATCAATAAAGTTAAATTTTGTAGGGATGGATTGGTGGGGGATAAGGATGAGATAATGGAGAGGGATAATTTGCTGTGCTCTCCTTTACTCTCTCTGCCCCCCTCTTTCCTCTCCCCCCTCTCTCTCTCTTTCTCTCTCTCTCTCTCTCTCTCTCTCTCTCTCTCTCTCTCTGTGTCTCTCTCTCCTCCCTCTCTCTGGTGTAAACAGATGAGGTGATCTCGAGTGATATATTACAGGATGATTTGGTTGCGAGATCAGTTTTCTTTGAGCTCTTGGGATTGAGCTATATAAGCTCGTTTTAAAGAAAGCTAAGAAAAAAAGTTCTTGAAAAGCTTTTCCCATGTTTATTTGTCTAAAATCCTGACCTTGGGTGATATATCATGGACTGATTTGGTTGCAAAATCACTGTCATACGAGGTCTTGGGATTGAGCTATATAACCTCGTTTTAAAGAAGACAAAGAATAAAAAATCTGGGGGAAAAAATCCTATTCAGTGCTGACTTGTCTAAAATTTTGGGATGCTGTACCGTAAGACGCCTCTTACCAAGACGTCTATAACAAAACGTCAAAGTGTTGAGGCAGCTTACTCTTTATCTCCTTCAATCTGAGCTTCAGGCTAACCATCATTTAATAGAGCACAGTAATCCTCATTTAATCTTGTAAGAAAAAGCCATCAAAAGAGAAAAGTTTAGTGTGTAAAAATGCTGCCTAACTTGTTAGATACTCTCAGAACCCTCGTATGCCTTACGAGCAATGACATTCGCTGTCAACCTAGCGAAACTCATTTATAATACCGGAGCGTGTAAGGCGCCCGGGGTTATAAATGTACTTCTGATTCCCTCAAAGACTCCATCCGACTGGGAGAAGGTGGAAGAGAGGCCGGTTTGTTAACTTTGGGTATTATCATTATCAGCTCTCATGTAGCACTGGGTGAGATTCTAACACCGTTACCGCCCCGTGGAGCGGACACTGTGACAGTGACTACAGGGTCTGGTAAATTAGTGCTGCGTCGGAGCTGGTCGCGAGATGGCGAATTGGCCAAGATGTCTGTTTCGCTGGGGGAGTCCGTAGAGGTGGAAATGGGGACAGAGGGGGAAAATTATGTTGTTTGTCCTTCGTAGGCGAATATGGCATTGATTTCACCTCCCTGGAGATAGGGTGTGTGTGGAGATGGATGATCAGGCCGATCTTCGTCGGGATATGTCTTGAAATTTGGGTAGAGGATGTGATGGTCTAGAACAGGGTGAGATGGGATGTTCTCACGTTTGTTTTCAGCTGACATCTCAGAAGCCAGATTAATCTTTGTACCAACTTCCTGCTGCCAGTGCCAACGTGACCTTCAACAAAGTGCAGTAAAATGGAATAGCACTCGAAACGAAATGTCTTGGAAAAAGTATTTAACATCATGAGAAAAAAAAACACAGACGAAACAACGAAGACATCAGACATCAAAGAGGCGTCGAATTAAGCTATAAAAAAAACGAGTGACAACACATCAGGTGATTTGGATGGATGTGTAATGAGACTGGGGGCTCAACAACCAGTCTCCAAGGCCTACAGCATGCGATTCGATAGCTTCAAGGCAAAAGGAAAGCCAAGAAAATGGTAGATCAACGGAATCAGAGACCTGCCCCCCCCCCACCCTCCCTCAAAGAAACAGCATGACGATTTAAACAGCAACGCATCTGGCCCACGTCCCACCATTGCATCTCCCCTCGACACCTAGTTGTTTAAGAGGACAGAAAAAGTAACACTCAAGATAAGATTAGATAAGATAAGATAATACTTTATTTTCCAAGAGGGAAAATTTTCTGGGCTGTACGGGATCGTAAAACACATGCAGGTATACATTTTAAAACATTAGATTAATTACGCTCATTAAAATTCAATATGAAAAGAGAAGTAAAGCTGACAAAAAGTACATTCACATCAGATGCATCATTCAACCACCAGCAGGAATAAGCAAGTATTGTGCTGGAATTGACCTGCTGGTGATTCGTTTCTTTTCTATCTGGTCTCTGTAAAGCTCCCCCTGGTGTTCATCATTCAGTTACAATAAACGGTAACTCTCATTTTAAGAGTAGGGCACAGCACACATGCGACCAGCAACGGGGTGTTCATTGTTTGCATTCGTGTGATACTGCACATTGTGTAACGTTAGCAAAAAATTGTATTTGTGTAAGTATGTCATGTAAGTATGTCATTGTGAACAATATTTCCCCCACGGATATTAACAAACATGGTATTTCTTTCCCTCTGTCTGTCTATCTTGCTCTTTGTCTTTCTGTACCACTTTTTCTCTCTCCCTCTCTCCTGTCTCTTTCTCACCC
>NW_004797328.1:778958-781292 GCF_000002075.1 Aplysia californica | reverse complement strand
ACACACACACACACACACACACACATTCCTGAACCATACGCCTACAATTATCCCTATCCCCCCCCCCTACATTCCTCCTCCCAAGGTTCACGCACATAAACGCCCACACTGTGACATTGTATCAAGCTATATGCGCTGCATGCAAGAACCCTGAGCAGGACCTCTAGTGGTTGCGTGAGCCCTTCTCGAAATGAGGAGCGTCGCGAATTCGCCAGATCGCAGATCTCTGTGGGTGGAACAAGGGCACGGGTCTGATGCCACTGGACTAAGATAAAGTGGAAAGGAAGAGTCTCCAGTGAAGGCCCTTGTATACACTTCTTATTTATAAGAGTTATAAATTCTCAGCTGAAGAGGATCATGTCCCTCTTAACAACATTGTTGGTTGTCCAAACTGTCGATGCCTGACATGGTCAGGACTATGGTGTACTGTGAAGTGTCAATCATTTCCTCTTGCGGTCAATGGCGGGACCATAGATCATTAAATCTGTTGAGGGGGTACAGAAGTAGAGGCTCCTTCTTCTGTAGAAGATGATCGTTATTTTCACTATGGTAGAGAATAATATTGCATTAGGAAAACGAGATCATCATATTCATTGAAGAGTGTAGAGAATATTTCTCAATTGTTTTTCATATTGTGGGCAAGAAATTATATCGATTCTGATGGACAGTTTACGTATGGAGCAATGAATGCTCGAATGGATACATTTAATGCCAACATATCAATTATTGTGTCCTTGAGACTAGAAGTGGCATTATGTCAACTTATGGAAAAATTAAGCTCCCACTAGATAAAATCAATCTTTTTTGGTATGATTTTTCTACTTAAGTAATGGTCTAACTTCCAAGCAATTCATTTGAAGCACTTTTTAAAAGTTGGAACGGGACTCAAAATTTTATAAATTTCCTGAAAACGGAAAAAACGCTAATTTTTGTGAGAACAACTGAAAATGTAGTTATGCTACCATAAATTATAGACTAGTTATAAAAATGAACCATCAGATTGTTGTGAGATTACTTACGGAAAGATGAGTGGTCAGATGGATGAGTAAATTGGGTGAATGGAAGATGTCCGGGTTGGATGTACGTTAGCTCATATTGTTATCGTGTCTGACTACGGAGTTTGAAAAAAAAACCCTGGCTGTTCTGAACTTGGATTGTATTAGGGAGTCTTTAAGGATCTCAATCCATTAATTGATTTGGGTCTGTCAAAGATGGACGTTAAACTCAGAGGTCTTGCCTTTTAAATAGCCTTAACGCGTGGGAAACGGCCTTAAACTTATATAATGATAACCACAACAGACTAGTTGTTTAGTGTTATTAAATCCCCTACATGTTCGTTCCTGAAATTGGACTGTGGACGGACATTTCACGGTGCTTCCGTACTGGTGTGAGTCAGGTGTATTAGAGACAGAGACAAACGTTAATTCAGAAAGGGACATTGTTCACGCACCTGCGCATAACATTCCCCTCATCTTCGAGTACATAATCCTTAATTAATGCAGAAATTCTGCAATACGCTTCGAGTGTGCATAGAGCAAGAGTTTAACTTATACAGTTTCCATGTTTAGTTTGAGTAAAGAATATTATCTACTTTTTTGACAGCCCTTTTGGAACGATTAAGAAGCGAGACTGGAAAGACAGAAAAAAATGGAGGAAGAAGGAGAAGGAAGACCTACCAACTGGTACTATCGGAGATTGACGTAAAGTTCGGAGGTCCCGCCTCATAACTACCTTTAAAATGTGAAAAGGGGAATTAAACCTATGCAATGACCAGTCACCTAGGAATCATCCCTCAATCATCCGTTTGTACCACCACAGGAAGTGGATGATTGTATCAGTCATCCTTGCAACTTATCGCGTACAAAAAACAGGAAAAGGAATGTCGGTATTGATTGTATGCCTTATCAAGGGCTAAGTTTTCTAGGTTCAGTGTTTTTCTTTGGGTGCCAGCCATTGTTCGCCTATTCTCCAGTGTTCCCAGACGTGTCAAACTGTTGGTGTGAACGTTAAAGGGGTGTCTATAGAAAATGTTATCTGTAGGAATAAAAACAGAAAAAGATATATTTAAGTGTGTTCACAGAAGGCTCGAGCACAGTTTGAAATCGTGACAACGGAAAGGTACCATTTAACAAATGCACAGAAATTCGCTATCTATCTAAACTACTGTGTCTAAGATGATATGACAGAGAGAGAGAGAGTTAAAGAGAGCGGGGTAGGGGGGGGGTAGGGATGTAGAAGGAGAGAGACTGAGAAAGACGGGGAGAGAGACAGCGCGAGAAAGACAGACAGACAGACAGACAGACAGACAGACAGACAGACAGACAGACAGACAGA
>NW_004797328.1:775245-778708 GCF_000002075.1 Aplysia californica | reverse complement strand
AGAGAGAGAGAGAGAGAGAGAGAGAGAGAGTGGTAGAGTGAGGGGAGGGGGGGATACAGAGAGAAAAAATGACAAAGAGAAAGAGAGAGAGACAGAGAGGGGGAGAGATTCTTCTTTCTTCACGGGAAGGCAAAGACTTTTCCTAAATATATCTTAACCGATGCAGTAGAAAGAAAGATTCCTTCCCCTGCCCGAGCATACAGTACATAGATCCCAGCCCCAACACCCGCTACTCCTACAGATGCCAGAATCTCCTCTGGTCGACATTGTGTTTACCGGTGTAAGAACATGTGACATCCGGGCACCGGCAGCCAGCTAGCACCGCCCTGGTCCCCACGGCTGGGGCATGCCGGGATATCCAGGGAGGTCCTAACATTTAGGCAGATAACGGAGGCTTTGACGGCTCGCCTTGCTAGTCCCTGTGTCAACGTTTATTGAGATCCCCAAGGAATGTCCAAATTTTTCCTCCGGCTCTCAAGGGTGCACTGGGGAGAGAGTATAGACTCCTTTACTTCTGTTTTGCTAGATTGTCTCGCGACAACTCAGCGGAATCTGGACTTGGTAGATGTCACCACGTGTCACTGTGCTGGCGTCTGTGGTGTGGTGGTTGGGCCCTTCGGCATCGCAAATGGTGATATGAGTTCGATTTGCGAGTGGGGGAGTTTTTAGGGCTTTTTAAATAATCGAGTATCTCTATCAGTTTGCTGAAATGCTGTATCCGTTACAGGCATAGTTGACACATCACACTAAATGTCTAAATAACGTCGATTTGTTAATCAACTACAATTACTTGTCAGCGCATATTATCGCCATGGAATTCCTGACGTTTTCGAGCTTTAAACCAAACAGTGTTAAGAGGGATAAAGAATAAGTTGGGGTATACTTTAGTTTTGGTTTTTCCGAATGATTTCTGAGATACAAAAACCACGGAGAGACAGAGAATCCTTAGGATATTCCTTATTGTTTTATTTTAAATATGAGATATTGGCCAACACCCAAAGTCCAAGACGTGGACAGGTTCAGTGCCGCCTTGGATGACAAGTAAGCAGAGACTACTGTAGAAAAGAACTGTTCCCCCCCCCCCTCATCCCCGACCCTCCCATAAACAGTGAGAATGATTATTTGGAGATAGGTCAAAAGGGAGAGAGAGAGAGAGTAGGTGTGTGTTTGTGTGCATGTGTGTATGCATGTGCGTGTGTGTGTTTGTGTGTGTGTGTGTGTGTGTGTGTGTGTGTGTGTGTGTGTGTGTGTGTGTGTGTGTGTGTGTGAGAAAGAGAGAGAGAGAGAGAGAGAGAGAGAGAGAGGTGGGGGGGGTGGGTTGAGAGACAAATAGGCACAAAGAGAGGGAGAGGGAGATAGGGGCATATATATGACAGAGAGACACAGAGAAGTGTAAATAGAAGAGAGAAAAAAAGAAATGGAGATAGGGAGATAGACACAGAGAGAGAAAGAGAAAGAAAGAAAGAGAGAAAGAGAGAGAGAGAGAGAGAGAGAGAGAGAGAGAGAGAGAAAGAGAGAGAGAGAGAGAAACAGATAAAGAGACAGTCAGAATAGGGGGAGACGGAGAGAAAGGGAGAGAGGGAAAGGAGAAAGAAAGAAAGAGAGAGAGACACACAGAGAGAGAGAATGAGACAGAGAGAGAGGGAGAGTCAGAGAGGGAGAAAGAGAGAGAGAGAGAGAGAGAGAGAGAGAGAGAGAGAGAGAGACAGAGAGAGAGACAGAGACAGAGAGACAGAGAGAGGATCATGTTTGAGAAAGTGAATATCACGAATTTATCAGATTTCCACCACACAAGTACTTCCACATGAACTATCTATCTGACAGCGTTTATGAAAAAGACTTCAGCTAAAATGGTTCTAATGCTAGAACGGAAATCCAGGAAATTTGTCGCGCCTTTATCTGCTTTGCTTGAGACGGACTCCCAGTTTGATAAGACTGAGTTGTCAATAGAGCGACCTCTAAACTGTTACATGTAAGAGATACTGTAGACACACACAGGGGACCCTCCAGTTATATTAGCCATCCAGGAGAGGACATGAAAATTAGACACTTTCTGTAACCAGCTCTGTTGACGAAGGTACTTAAAATCAAATTAGGGTCACAACGGCGTGTCATCAGCTGATGTTCTAATGTTCCCCACAAGCTGAAGAGATTCGCATGCAACATTTTTTTATTCCATGGAATAGTTTTGTGACGTAAGTACTTTCAGATAGATTAATTAGTCTTTCTCAAGCACTTTCAGTTGTTGTTTTTTTTAAATTCTGATCTGGTAAAGTGACAGTTTAGTTCTAGGGGCGAAAATTACAACTATATGTCTAGTGTTCTTTTTTTCTTTTTTTCTTTTTTTTGTTTTTGTTTTTTGGGGGGGTCCTTTTTCCTTTCTTTTATCGTGCAGAGTTATAGTGAGTGGTTGGCGGGTGCTCTGGTGTGGCTTTCTTCTTCTTTTCTATCAAACATCTATCTTCTTTATCTCCCCTCTTTCTTTTTTGTGTTTGTTACTCTCTTGTAACACCTCTAATCTTCGGCACTTATATGACTTTATTGTGTTGCCAGTAGGACCGTAAAACACTTACTGAAACCAAAAGCAGAGTTATAGATTTATTTCGAATACGTATCAATCAAAGAAACTCATTTACGAACAATTGAAATTGCAACGATTTAGAAGCTACTAGCCAAAAACAAACAGAATTATGGGTGCATCTCTTGATTTGGACCGAATGTTCTTCTCCTATACTTTGAGGACAAGTGTTTATGGTGGAACGTTTCGATTTTATTATCATCGCACGAAGAAGACCCGAGCTCGATTCCCCTGTTGAAATATTTTTTTTTAAATCGAGTATCTCGGCCTTTCTGTTGAGACGTTGCATATGTCTTAGCCCGGATTGGCTATGACATCGTCCTAAATCATCTAACTTATGACAATACCCAATAGGGGTGTAAAACATTTTAAATAACATAATTTGTTCAAAAACTCATTGGGACTGTCGTATGGGTAACGCCAATTCCAAAACCTTAAAAATATATAGTTTTTTAAAAAGAATATTTAAATTAGATTATTACAATTTTACAAAGAATGCAATTTGCACTTTTTCGGCAACGCCTGCTTCTGTTTTCGCGTCCAGTTAAACTTCACTTCCTTTTAAATGAGTGGCCTCTCACTCGTTCTGTTCAACCCGTCTGTTTAGAATACATTCATCAGTGGGAACTGTGTCCGTGCTCTGTGAAGTGGTCATCTACCTGAGATTATTATTGTGGCAGATTAGACTGTTCAAACAATAGAGAGGACCCCGCCCCGAACCCCCCCCCCCCAAAAAAAAAAAAACCAAAAAAAAACAACTGACAACCTCTCCCCCAACAACTACCTGTTAAGTTTTCAATATATACAAAAATAATTATAGTTTGAATTAAATGTAGAACAGCAACGTGTTAAAATGTGAAGGGTTAGGAGTTCAAAAGTCACCAA
>NW_004797328.1:763150-773413 GCF_000002075.1 Aplysia californica | reverse complement strand
TTTTTTTAAATACTATTATTGTTGTTATTATTGTTGTTATTTTGATTATTACTGATTCTATTGTAGTCAACATAGTTACAATAACATTTTGATTAGAATTATTTTTTTGTCAATAATATTTTACAATATATTGTAGTTAATATTAGTAATCTTAATTATTAAAACTTGTTGGTTTTTATCCAGTTTATCGGTTATTCTGATGGGACGTTGTGCCCCTTTTATCCCGGGTTAACCCTCAAAACATTTAAATTGTGTCGTCGATGGAGAGTAAGAACACGTGCATTAAAATAAAAAGGGCATTCCTTACATTTTGTTGCCCCTAGACAAACAAAGAAATTACGAAATTAACACGAATAGAACAGTATACTTTGAAGAACACAAAAAAAACCATCATTCCTGATTTGTTCAGGATTTGTTCAGTTTCAACTTGAGCTTTCGTCTGTTGTGTTTGGCGCTTTGCCGTTGCACGCAGAAGTCGAAAGCTCAATTCCCGAATGAGGAAGGTCTTTTTTTTTGTATTTTAAATTGTGAATACCTCCGTCCTTTTTCTTAGATGTTGTATCCTATTCAGCTTCGCTTGGCACCGAGAGACAAATTTGTATTAGACCTGGTCCTGAATGATCATGTTTTACTCCACAAGTGTTTTATACGGTTACAACTTAAACAATTGCAACCAAAGACACAGATTTGCTTACATGTTTATATAGGATACAGGATAAAACAAACTCATGATCTGTTCACGTTAGTTTCCCGACGATAATTTTGAGGAGAACGTGAATTTTGGGCCAGCTAATGAATGAAACCACAAATATTGCAAGGACGCTATAGCTCCACACATCACCGCGAGATGTAGAAGTTCACAGGCCATCATTAAAAGGAACCTGTTTGTTCTTCTCTACGTAAGCCTCTTCATTTTCATGAATTGTCCAAAACGGCTTTTCTCAAGGACTTACTTTTGGCAAAAGTTTCTCTCATAAATACACAAAAATGGAGGACTTCGTCTTGGTGGACTCGAAGGCTTACCAGAAAGAAAACGCATCACAGAAATCCGGACACAAGAAACCCCCAAAGTACACCTATTTTAAAAAAGAGCACCCGCCTCCCATACGGGTGTTTACTTAAGAAAAAAACAAACAAAAATGTTTAATATTATTTAAGAGTAAGCCAATCTGTTCAGCAGGCTTTCCTGTGGGGGTTCATATTTTGTAACTGATCTCTAACGAGCAAAATACGAAAGTTACATTCCAAAATAGATGCTAGAAGTAACAATAAGAGTAGGAACTCCCTTTTTCATTTATGGCCCTTCCCGTACGTGGTTACGTTCGGTTGATGTTGTTGTTGGGTTTTTGTTGTTGTTGTTGGTCGTTGTTGTTCTGTCTTGTTTTGTGTTTTCTTTTTTGGGTTTTTTGTTTGTTTGTTTGTTGTTTTGTTGTTGTTGTTTTTTTTGTTTTGTTTTTTTTTGTTTTTTGGGGGGAGGGGGTGTTTGTTTGTTGTTGTTTTTTTTTGGGGGGGGGGGTCTCATAATATCACTCAAACTGAGGTGAGCGTTGAAAAAAAAATCAAGGAGTTAGTAATGTTAAAACTTTCTTGGTTAACTGATCGCGTTTATTTGTTTGTTATTTTTTATTTTTTTTATATTCCAAGCACGTTCATAATATCCTAAAACGACGTCGTTGGGTTGTAACACGGAGTGATCTTGAATGTTAGCCGCTGCAGCTGCAATCTCATGTTGCTGTCTGTTTTGTTGTTTTTTTCTAGTATGTTTTATGTTTCTTTGTTTGTCGAAATTTCGCAACACCTGTCCGTTTCCCACTTTGCTCAGATGTCAACCCGAAAAGTTTTATTCTTCCTTTCTTTTCTTTCGTTTTCTTTCACGTTTTTTTTCTCTTTTTTGGGGAAAGGGAGCCGTGACGGGGAGGCCAGGGTAGGGGGGAAGGGGAGGGGAGGAGAGGAGAGGGTATGCAGCAGGTAGCTTGCTTTTCTTAGATGGAGGTCATTCAGTAGGATAGTAGTATTATCATGCCCTTGGGGTTTTTTTTTGGGGGGGGTTTCTTTAAATTACCATACTTTTTCCAATTTGATGACTGTCCTATTTTCCTCTACTCCATTGTATCGTGAAGTTGGCAAACCTCTATCCCTTACAGTAGTAGATCCTTTACTTTTTCCCATCACCAAGTATTGGTATTAGCTTCTTCCACCTTTTAAATGTGTGTGACACCGTGGTGAAATCAGGTTCTCGTCAAAATAAGTCGAAGAAACAGATATTTTTCTGCCTGTTGAGCAATTTCTATTGAATTTTTTTCAGGGTTGTTTGTTTTTTTTTTGGGGGGGAGGACTCTTTGTGTCCATTTAAATCACGTTTTTGTGTGGATTGTACCGAAAATGTCGAATAAGGGCACTTAAATTGTAAAATTGTAGTTTCCAAGGACATCCAAGCTTTGGAAGTCATCAAACTCCTGATGGCTATATTCTTACTACTTTTTTTCTCTGACACAAGGCAGCCGTTACGTCCTTCTATCGAAAATATGCCTCGTTCTGTTTAAGATGGAGGGGTATTTTGTTTTCATTAAGAAGCGCGACAGGATTAAACAAGATATGCCAACAATTCCGTATGCCCAAACATTGACTATAGAGCCTGATTCCATCGTGTCGTAGCTCATTTTAATGACAAGAGCAAAACCTCCAAAAGATGCACAATAAAGCTCACTGCGGAGACCGGTAGGTGTCTATGATGTAATGAACTAGGATTTTTATTTTCGTCAAATGGTGCTAAACCCTGTAATCCTCGAAAAGTAGTGTGGAGCACTTGTTGTCCTCTTGGCTAAAGACGGATAATAATATTTCAGAGGTCTGTGTGAAAGTTTTGAATGTTAATGATCCCTCGGCGGCTCTAAAATTGAAAAAAGTATACTCTTCGGGCCACCATCCAAGCATAATTCTGAAATTAACTCCTTTTTCCCTTAAAAGCCACTCTCGTCAGCATAATAATATTATATCAAGAGAACCTCCGAAAAGAGAACGTGGCTGCCTGTCAGGCAAAAATGATTTGCACTATTTTGTAGACAAAAACAACCGCTAACCTTAAAACAACAGCACTGTGGACGAAGATCATATAATCAGTTCTCTTGTACTTCTTGGACTCTGGCTGAGGTATGAAAAGAAGATCCAAAATCACCATTTTGAAACAACTGCTTTTTTTTTAGTCAGGCTGAAATGTGCTGTTAACTATAGGGCTATATGTATTACTATGATCATGATGTGGCCTTTGCATCAATAGCACGCCATCATTGGTCAACAGTGGCTAGCATTTAGTTTGAATAAAGGTCAACCCTTGACTTGACTTATATTATCATAGACCGTGAACAGTTTTGTCGTCCTTTGCTCTCTGTAAAAACTTCGTTGTAAAGAGTGTACGTGTACCATGGGCGCCCCCTTGAAGGGCCAACCACTGATTTCACTAATGCCAAGAGCGCGCAGCATCTTTCTCCCCTTGCCCTTCGTTTGGCTCCAAACTGAGTCAAACGGTACATTCCTTTATAGTGATTGGGACTGCGTCAGAGTATCAACTAACTTGAGAACAGCTCAGAAATGAGTCCCCTGAAACTAACTATGTTTATCGTTTTCTATTAAGCTTCAGTTGTTGTTGTTGTAGGGGGGGTTTTTTCTTATGAAATTTAGTCAATGGTATAATTTAGAACTTGAAATAGAACATATACATCTAGATCTCTCTGTCTGTGATTAGTTTATTTGATTCACCTAGACTTAGAAAACTGCAATTAAGTTTGCAATAAATATGATCTAGAACTATTTATAGCAGATTAGTTCGGGGTCTAAATACACAAAGGCAAGTCTTTTTTTATTCTATTAAAAAAACTAATTTACAAACACACTAAAAAATTAGAGAACATGATTGAATATCCTAATTAATGTTAGCTTTCCTTGTCGTTAAACGTGTTTTAGATCACATGGTGCACCTCTATGTGTTCACACACACGTACACAAAGGTAGTCACACACGGATATGCATACACGAGCACATACAGAAAAGGGTTAGGCCTCTCCCCCCCCCTCTCTCTCTCTCTCTCTCTCTCTCTCTCTCTCTCTCTCTCTCTCTCTCTCTCTCTCTCTCTTTCTCTCTCTTTATATATATATATATATATATATATATATATATATATATATATATATCCCCCACACACACTCATATATTTTTCTAAATATATATATACGAGACATACACATACACACATGCGTGCACACATATACACCCTCACGTACACACACGTACATACACGTGCACACATATACACATAATTACACACACACACATACACACACACACACACACACACACACACACACACACACACGAAAACACACTCACATCCAAAGTAGTTGCTCGTTTGTTTGCAAGGAAGTGTAGAGAACAAAGCGTTGTATTTTTTACTTTTTTTTGCTGTATGCGATAAGTGTTTCCCCCTGCAAAGTTTGCATGACACAGCGTATGTTCAGAGCGCCCTATCCCTCCTCTCGTCATATCAGCAAAGTTTGGCAACTGTTTACCCCGGTGTCAACAATATGGACTGCGACCAGCATCGGTCGTAAATCTAATACCAAAGCCAGTCACCATTCATGGCGTGAAGCGTAGATCATAGCCGGCTACCCTCCACTCTACAACTCTTCTCCTAATTTATGGGTTCAACTCCTGCCTGCCTGTGAGTTGATTTTCAATTTCAACTGCTCCAAATCCTCCATTGAATAGGTTTGATTTTAGTACCAACAGTTTTGATTGAAAGGTCTTATCGGGGCCAGGCCAGGAGTATTGTCGATACAATTCTTCACTTATCTTTTCTGTCCGGCTGTAGAGCAGTTACTTCCCCTGAGCCCTGGTCTGCTCTGGCGTCTCGGCGAGAACCTCAGGACCAGCGAAATCTTTTGTACCTGGCGACGAGAGAACCGCGTTGCTCAAATATGGGATCAGATAAGGGGGACAATGAAACTCTTTGCAGTGAAACTTTTGGGTTCAAAATAGAAACGTACTGGAAAGTTTTGATTAAGTTTGTGTCAAGACAGCTCTGCCTGTTGCAGTGTTTTGAAAAGGGGGAAAGGCGGAAGGGGGGTCGGGGGTGGATACGGCGCGATGAGGTAGGGGCATAGATGTTGGTTTAGCGACTTTCTATCTCTCTACTTGTCTGTTTATCTGTTGCTCTCTCTCTCTCTCTCTCTCTCTCTCTCTCTCTCTCTCTCTCTCTCTCTCTCTCCCTCTCTCTCTCTCTCTCTCATTCACTCTCTCTCTTTCTCTCTCTCTATCTCCCTCTCTCTATATATATATTATATTTATCTATCTATCTATCTATATCTCCCACCCCCTCTCTTTCTTTCTCTTTCTCTCTCTTTCTCTCTCTTTCGCCCCCTTTCTCTTTCTCTCCCCCCCCCCCCCCTTAGCCCGTTATTTTTTACGATAGAATCTAGAAACCCATAAACAATGCTAGAAAGAGACAATGCTATTATAGTATTCTAACTAAGTATATATTATTATATCAATGGATATAACTTGAACTTCAGTTAACTTTGGGTTATCAGAAATATAAATTATCCCAAAGCTAAAAGACAAGTAATGATACGTGGTAAAACGACGCAGGATGGTTCGGCGTAAACTGTAATGTGGACACAATATCATTATGTTAAGCGCTTTTCAATCCTCACACACTAGATAAAAACTCGAGCCTTTTAGTAGCCCTGTAAAGACTTCCATTTAAACAGAAACACAAATCAATATTCACCACATAATGGAGGAAAAATGGCAGAGGTGTGTGTGTGTGTGTGTGTGTGTGTGTGTGTGTGTGTGTGTGTGTGTGTGTGTGTGTGCGTGTGTATGGAAGGGGAGGGGAGGTAATGGTCTCCTGCAAACTATGGAATCTGATACAGTGTTGTGACGCAGAATATTGAGGGAAAAAGACACAAACAAGCAACAACAAAAATTTTTAAAATAGCGGCTCAAGAAAAAGGAGCATCTTTGGGACTCGTGAATTTAATCTGTTCAGTCTCAATATCAATAATGAATTCTATCGGCCTCGTCAGTGCAGTACAGCGGACCCCAGAACCCCCACAGATCCGTAGCTCCGGCGGTGGGCTGGAGAGGTTGTTCATTAAACTCCCGTCCTTAGTGCTCGAGGAAATGTCGCAATTTATTAAACGGGCTTGTCCGAGTCGCGTGGACATTATTGGGAGCATTTATTATCTCTAGGATTGTCGAGATATCAGGAAAGACGAACGGGTTCCTTCCGTGGCGTCAAAACCAAGTTTGGGGCCCCCCGCTGTCTCATGAAATCTCAGTGCTTGGCCTCGTCTAAGTGGGGTTGATACTTAGCTTAGGAGAAGAGTGTTGTTACTTCTGCTTTGTTTCAGAAACCTTTGATTGCTAGTCTAATCCATTTCCCATTTTCTTTTCCTGTCTGTGAAACTAAGAGAGGAATTCACCGGAAGAAAGGCATAAAGTATAATTTAAAAGATCATTTTCGCCTGAAGACGTTCGTCTTTTTGTCAACTTTTATGGTTTCTAAAAGAAGTGCTATAATCTATACAATGCTGACGTAAGAACTGCTGGTTGTCATAAGAACCATTCTCTCACAACAGAAAGGGACAATTAAATTACAAATAAATGAACACGTGAATGGCAAAAACGGTTCCGAAGGGGGCTGTGTGGCTTGTAAAACGCGGACCAAAGCTATGATATAATGCTATTTAAAAAAATATTTTTTTAAAACTCGACTGGTAAGTTTATTTGTAAAGACTTCTTTTTTCTAAGGAAGATTTGTCACAAATCTAAACCCTGACCCTAACCATTCTCTGCTCTACTACCAGCTCATTCAGTCCTTTCTCTGATATCAGACGGGTGGAAATCCACCCCTACAAGTGTCAGGGAATTCCGGAGACCCTAGATTACCCCACGCTAAGGGTCCACCTATGTCTAAAGCCCCAAAAAACACACAAGTGTGACCCCATGCAGTTGAGCAAGTTGAACGATGGTGTAGTGTGCAAGCTTGTCTAGGGATTGATCCCTGGGACTCAGGCCCCTCTTAAAACAAATGCCCCCCCCCCTCCCCTCTCACACATTCACACACACAAACAGTTCAGCTCAACTCGGAGCTCAGCATGAACGTAATGAAAAAAATCAGAGGAAGGAGACCCAGAGAGGAAAAGTGGCGCCCCCCGCCGGGGAGGCTTGTGGGTATTTCTGGGGCGCGTGTCTCCTCCGCTCCTGATACCACAGTCCAAGATCCCGACTTCCTCTTTTTGCTAATCCGCCAGGGGGCGTACAGAGAGTCCGGCCGGTAACATTACTCTTAGCAGGGAGAGTCAACAGAGCCCGCAGATTGTTTATTGGATTCAACTTATTCACTTCAACAAGGATTTTGAGGCTTCATTTATTCCTTATTCATTTTCCCTTATGGGATAAGTAATTGCTACTGTGTGCTGGTGGTTGGTGAACAACGACGAGACGTGAATGAAGATAAATGAAAACCTGAGGTAAATTGTGCCCCCTGATAAAAATAGTGTGCTATCTCCACTTTAGCTTAAAACTGACTTAACATCACTGGCGAATAAAGCTGTTGGGTATCCTTTAGTCAGATACGAGTTTAACTCCTTAGCAAGTATTCTAAGGATATTTTTGTTGTAAAAACATACCATTTATTTATAGTTCTATTTTTTTCTTTTGAGAAAAAACAGTCCACGTTTTCCTCAAAACTACTCAAGGTGGAGATAGGCCTCTCTTTTTCTTACAAGCACAATCAGCTGTGAGCTATTCGTGAGATGGTGATTTTTTTTACCATGTATAACCATGGGTCGTTGTAGGAAAAAACTACTCAAAGAAAGCTCTCGCATTTCGAACTTTTTACTTTGTGAATAAATTCTGTATAGTTTTGAGAATCATTTTCCCATTACTTTTTTTTTACAGTTTCATACGTCTAGATCTAGTTTAAATAACCTGGGGGTTTTTAATGCTGTTTTTGTTTATTTTATCTTAATGAACGTTCACAACCAGTTTTTAGAAGAAAAAAAATATTATGTTGCTTTTAGTACGAAGTAGGTACTGTTTCAGGATAGTTTTATGTTTTGATTGTTAACATATTTTTGTGTCAGTAATTGTCTTTATTATGAATCGTATGATTTTATTTTTCAAAAATGTTTCCTACAAGAACACATAGGGCAGAAGATATTCTTCCTCGGAAGAAAACAACGGAACTTGGGTCGTTCAATGGTTGCTCCGGTGTGGTTTGCTTCCCCTTTCCTACAAAATGTCTATAGTCCTTATCTCTCCACTTTCTGTTCTTTGTTTGGTACTCTTTATTAACGCTAATCATCTTCGACACTTACATGACCTATTTTTGTTTTAAGTGCGGTGAAACTCTTACTAAAACTAAAAATACAAGTGACAATGGAACACGTGTTCAAAATCTAAAACTAAAAGTGGCAATATTCCATATAGACATGATTTTTTGTAAAGGAAACTAATAACACCACTTTAATTAAACATAATATAGAAGAAAAATGGCGAATAACACTTTCTTGAACAAGCTAATTTCAGGATAACTAAATTTAGTGTGTTTGTGAAAGACCCACATCTGAAAGGGTAAGTCTTATCTTTGTGATAAAACGACACAGATAGAACATACAGGGTGTCTGAAAAGTCTCCGGTCTGCACGGGTGACTTATTTGAAAGGTTAATCAAAGTAAGACAAAGAACAATGTAGACGTGAGGGTGCACACGAAAACCTCCCCACAAAAGGAACATAATTAACAAAGCTTATTCGAAGCCGCATCACTGTGTTGTGAAACAAAAACAAATCCAGAATTCATAATAATACTAGTGTATGTGTCCCCGCCAAATAAATTGAGAAAATATCTCATGTAATACTTTAATTCCCATTTTGGGCAAAACGAAACTATAAATTTTAAGCGGACAGTGGGAATAACGGTCTCAAGATTTTTAACAGAAAATTTAATTAAAGATGTGAATATACAAACAGAAGGCAAAGAAGCAGAGATTAGAATACTACAAATTGTGTATTAATAATTTGTTTTCAGATGTGTCAATCTCTGTCTATGTTTTCGTGGTCAGGAAATCATCTGTTGACCTGATTATAGAGCACAGAGTGGTAAAAAGTTGAGAAAAACAAAACAAAACCCACAGCAGCCACAAGATTATTAGGACTAATCACCTTACCTTTTTTTAGATAAACTCTATCAAGTCAGTTGTTAGCTCGCTTAATTAGTGCTTATGACTCCTTTAATATGACAGTGGCTTGAAATGTGTGAACAGGGTAATCTCGTATGTTGCAATGAATCACTTTTGAATATTGTTCACACGGTTCAAATCTAAATTGCTTAAATGTTTATTGCCGGCGTCTATGGATAGATTTGACGGTGACAATATTCCCAGATTACGAAAGGGAAGCAGTGATTATTTAATTATGTAAACGCTTCACACGCCAGTCTGATTTGATCTGCCTTGGTTCAGAAATATTTGCTACTCACGTCAACCCACATGCATGAACGAAAAATTACAAAACAAAGAAATGTTCACAACGACTCAAACATGTTATTATATTTTTTATGTTGTCCTAGGTGTTTTTACACCCCATGGACACATTTTAGATCTTTTAGGAGGCAGGCTTCTGACCTTGCCTGACAGGATCAACCCAGGGTCAGAGAGATACAACATTTCAGCAGATGGACCAAGATACTCGATAATAATAATTTCCTTTCGACTCAGGAATGGAATTCGGGTCTTCTGAGAGCGACAGCGATGTGCCCAACTGCTGCCACCACAGACGCCGGTGACTGTGTTGTTCTGAGATCAATGCACCCGGATATCTTTAACAAACCAACATACAACAGTGCAGTCAGGCGGATATTGAGACCTCGTCGTGTACAAAATAGGATATTGTCACACACACACACACACACACACACACACACACACACACACACACACACACACACACACACACACACACACACACACACACACACACACGTACTGCAAATACATTTAATATTTTAAGTACCTAACAAAATGAGTCAGGAGAAACTGCTTGGACTCAAAACTGAGCGAAATATAATAATACCAGCAGACAGAACGAGATGATGTAAAAACTAACAATAAACATTATGATTATTATGATTACTATGATTATGATTATAATAATGATAATGATGATAATTATGATGATGACTATTGTTATTGTTACTATCATTA
>NW_004797328.1:752959-758649 GCF_000002075.1 Aplysia californica | reverse complement strand
CTCTCTCTCTCTCTCTCTCTCTCTCTCTTCTGGATTTGTCACTATAATTATACGCATTGTCCACTATAATTATACGCATTGTCAGGTTTGGAAAAACACCTAAAAATACATATTCAAGAATACACCCTTTTTAACAGCTCTTTCACCGGCAACCCTGGTGTTGTTGTTAGGTCCGTCACTATTGCACGCAGAGAACGTGCCAGGTTCGATTTACGGACAGAGAAGTCATTCCATCGAGTATCTCCGTCTTTTGTCTGTCTGTTGGGATGTGTTATCTTAATAGGTCTGGGTTGACCCTGATAGGCAAGGCTGACGAAGCACCATAACGTCTCCTGAATTGTATCAATTGTGTCGATGATGGCGCAAAACGTTTGTAATAGCAGCCTTTTCGAATGCTTGTATCTGCAGATGCCCTATTCGTTTTATGTTGGGATATTTTGCAAAGGGCTCGAATAGCCTAGTTTCATTTGACTTACTTACTCTCTCCCTATACCGTAAGGTACAAAAGGCGGAGAGCAGTCGACACCACGCTTGTATGTCCCTGGCTACGTCTCCCAATTTCGGTAAATCCAGGTCCAGAGTGACTGCCTCACCTTTTGCGCTTCTAAAGCTTGCAGTTGGTCTTCCTCGATTTCTATTTCCAGTTTACTTGAGCTTTGGAAAAAAAGGTCTTGCATTTTCTCATGATAAACACAGCACAATTTCAACAATAATCAGAAACTGGTGAAATTTGATCTACAATGACGAACATGCCTATTAAACTTGTAAAGCGTCAACCATTAAGTATTTTCCCAAGATTTTGAGACCAGCGTCTGTCGTGTAGCTTTTGACCTTCGCACGCAGGAAATATGAGTTCGATTCCCGAGAGGGGAATGTTTTTATCGAGTATCTCCGTCTTTCTTTTGGGTCGGTGTATCCCTCTCAACCCGGATTGGTCCTGATGCACAGGGTCGTAGCAACTCGCTTCCCAAAAGATGGTTTAAATGGGGAAAAGTGGGGGTGTAAGACACCTACAATTAATTATCATGCATCGTTTTGCGATAAGAATATAAAGCCTTACAGCATTTTCTTAAACTCTATCGACAGACTTGACCACTTCGCTAGATGTCGTCCACTATGGATGGCCACAGCCCCTTCTACGCCGCCGCCATGTACCCACGTGACTTCTCTAGCCCAGGTCTGGGCGAGGCTGCCTCAGGAGGCGCTTATTCTCACGGGTTTCTGACGTCACAACCCCCTGCGTGTTTCTACGCATGCGCACAAAACCAAGATTGTTTTGGCGGCCAGACGATGTCTGTGGTAGATCAGCAGCAGCAGATGGAGTTACACCCTGCGTTCTCTCAGCATCTACAACACCATCCTCACCACCCCCACAACCATCAGCACCTTCACAACCAGCAACTACACCACCAGCAGCTGCAGCAGCAACTACACCACGGGGGTATGAACGGGCTTGTGCTGAACCACCGAAACCCAAGCTCCTGCGGTCAACAACAGCAACAGCAAGAACACCAGCAACACCAACATCACCATCCCCATCATCATCAACAACAACAGCAACAGCAACAACAACAGCATCAACACTCTCACCACCACAGCGGGTTGCCTAGCAACCAAACCACAAACAACAATGGGGTGCTGGCTCACCCGTCCCTGTTAGACCCGAGCACCACCACCCCTCACCCTCCACTAAGCGTCTCCCCGTCCGGGTCCGCCTCCACCCCTATCCCCGCCCACCTGACCTCTGGTTCGGTACCTCACATAGACACACACGCCGCTCTTGCCTCGGGGCTACCGACGGGATGCGAACCTCCACCGGCTCACACTCAAGGCATGGTACAGACTCCCAGCTCACGGGTTCAGGGACACAATGTGGATTCCACCGGCGACAACAGCAAGCAGCAACAGCAACAACAACAACAGCAGCAACAGCAACAACAACCTCTGCCCTTTCCGTGGATGAAGACGACCAAATCTCACGCGCATCAGTGGAAGGCTCAGTGGCATGGTAAGTACTTACACCTTTGTTGAACTATACGCCCTCCCACCCCACCCCCACCCCCAACTCATCCCCGTCTTGGTCCTACTTTCCTCCTTTTCTTTTGCCTCCTCCCCTCTTCTTTTTCGTTGTCCTCCTCCTCCTCCTCCTCCTCCTCCTCTTCCTCCTCCACGTTGTCCTCCTCCTCCTCCTCCTCCTCCTCCTATCTGACTTTCGAAAACGGTGGCATAAAACAGCAACCATTTTTTTAAAGTAACGTCTATTCATGTACGACCTCTGGAGAAGATGTTCGTCTAACCAAAATGCCCAGTGTGCTCTTTGTTCAATCCCCTTCCCCACCCCATCCCACCCCTCTCTCTACCAATTCACCGCTTATTTCATTGAGGACGGGGCGTGCACTCTGGTCACGGGTCCATTACTTCCTTATTGAGTTAAAAGTGTGGTATTGAATGACTCGATTTGTACTTAGGGTGATAGGGTCGGATACGTTCTAAACGACCACACTTGTTTTCTGTGAACTTGTTTTGCCATAGATGTTTTTGCCACTAGTTGTGTTCGATCCGTTACTTTCAACGACACCGTCACAATGCAACATTATCGTCTCCTTCAACATCTCGATCATCTTTCAACATCACCTCCACCTTCCAACATCACGATCACCTTTCAACATAACCATACCCGTTCAACGTCAACATTGCCTTTCAACGTCATTATCCTACTGCCACCTTTCCACATTACCATCGTGATGTGTGAAAACGGATCAATATTTACTTTACTTTGACTTCCTCTATTGTTGCCGGCGTCGAGGGGAGATGCAGTTTTCTACGGTAGGCCAGCTCTGCTGCTCTTTCAAGTGGGATATCGTAATTTCTCAGACTTTCCTCGACTTCCTCAATTAATTTTAGCGTGGTCTATCTCTTCCTTTACAGCAGAGTACAAGTTCTATAAGTGTTAAAAGCTCTCTAGGCTGACTGGCTGGTTGGCTGGCTAGGTGACATTCGTAACAGGTGGCTTAACCTTTTTATTCTCTCTTTTTTTTTTACTATGAAACAAATCATTTCTCTATTTAAATTACTTTTCCTTCAACAAACTTCATGGGTCTGCAAACAATATTTTTCGTATTTACTCCGTGGCTAAATCTCGAAGATACAGAAATATTAGATACACGTTATCTATTCTCCATTGGAAGAATAAATTGTCAGCAAGAAATAATTAACCAGCATCTGCGACTCAAAATATACACATAAAGAGTCATATCAGCACACCATACTAGGCCCTCTCCAATACACTAGTTCGCTGAAGTCCTTACTTTCACATAACATGGTAATTCAACCGATAGACATGCAATGCGAAACGAAAAGTGTTTTTAAATTCAGTTTAATATTCAAGCCACGATGTATTTTGCACACACTGCATAATATAAACAATATGACGGGCATGAGTCATAGAACACAATACGTACATTACATTCGCGCTTAATTAAAAAACAACAACAGCAACAACAAAACTAGACATACTATTTACACTTCGAACACACCAAGGACCTTTTAAAACTGCCCATGTTCATTGCCGGAGAAGTCCTGCTTCACACAATAAATTGTGGGTGGTTGATGGGTGCTCAGTTAATGTGGTTTCCTCCTTCTTTCCAATTAAACATATATCGCCCTTACCTCTCCTCTTTTTGTGTGTGTGTTACTCTCTTGTAACACTTCTAATTTTCGTTTTTATTTGACCTAATTGAGTTGCAAGTGCAGTAAAAACCCTTACTAAAACAAAACACGTAGTGTACTATTGAAATTCTAAGAGCGCATTTGTGTGCGTGTGTGCATGTGTGTGTGCGTGTGTGCGTGTGTACGTAAGTGTGTGTTTGTGTATGTGAGTGAGTGAGTGTGTGTGTGTGTGTGTGTGTGTGTGTGTGTGTGTGTGTGTGTGTGTGAGTGTGTGAGTGTGTGTGCTGACGAAGGGTTTCACTGGAAATGTCAAATGTATGTTTTTTTGTGTAGTGGCTTAAAGTTCAATCTTTTTGTAACAATTTTGTATGAAAAGACGCAGACACATAATTTACATTGCTTCTAAGCAGAAGTGGTCATAACTTCACAAAACCAAAAGAAATACAACTTTCAATGGAAAAACTGCGTCAACATAGCAAATCCCTGATGTCTGACGATTACTATGTATGAGCATAAACATTGATTTTTAGAAAAAGTGAAAAAGCATTGCTTTCCGTCTTGTTATTTATAAGGATTTTGGAAAATCATCAACTGCAATTACAATTTTGTGAATAACATAATCGGATACAAAAATAGCGTTTGACCCAATTCGGCAGGCACAAAATTAGAGCCAGGCACCGAAAAAAGAATGATCACTTAATGCAGTAAATCAAGTCTAATAAGCATATTAATGTAATATTGTCATATCTATTTTGAAATCGCATGTTGACTGCCTGATGCCTTTAAACTGACATGCTTTCCACATTTAAGGACGTTTTCAGCTTCCGGAAAAGGACATTGCGGATATCTCTCTTTCCTTCGTTCAGGTAGATCATGAAATCTAAGGGACATTTAAGCAGGCTTCTGCACTTTATACATTACATTGGGCTCTCCCTCAAGGCACTGGTTAATAGATGGAATTCCCTAAAGGCACTGGTAAACAAAGGGATTTCCCAAAGGCACTGGATAATGGGATTCCAACGGACTGGAAACGGAAATCTTGCAGACGAAATCAAGGAGAACTACCCGATTTTGGCTATGTAAGGTGATTGTCAGCAATTAGGCTACTAGATTGATTGTTTAAGGGTATGACCTTGTTTTTCGCATTCCCGCCTTCTTTTGCCGTTATCATCATTATTGCGGTCAGAATTAGGGTCCGTCATGCATGAACCTGTTCTGAAATAGCCTTATTTACTTTCACTGTCATGCCTCTTTAAACTGTTACTTCTCCTTCTTTTTTCCATTTTCCTCCTTTCGTTACCTTTGTTGTTAGGTTCTGCAAATGTTGCAAAACCTACTAAAACAAACAAACAGAACAAAAGTTACGATCGGAAATTCACTAGCACAATTGCTCAGCTTTAACAGTTTGTTTGGATTCTGACGGTAGATTGTCTGGACGAAATCACAGAAACTATCTCAACTCAAAAGTCAACACACGCACACACCAAGAAATCACTGACCGCGAACTCTCTCCTCGATAAGAGAAATCAACTTTTTCTTGTACAATTTCCCAGAGCTTGTCTGAGGGAATTCATCAAAGAAGAAGATCTTATGTAGCTTCGGATAAAAACCCTTCGAGTTGTCATCAGCAGACATAAAGGAGTTCCTGTAGAAATCGATTAACCGAGCCTCATCTACGTCACTTCCTGCTCGAGTGATTACGCATGCGCATAACTGTCCCCGCTCGTCTGCGTCCGGTAAAGCAGTAACCACAGCATCGACAACATCCGGGGATTTACAGAGCACCGACTCGGGCCAGCTGGTGTAAACAAGGGCTGTTCCAACAGATACGACGTCACCGGACCGACCATAACAGCAGAAGTTTCCTTGGGCGTCCAGAAGGCCTCTGTCTCCCGTCCGGTACCAGCCGTCGGTCGTGAACAGCCCAGATGGTTTTATCTCCCCTTGGATGTAGTAGCCCTTAAACAAAAGATAAGCTGAGGGCGAGAAATAAAAGAAAAGTGAGAAAGGGGGAGGGGGAG
>NW_004797328.1:750321-752070 GCF_000002075.1 Aplysia californica | reverse complement strand
CCCGCCCGTATCCACCAACAACTCACATTTGATCAGCACATCCCCCTGCACGCCGGCGGGCACGTCATTTTCCTCCTCGTCCACAACCCTGATCTGTACGCCCTTGGCGGGCTTGCCACTGTAGAAGTCCTGGTGACTGAAGGGGTCAGTGACCAGACCTGAACTGACCATCCCGGCCTCTGTTGAGGCGTAAGTGACCACCATCACCTTAGCCAAGCGGCCCACGGCCTGAGCGATATACTGAGGGAAAGAAGATGCACAACAGCAGGGGAGAAAAACAAGTTGCACATTATGTTTGCCGGTGGAAATCTGTGAGATATCAAAGATTTAGTAATGGTCTTCATAGTATAGGTCTTCATACCCAACCCATCGCGTTCCCGGGTGGAAGACAGGGGAATGGGCATTGGAAATCAAATGAGGAAGCACTTAAAGAAGCCCACGTGGGCCGCTCACTATCAAATGTAATGAAAAAGAAACAAAGGTTTGCAGTTTCTGAGACCACCGAATCAACGTAAGGGCCTTAAACATAACATCTAACTCTCACTGGTAAGATAGAAAAAAAAACGAGACAGGGGTGGACAAAGAGCAAAATTACATGGAAAGCCTCAACAGATTGGTGACGCGGAAAAGACCAGGATAATTAAATAATGATATAGCTTATTTGATCAGATTCGAGCAAAGAAATGAATGGCGAATCATGATGCCAATAAATTATCTGTCGCAGATCTAACAGTTGATAATGACGAGGTGGAAAAAAGAGAGCGATAAAGGTCATGCTTGAAAGACTATAAAGAAACTAGTCAGCATTTACATGAAAAAAAACCATTCGACCATACATCGATTTTGTGTATTTATACACATTAACTCTGTCCATGCCTGAGGCATTTACACGGTTGTGACACACCCGTGTACCGTAACAGTGACAGGCTGGAGGTGGTATAGGGAGGGGCCATTTACTGGACTTCCTATATAGATCGAAGTACACATGGGATAACGATATAGAATAAAAGGGAAAACATGAAGTACCAGAACATACTCCTCTCTACTCACGGCCCAATCTTCCTTTTCTCCCTTGACTTACCTTCACCCAACCAAAATATCCTCTATCTTCCTCTTTACTCCTCCCCCCACCTCCCTCCCCCCTCTCCCCAAGATGTTCCTCAACTCACTTGTCTCAACGGTTGACCTCCAGTTACCATAAAAGTCAGCCGGAAGTCAGGCGCAACGTCCCTGAACTCCTCAATAAGAGCTCCGGCCGTCTGTGGCAGTATGGACGCCCCGTCGCTTTTTTCCCGCGCTATCGTGTGCCACAGCTCTAGAGGGTCCGTCGAGTGATTGCCGTTAAACTGATCCTGAAAGTGATATAAAGTTAAAAAATTGATCTTGCAAAACATTTAGTGGTAAAATGTTTACAGGAGGTTGTGGGGTGCTGCAAATGTGAATTAAACTTCAATACTCTTGTGCCGATGTAGACAGCCTAAACAAATTAACAAATATCCCCCAAAAGACAACAAAAGAGTGTCAAGATATGACATGTATTGATATTGAAAAGGAGGTAGATCTAGTTCAGAGAATAAAGATATGATATCACTTCAGAACAATGTTACTCTATAATTGTGACTTATCAATTGCATAATTTTTTGCTGGGGGTAAATTTTGTATCTGGATAGCTATCTTCAATATCTGGTCAACTCTCTTTCTTTCTCTCTCTCTCTCTCTCTCTCTCTCTCTCTCTCTCTCTCTCTCTCT
>NW_004797328.1:737021-749985 GCF_000002075.1 Aplysia californica | reverse complement strand
GCACCTGCAGTATTCTCGGAGAACAGAAAGCTAGAAAGTCAAAAGGGAAACCTCCCATCCAGCCAAAAAGTCGGTCAGAGAAATACTTGATGGACTTGGCGCCCTCAAACGAGCGCCCAGCCCTTAGAACCTCCTCGTTAGTCCGAGGCACCAACTTGCAGAAGCCCGAACTTCCCGAGGTGGCGAATAACACCGTGATGTCCGACTTCTTTGGATTGTAGCAAATGTCCACGCCATCCTCACTACACTGCAAGCTGGACAGTAAAGAACTCTCCTGGTCTGACTCGCTTCTGTCAACGAGAACTGCCTTGGTCAGACTCGGGACCTGACTGACTGAGATCTCCGCGCAGCCCGACGTCTTCGTGACGTCAGGAAGTAAAGGTGCTATCAGACGATGAGTGGGCTGCTCAGACCTAGCTGGGATGACGACGCCCTTACAACTTGCCAGTTTGGCTGTGTTCCAGAAGTCAGAGCCATCCTTTTCCACGGCCTGGGGAATGAATTAAAAAGAAAACCCACACAACTTTTAGGAAAATTGGAGTTGTCGTTATCTAGCTCAAACGTGCTTATCTATTGTCCATCTTTATAATTATTTATTTAACCTGTGACTGTAGATCTGTTTTCTGAGTGTACGTATATTATGGTCGCTTTTAAGCATAATGGGGGCTTTCCCGAAAAATGCTGTTTTGGGAAAATAGAGGGTAAAGTTTAGGGACCCTTGTCCACTTTCTTTAAAAGACAAGGAGAATTTTCTTTTAACCAAACACATATTATTATACACACCAATGAAACCAAACTTCACCTACAGGTAGATCAATACCCAATTTCGGTGTAGGTCAAGATTTCTGAAAACCTCCGAAATCTGGGTTAGCCCTCTTGTCCTTAAAAGCGACCATATTATGTCATTATCTAAAAGTTAAACAACCTAACAGCCTTTACCAATACAGAACCTTTACCTGAAAGTTAACCATTATACAACCATTACCTGGAAGGTAACCATTACACCACAATTACCTTAATGTTCATCATTTCCCAACCATTACCTTAATGTTGACCATTTCACAACCATTACCTGAATTCATGAAAGATATATATATATATATATATATATATATATATATATATATATATATATGTACATTCATTAAATTAATGTTAACCATTTCATCACAACCATAAACTCAATGTTAACAATCTCACAACAATTACCTGAAAGTTAACCATCACACAACCGGCCAAAATAATTCCCAGATCTGTGACGAGCCTCTCTGGGGAGTTAGGGATTCCGTTAGCGATGACGTCACCGTCCGAGAACCCGTACCCGCGGAGTCGAGATGCGAACCGAGATGACGTCACGTATATGTTCCGTGGTGTCCAGACTGACTGGACTCCTTTCTTGTCCACAAAGCGAAAAGTCTGAGCGTCCGGCTGCGTATCGGCCCAGTGTTTCATGATCTCGGCCACGGTCCAGATCTCCTCGGCCATTGTGAATGATTGCTGTTGGAACAATCCAGATAGACGAAAGATATTTGTATAAAATTAGATCTATGCGGCTCAGATATCCAATTAGATTAGCTTAAAGAGGAAAGGGTACTCCTAAAAATCCTTCCAAAATAACGAAGAGTTAGCAATGTAGAGTGGGTTGAGCTTTTTTTTATCTTGTGAGAGATCAATAAGCGGACCAGAAAGCATAGAAAAGAAAGGAAATGCTACTTACACAGCAGTGACAAACTATTCAAGCTATGGCCCTTAACCAACCTCAGCCTTTTCAAAATAGGAACTAGACCTATAACACACATTAACAGTACTATCCAACCTTGAATGTTTGTCCCAGTCCGAAACAGAAAAATGTTACAAGTTCTTTGACTTCTACACACACACACAGAGATAACAGCTTCAGTTAAGGCCATTTTCCGAGTGAAGTCTTCCTTGCTATGCTATTAGTAGTGCATGTATTACACTCTCTATTGCCCCCTGCTTCTCCCCGAGAACCACACAATACACCTGTGACCAAAGTTACAAATCAATGTGTACACAGTATTGCTAAACAGTGAGACAGGCTGGGAAGAAAGTGGGCCAAATTTCACAGACCCAGCACACTAACAACTTTGACTATGCCCACATTGCGCAAGCCCCAACGTACTAATATTTTTATTTACTTAAACGTAACGCTGTTGATGGCAGGCACTTATGTCTGAAGGTGCTAATAATGAAGTATAGCTGTAGCTGGCAAGGGCTAGCTAGACTGAAAGCGTACAGATATCTCTATTACCTTGCTGCAATTCAAAGCGTTTGCACTCTAATAAGATTCTTGCAGTATATATGGGTAAAATATGTTTAAATTAGAAGGCATAAATAATATTATGACGTGCTCTGTGACAAAAACAAAATGGCTACCTCTAATATTTGAACTTCCGTTTTCCCCTATAATCTCTACTTCCTCAAACTATTATGCAGTACCAAGACACGTTGTAATATTCTATTTGTAACTTTTTAACACATTTCATTCCCCCCTCCCCCCTTCTTTCTACAAGGGCGTGTAGATTGCGTAGATTATCACCAAAATAATTTTTTTTAAATTTCAAGCCAAAAAGTTTAGTCACTAAAGCTTTTTATAAGTTTATATATGTGCCAGCTACCCGCATACCTTTAGCACGACAACCTAAACCAAAAGGGTTCAGATTATCATGTATTGGTTTCGACCGTTACTACAATCGCGACTAATTAATTATTGACGACAGTCTTGCTGTCACTTTTTAAAAATAAACCTGCTAAGAAACAATATGAATACGGGAGAGGAGGGAGGGTAAAGGTGGAGGATGGAGAGATGGGGGAGGGAGGGGGAGAAGGTGGGAGAAGGGGGAGAAGGGGGGAGGTGAGGGGCCATCGACATGCTCAGCGTGCTTTTGCTGTTGACAGAACATTCAACGTCTGTTTTTCTGTTGACGTTCATTGCCTAGGTAACAGCAGAAATGCGCAGGGCATGTCATGTCTAGACTTCCCTGGTTTTGAGTAAATCTGCCACCTTTTTGAGGGACAGTGATCAGCAGTTGTTGCGGCATTTGATAAACATAGACCTAAACTTAATTTTTTAAATGTTTAAACAACAAAGAATAGAGAGAATCTACCGCTTTCCTACTTTCTTTTTCGAATACTTAATGATATTCACATGGACGTAAACGCGTAAAGACCCAAGAAGACTAGATTTGGTGCCCAATTAAAAAGTGGTATGGTACTTTTTTACGCCTATACAACACACACACACACAAACACACACACACACACACAAACACACACACACACACACACACACACACACACACATACACACGCACACACACACAAACACATGTGTGTGTGTATAATACAATGGCGTCCAAAAGAAACTTGAAATGTAATCACCCAATCATTGCGTTAAGGTCTTGCACTACCTACTCATGCCCAATACCAATTTAAAGCCTAATAAATTTTGCATCTTCTGACACCTTAATATTTCATATATGTTAAGAGTCACTAGAGGTATGGTCACTAAAAATTGACCTAAAAAAAAAACAGGCTTGGCAAAATTGTGCGAAATCAGAGACACGTAAAATTGTCTTCGCGCGTGTATTGAGGGTCATCAATATTGATTGAATGGGTATACAGTGCATATCTAATGCAGGGAGAATTTTGTTTATGCAATAAAAAATATTTAATTTTGATGGTTTCAAACAAAACGGAAAAGAGAGCAATCACAAAATAATAGCACACGAAACTTGGACTTAACATTAAATTGTGGTCATTGTTATTTTGCTTTGGAGCCATTGGTTTTGTGTAGGGCACGAACTCTTTGGGCATCGCTTTAACAAAATTTGGACATAATTATGTGCCATTTTCCTTCCAAATGTCACAGAGAGTTGCAAACAAAGGGTCTGAATTGGGAGCAAAGTCGATTTTCATCAGCTGCTATTTCATGGGACTTCACATACTTGTAGGATTCACATCGGGGCTATTTACTGGTGAGCACTCTCACGTTGATATGGTATGGTTTTCCAAGAATTGTCTAGAGGCCCTGTGAGAAAGTGCTTTGCCATGCACAGATATTGTCTACATGGCGAAAATTAGGGTAAGACATGACGTTCCAACACTTGCACTATTAAACCAAGCCATCCGGGGATTCTCACGCCGCAGTTTTGTTCATTCCACCTGAGACCAGCCTAAACCCTAAACCATGACAGTTTGTTGGCTTCTGTTCCTTGCTGTCAGATGATTAGTCCAAAATCTAACTAACACAGTCCATGTGCAAAAACGTTTTCGAGCACTACATGAAACCAGTATCTCCTAAACAAAAACAAAACAGTACTAATGAGCACATGCATCGTTAAGTACAGGTTTCGCCTAGTATTTGTAACGAATCGGCTTGAAAATATCACCAGAAGATGCTGTTCATTGCAGAGACAATGGTATTCTCTTTTCATTTGATATTCAATACATGTCCATTCCACTAATGGCGATGCGCCTCAATACACGCGCGAACACATTTTAACGTTGCTTTGATTTCGCACAATTTTGTCAAGATTGATTTTTAAAGGTCAATTTTGAGTGACCATATCTCGGGCTTCTCTAAACGTAGAGGAAATATTGTGTCTGATGATGCAGACTTTATTTAGCTTCAAGTTGGTATGCTGCATGAGTGGGTAGTGCAAAGCCTTAACATGGTGATTGGGTGATAACATTTTCAAGTTTCTTTTGGACGCCACTGTATGTGTGTGTGTGTCGTGTGTGTGTGTGTGTGTGTGTGTGTGTGTGATGTGTGTGTGTATGTGTGTGTGTGTGTGTGTGTGTGTGTGTGTGCGTGCGTGCGTGCGTCATGTATATCTTTATGTGTGTGAGAATGTGTGTGGAAGTGGGTGCGTGTGAGTGTCTGTGGGTGTGAGTGTGTGTGTGTGTGTGTGTGTGTGTGTGTGTGTATGTTTGTGTGCGTCTTTGTGTATAAACGTATGTATGTATGTATGTGTGTGTGTGTGTGTGTGTGTGTGTGTGTGTGTGTGTGTGTGTGTATGTGTGTGTGTGCGTGTGTGTGTGCGCGTGCGTGTGTGTGTGTAAATTTTTTTTATTAATGTAAAAAAAACCCACAGAACTCACTCGTTACATTTATGAAGTTTCAGAGATCTATATGCCTGGGTAAGGAACAACATTTACAAAAATGTGGTGAACTTGGATGTTGATGATTATCGACGTTTAGTTTTACACTATTTGCGCGCTTCCTGGTGTACTATAATTGCAGATATTTCAAGCCCCGAAAAAAATGGGGGAAAAAACATATTCGACGTAACATATATCATTTAAGAGTAGAGCTTCGACCTTGTCTTTTAGGGCCATTTGAGGGACACAGCATCCCAGCAGACAAATGGAGGGATTCCATTAAAGAAACCTCTCCCCTCAGGAATCGAACTCGCGTATTCTGTGAGCCTCCTTCGTTTCACAGATGTCGATAGGAAGTTGCCTTTTTCTTCTCCAGATATGTTATTGATGTAGACGTTCGCTTACCTTTTGACTTTACGACATATACGGCGTGCTATATGATACACCACCCACCCCACCCCCATAAATAAATAAAGAACGAAAGAAAGAAAGAACGAGAGAAAGAACAAAAGAAAGAATGAAAGAAAGAAATTAAGAAAGAAAGCCAGAAATACAGAAAGAAGGAAAGAAAGAAAGAAAGAAAGAAAAGAAGGCGCGGGCGGGAAGTACTGGTTGAAAAATTATTGGGTGGCAGACGTATCGCATTTTAGTTCCCAAAATCAAGGAAAGGAACTTTTCGAAAAAATAATAAAAATGTAGGCTTAACGTTGAAAAAAAGAGTTCTGGGAAAAGTTCTCTTCAAATACAAGACCGTACCTTACAGTGTTCGGCGTTACCAGAAGTTTTTTACAGGTTGCACAGAAAAACTATGCCCTCACAAACACCTAAACTTGGTTGTTGAACCTGAATCAATGCCCACAGTTTGCAAGACCCCTTAAAACCTTGGCTTTCTCGTAGATTTTGCATTGGAGATAATGCCATAAAAAGTAAATTGTGGTTTGGCACGAATAAATTAATTAATGAATTGCTCATAAACGTACTTACAGTATGTGTTCACTGTTCATAAACGTAAGTATGTGTTCTGTCCAGTGAACAGCAACGTCTAACACACAATGTTTCCTGCATCCACTATCAAATGGACTGCAAGCCAGAAATTAAATAGGGTATATAGTCCAAAGTTTCTGTACCTCTTTATCTGTCCTTACCCGAATCGAGTTTATGACCCCTGGGTTAGATCTACAGGCTAGTGCAGAGCTATCTCAAACTAAACATTCTGTCCCCAACTCCCTAGCCCCTCAAAACGCCCCCCTCCCCCTAAAAAAACACCTAGTTTTATCTTCTGATATTTTAAAAGCTTTTTTCTTACTGCAAGTGCTTTTTCCGCCTGCTTATGTTTTGTATCAGAATGACGTGTATATAATATTATTATGGGCCACAAACAGGTCTTTTTTTGTCGTCAATTTTCCTTGCTTCATACATTTGTTTATTTGTTTGATAGAAAATGCAATTCGATTCGTTACCCGATTTGAGGCCCAGGGTTTGACTGACAGGTCACACACATCGTACAGAGAGCATGTTATGCAGCCTTTACCATTAAACTGCCCATGGAAAAGGCAGCTTGGGAATGTTTCCATAGGCTTATTCATTCCCTTCCACCACCAGCCCTGCTCCCCCCACCAAACCCCCTTTGCGCATTCTTGGAGTACTGCAGATTGCTGTAGCATATTCAGTGCTCAAATTCGATGTAGAATGTCTTTTAAATACTGATCCTGTTTTTATTGCAGTTTTGACATGAGAAGAGCTAATATATTTACAATCCCGATTTCATTGCCTCTTGTCACTATCTTATACCTCATGTGGAAGGGAGGAAAAAGCGGGCTGAGAGGTAACTCGATTGAGGAAGACAACTCTAAGGATTTTATGACGACAGCTGAACCTAATTTACATAGACTATAACTGTAAAATTATCTCTTTAAGCTATAGTGTCACATTCAAACACACACACACACACACATCGCACACACACACACACACACACACACACACACACACACACACACACACACAAACAAACAAACAAACAAACAAACAAGCACACACGCACACATGAAACACACATAATACACACAAACATACACACACAATTAAACACGCTCTTACATATACGCAAACACACACACTTAAACACACACACACATATACATACATACATACATACATACATACATACATACATACATACATACATACATACAAACACAAACACACTCATGCATAAAATACAAGCTTATATTTGCAGACCGCTGGGGTTGTTTATTTCATCCTGGCCGAAAACTAGGGCCCCATTGCACCTTTTTGTCAAGGATCTACAGCCAAGGCTGACTAGCTGAGTTTGCTTAAGGCCAAGGAATTCTAGATCTGGCCTTCTGTAAATCAACTTGGAAAAGAAAGCACGATAACGTGGATAAGTATTTTTAATTAGAAAGGGGTGGGGGGAGTGTAGTTAGAGACACATGGGCTTTTTAAAAAGGGTTTCATGGGACTGGATTCTAGAAAAAAAATTACCAAAAAGGTTCTCTAAAGGTTTTGGTTACTGGGTGCCATTCTTGTATTGATAACGACGCCGATTATCTCCATTCTAAATGATGATGATATTATTACAGAGTGGTTGTTTTTCAGAAAAGATAATAATATACTCATAACAAATCCAAATTGACCGCCAGGAAGTCAAAATTTTTAAAAGACACCATGTACCAAACGAAGTCCAAATTTTTATGAGAATAGCAAGCACAAAATGTAAACACTGAAATCTCAGCAAATGCAGCACCTAGGAATTTCAAAAACCACAAAATATGGAACCTCAAATATAAATATACTTGAACTGGAAAAAAGCGAAAAAAAAACCGTAAGAAAAAATATTCTACATGAATTAATTTTTTTAATATATATTGGAATGGCGAACAAGACACACAGTTGAACCATTTCTGAGTGAGGCCCAAATGAGATTTAGAAAGGGAAGAGGATGCACCGACGCAATATTTGCCGTACGACAAATGTGCGAAAGGGTAATAGAAAGCAACAGGGAACTAAATATAGTATTTATCGACCAGTTCGTAGAAAGAACTCGAAAACTACACTGTAAGAGGCCAACTTCTAGATAACATCCGTGCCATTTACGAGAACAGCATTACTACAATAAGAACGTCAGAGGAACTCACAGAATGGTTCGAGATAACATCCGGAGTAAGACAAGGTTGTGTCTTATCACCACTACTATTTATCTTATATATGGATAGAATTACAAAAGAGGCCAACATAGAAGCAGACGCCCTAAATGAATTACTCTTCGCTGATTATCAAAGCCTGGCACACAAAGATGAACAAAGTCGCCAACACCACACCACCAGATTAAACGAAGAATGTAACAACTACGACTTGAAGATCAACATCAACAAAACAGAGATAATGAAAGTAAGCAGAAAGCCAGAACCACTCAGGATACACATCAACAACAACAGTCTCAGAAAGGTCCAAGAAACTAAGTACCTCGGAAGTATATTCACAGAGGATGGGCGACTGAACAGAGAAATTGAAACACGAGCACAAAAGGCCAATAATGCTAGTTACCAGCTTACTATACTACAGAAACATCCTGACATCCCCATGACAACAAAACTAAAAATGATCAACACCATATTCATCCCAACACTCACCTATCAATGCCAAACATGGACTACGAACAAGACATTAGAGCACAGAATTACAACCTGTGAAATGCGACGCCTTAGAAAAGCAGTAAAACAAAACCAGGCGAGACAAAATTAGAAACTCTGTAATCCGAGAAACGGTGGGTACAAATTTTAAAAAATTAAACATGATTGATCTGAAAAGAACGGTTAAAATCAATAAACTGCAGGTGCATTGTTTAAAATAATAGTCTGCTACCAATTTTGTGAAATCTAAGGTCAAGCTTACTTTTATTTACATGAAATCATAAATTGAACTATGCCGCCATCTTCATTCTAGTCATCTTTTAGGTATTATGTTCCACCAACTGGGCAAGTGATACAATCTTTTGTTGATGAGTCTGCCGAATGAGCATAACGGTCCTTACATTAGCAAGCCCTTGTTTCAAAGGGTATTTCCAAAATGAGAAATGTCACGATTAATAAAAGGTGATTAGGAAGGAAGATATTTAACTTCGAGGCAATTTTGGTAAGTTTTGCATACAAAGCCTGCCTTTGAGCACGAGTAATGTCGCCCAAAAACTGGGGGCTAGTTAAAGAAAAGATTGACAAGCACTGGCATACAAAGGCGGTTTGTTTCCACATAATTATATCACACACTGTGACAACAGTAATAAACGAGAAAGCTATATTGATCTCACAACGAGGTATTGGATGTCTTGGCGTCGAAAAGAAACTTGAAAATGTAATAGCTCAATCATCGTGTTATAGTCTTGCACTACCCTCTCATTCGGCATACCAATTTAAAGTAGAATAAATTCTGCTTCATCTGACACATTAATATTTCATCTATGTTAAGAGACGCCCGAGATATGGCCACTCAAATTTGACCTTTAAAAAATAGGCTTAGCAAAAGTGTGTGAAATCAGAGAAACGCAAAAGTGTGTTCGCGCGTATATTGAAGTGCTTCAACATTTGTGTAATGCATGTTTATAGAAAAGTAAAATTTAAAGAGACTATTATTGTCTCCGCAATGAACAGTATCTTCTGATGATATTTTCATAGAGATTGGAGAACAGAGCAGTTATAATTACCACACAAAACCTGAACTTAACATAACACGTGTTCATTGCTATAAATTTCGTTTTTGTTTAGGAAGTAATGGTTTCGAGCCGAGCACGAAACCTTTTTTGCCCTTGGGCGGTCATAGGTTTTGGAAATATCAACTGTTAGAGAGGAACAGAGGCCACGAAACTGCCATGGTTTTGGGTGGTCTGGGGGTAGAATGAACTAAACTAGTAAATAGCCCCAATATGAATCCTACAGGTATGAGAACAGTGAAGTACCATGAAACAGCAGCTGAAGAAAAGAGACGTTGTTCCAATATTAAGACTCTTTGTTTGTAACTCTCTGTAACATTTGGGGTTAAATGACAGATAATTATGTTCAAAATTTAACAGATTCGATTCCCAAAAGGGTTCGTGCTCTACACAAAACTAAGCAAAAAACTAAATGGCATAATAAAATGAGCAGAGGCCACGAAACTGCCATGGTTTTGGGTGGTCTGGGGGTAGAATGAACTAAACTAGTAAATAGCCCCAATATGAATCCTACAGGTATGAGAACAGTGAAGTACCATGAAACAGCAGCTGAAGAAAAGAGACGTTGTTCCAATATTAAGACTCTTTGTTTGTAACTCTCTGTAACATTTGGGGTTAAATGACAGATAATTATGTTCAAAATTTAACAGATTCGATTCCCAAAAGGGTTCGTGCTCTACACAAAACTAAGCAAAAAACTAAATGGCATAATAAAATGTTAAATACAAGTTTTTCGTGGTTTTTGTAATTGCTCTGTTTTCCGTTTTGTTTGAAATTATGGTGCCAAAAAAAAAAAAATTTAAAAAAAAATTATTTATTTTTTTAATTTTTAAAAAAATAAATAAATATATATATATATATAAAGAATGTTGTTTATTGCAATACAAAATTCTCCATTCATTGGATATGTAATGTCATGTCCATTCTATCAATATTGATGCTCCTCAATACACGCGCGAAGACAATTTACGTTTCTTTGATTTCGCACAATTTTGCTAAGACTGATTTCTTAATCTTTGATCAATTTTGAGTGACCATATCTCGGGCACCTCTTAACATAAATATATGAATTATTAATGTGCCAGATGGTGCAGAATGTATTTAGCGTTAAATTGTTATGCTGCATGAGTGGGAAGTGCGAGACTTTAACACAATGATTTAGTGATTACATTTTCAAGTTTATTTTGGACGCCACTAAATAATGCCCATTGCTCTGCGCGATGAGCCGTGGTTTTGGTCTTATTTCTGATTGATCACTAGTAGGCCTATCTTTAATCTTTACACTATACAGGAAGGGCTGGGTTTTTGCATATGCTTTTTCCCCCCATTGACACTATGCAGATAATTTAGCAGGCTGGATGGTTCCATCCTGTATATCACGACCAACCCGGGACACAGGATCCCAGCACATAGGTGGAGTTACAAATTGCAATATCTTCCCACATCGATAATCAAAACAATGATCGAGTATCTCGAGTTTTCTGTTGCTAGGTCGTTAGATCCCTCTTTGCACGAGTTTGTCCTAATGGTCTAAAGTATGTCGATGGGGGCGGAAAAACACCCATATTAAAAAGCAACTCATGTCTTTCACACGCAAAGTGCAGATTTTTAAAAATTGCTAAATCCCTGAAATGAATTATGTCTTCTGAGTCTTTGCCCTCAGCTGAGTTCGTAATAAATTATGGTTACAGATGTTTTACTTTCCCATGGATACACTATAGATATAAAAGAGGCGGGCTGCTTCCATCCCGGCGTCAGGGCAAACCCGGACTCAGAGCGATGAAGTGTCCCAGCACAAAGATGGAAATACTCGATTTTTTAAAGAAAAAACAACCCTCATGATATAGGAATGGAACTCACATTGTGTGTGTGCGATGGTGAAGTGCCTAACCGCTACGCCACGGAAACGAATGCTGTATATCTGGCCAAGGAAGTCTAATGAGAACCATATCTATGTCTTCTAACTTTTACACAGCAAACATTGATAATGTATCTCTATGTGCCTATATCTAATTCAATTTCAAGCTCTCTACAAAACGCCAAAGCGAAAATAAAACCCGCTGTTCTTACTTTATTATACAGTCCAATCCTTATTGTCGAAAGAAAAATTGATTTGGAAAATCCTTTCCAGCTTTGTCTACTTACGTGCACTTTTCAGCTACAGACCAAAATAGTAATCTCTGAAGTCACCATGAAGTATCAAGCTCTCACTGCGACCGACTTTCAGTATCCCACGAACATTTCACAGACCGGAACAAGAAACGTTTTGTCCCTAACAGTGTAGACTCATAAAGAACAGGATCTACCTTCAGAGCAGTTTCTTGAGATATACAGCATCTACTTATGTGGAAAAAAGAGCACTTTTGTTTTCCCCAAAGCCAAGAAATGCTACACTTTTGCTAAACTCATCAACACTATTAAGTAGATCTCCATACGCCTAAGCGTTCACTGCAATGCAACCAGTACCAGTACTTTTAGTTCTCAGCGCAGAATGCACGGTTATAAAACTGAGATAACTTTGTGGCTCAGAGATGCTGATTTACGCTTGTGATTACGGTTGCCAGATGTTGGTATGAGGCCCACTGTTGTTCTGCGTGCATGGGTCAAGGTAGGGGGTCAGGCCAGGGGGAAAGGGGGGAGGGGCTTTGGGGCGAATTTCCTAACAACTGAAGTAAGAGTAACGCTGTAATAAGTGGAAGGTGGTGATTGACCGCGGAAAGCTGAAGAAAGGTGGAGGAGAGTAGTGCCATAAGAGCTGTGTGGGAGAAAAGGAAGGATGGGTGTGGGTGTGTGTGACTGTGTGTGCGTGTGGGGGGGAGGGGGGGATCTGAATTATATTTTTGTTGATTGTGCGTCCGTATTAGTATTACACATGTTAGTCCAAGTGAAAAAGAGGACTTTGGTCTGTGTTTGAGAACGAGCACCTGTATGTCCGTTGGGTTTAAGCATGTTTCTTCAAATGCACACCCGCACGTGCACACGCGCGCACACGCAAACATACATGTACACACATACACACACACACGCGCGCGCACACACACACACACACACACACACACACACACACACACACTCAGAGAGAAAGAGTGAGAGGGGCAGACAACGAGAGAGGCA
>NW_004797328.1:731146-736138 GCF_000002075.1 Aplysia californica | reverse complement strand
TAAATTATGTCAGCTCGAGAGACAGGGGATGGAGAGTAATAAGAGCAAATAAAAAGAAAGGAAAAGACTGACAAGCACGTGGACAGATAGATAGACAGACAGGCAGACACAGACTAACATGCGGACATATAAAGTGGCAGACAGAGATGACCAGACATCTAGACAGCCAACCAGCCAGACAGACAGACAGACAGACAGACAAACAAAAGCAACAAACAAAAAGACAGGCAGACATACAGACAGAGAGAAGAGATAGGCAAACAGAGAGATAGCGATAGAGAGAGAGAGAGAGAGAGAAAGACAGACAGACAGACATACGGATATTTAGAGTTAACCTCTGCGAAGTCGTTGGCCTTGTCTCCCTCAATGGTGTCCTCTTCCATATGCTTATATATCCCTGACTATAATATTTTTTGTCTCTATCAGTGCTTGTCAACCTTTATCATGGCCAGCGCCGACTTTTATCCCCTTTAAGAGGCAAAAATGTTCGTATCACCCACATACATGTATTTCCAATCGGGGCATTAAAACTATACCTGTCACAGTGTCACTATCAGAGTGATCCTCCACCGTCCCAAAAAGTACCAATAAATTACAGTAGCGAGTGGTATCGGCCAGGTTTGCAAGCACTGGAATTAAAAAGAAAGCCCTAATGCCTGTTGTATACTCTATCAATCCCCAGTAACAGCCTGGTAATTCCTGTCTTTCCAGATAGCTTTGGACACAATTAAGAATCTGCCAAACTTTCGCCATTACAATTAACCGCTTAGTGGTTTCGTTCAGGGTATTTTAAAACGTGTCATTCCTGAACACGACAATACAATAATTATTATTGAGAGCAATACTAGCTGAGAGAAAGAGAGGAAAGACCTGTTCCGATAATATTAGCTATGTTTCTGTTTGGACATCGTTTACGCTAATAGCTCACAGGCTGTACATAATTTAGCAATCTCTGTCCTTTGGGAACACTAACACAGTGTGGGTGAGAGGACATATTTTGTCTGATTGGGATTTTTTAAAAACTAATGGGTTATTGTGATTGGAAATGTCCCCAGTGGAATTGAAGATAAAACCAACTGTTTGTGGAAAGAAAACAGGACTAAAGTTCTGATGGGGTTGGCTTTCATGGCTAAAAGATTATTATTCCGGAGCATGACGGAACCATTTCTCGGGGTCTACATGAACAAAGTTGGCGTGATACCCAAAGGGGTTCACCTCCATCCTCTTTTCCTCTCTTTTTCCACAAGCCTAAATCTAATTTAACCTTTTCAAATGAGAATTGTTTGATCTTTGTACTCAAGGGTTTTGGTTCAACATTGTTTTTTCCTTCCATAGCGTTCTGAACGTATTACAAGTGACAGAGAGAGAGAGAGAGAGAGAGAGAGAGAGAGAGAGAGAGAGAGAGAGAGAGAGAGAGAGAGAGAGAGAGAGAGAGAGAGATAGAGAGAGAAATTATTTCAACTTGTCGAGAACTATAATCGTGGTTGCTTTGTTTTGTCTTTGGTTGGGGGGGGGGGGTTCGTAAAAAATCATCTAAATAAATCGTATAGATGAAGAAAAAAATGACATAGACGCAATTTGTCAATGGAAACAATTTTTTTTTAAATTCTCAACTTTGATCTCAATCTCAATAAAGGCTAACACTAAAGATTCAGTAGTCTTTGACAGTCCTACATAGAAGGGGGAAATGGATGTAAAAATGCCTTTACAAGTATTTTTAAGTATAGTGGGAATACAGTGAGAGTTTTTGGTCTTTTCCGATCCTACCACTGAGAACCTTCTAGACTTCTTTTTTTTTTTGGGGGGGGGGGTGGACGGTCAATTACTAAGCAGGTGTGTGAGTACGTGTGTTTGTGTGTGTGTGCCTGTATTTGTGTGTGCGTATGTGAGTGTGTGTGTGTATGTATGTGTGTGTGTGTGTGTGTGTGTGTGTGTGTGTGTGTGTGTGTGTGTGTGTGTGTGTGCGTGTGTGTGTGTGTGTGGATTTATGTTTGTTTACGTTTGTTTGTTTGTGAGAGAGAGAATGAGAAAAACAGAGAGAGAAAGAAAGAAAGAAAAAAAAAGAAAGAAAGAAAGAAAGAAAGAAAGAAAGAAAGAAAGAAAGAAAGAAAGAAAGAACGAAAAAAGAAACAAAGAAAACAAAGAAAGAAAGAAAAGAGGGGGCAACATTAGAAGAAAAAAAAAGGGGTTGGAGGGGGAAGGGGTGTCGAAAGGAGGAAAGCGATACTGTTTATCGACAACACTATTGAATCCCCGTCATCGTCATTCAGACAGGAAACGCTACCACTTTGGGATCTGATAGTGAAAACAGAATTGTATTATTATGGCCTAATTCAATGCTTGCCAGCCCGGGCAGCATCACCAACAAGTGGACGATTCGGTAATGGTGTTGGGTATCGTTGATATGACCCGGGTAGTGTCATGTATTATCTAACGCCCCGCTTAGGAATTTAATATTATATAGATGAGCGATACAAAAGATGTATCCCCTTTAAATGTGGCTACAGTGGAAGCTATCTATAAAAACAAAGATTGGCAAGGAATGGTCTAGACCATGCACTGTGACGTATTTCCGGTTTACTATGGAGCGCATTATTTTTAAAAAATCAATTTTAACCAAATGAGGGGCAAAGAGGGTGTGGTGCAGAGTGCACCCGGTTATAAAGGGACTGGTATTTTTACCCTTAATTTATTTTTGGACGTATGGCGTGACCCATGATACAAGTGCTTTACAGTAAAGTTTTTGTAGAGAGCAAAGAGCAGCTGTCATGACAGTTGGCAGTCTAGGCAAACAGGTCTATGGATCTAATACTCCGAGGAACGAAACTCATTGCTCTCGTTGTTCATGTACCTGTGAGTAAAACAAACTATACAAATTTATTTCGCAAGTTTTTTTTTGTTGGTTTTTTTGTTTGTTTTTTTTTGGGGGGGGGCTTTAAAAAATTTCACTCCGTTTTATTGCGTAAGTAAACAAGTGTGTCTGTCTGTCTCTCCAAAACCATTAGAGTTGGAATAAAAGAACGATCAATAGTAAGCGATACAAGTTCTTAATGGCCTTAGTTTCAAGTCAAAACTGCATTTAGAATCGGCGCACAGTATTGTCCAACACCTTGTTCTTGTCATTAGCTATACAGAATGTATTCTGATATTCTTAAATCATCACCACTACATTCACAACAACATTATCATCATCATCATCATCATCATCATCATCATCATCATCATCATCATCATCATCCTTACAATAAGTTTGAAATACCGATGACAATCACAGTCATGTTAGTAATAACAATAATCAGGATAAAAACGACAATGCTAATAATAATGCTCATGACAAAAGCAATTATAATACCAAATGGGCTTCTCAAACAATGACTATTTAGATAGGCTCGATTTTCCTTCCGCGTGCGGTGAATGAAACTATTAAAATTTGGCCATTAATAAATCTTCTGGCCCAAAGACTTATACTTTTAGACTGCGCACTGTCAAGGCCACTGCTCTTCGCTCTATCAAAACTTGTCCGCGAACAGTTCATACCATTACGTCCAAATGAAGGGCCAAACTCCAGTGTCGCTACGCTCGCGTGAAAGAACAATATTTTAGAGAAGAAAATTTTCCGTCTCTGTCAGGTTAACCTCTTTCTCTCTCTCTCTCTCTCTCTCTCTCTCTCTCTCTCTCTCTCTCTCTCTCTAAAACCGGACATAGCAGGGACGATACCAAGCCTGTACATGTATCTGCCTTTCCCTCTGTATGATCAAGCGCGTGCATTATTGAAACAAGCATTGGACTCAACCATTACTGTCCCGGGGGGCACGGTCGAGCGTGAGTTAGCGTGACAGCGGATTCTGAGAGGTGCTGTCTGTACTCAAAGGACTCAGGACTCATTTCGCATCAACACGAGAACATATCATACGTCTAGCCAACCCCCTACGTGGACTCGAGTGTAAAAAGAGCATTCAGGAAGAAAAAGCTTTTAACTCATTCAGGATGACCACATGACAGAGTGTGTTGTTCGGAAGACTGCATAAATATCATTTTTGCGTAGTGCTCAGTACTAGTTTTTAAATATCATTGTAATTGTTCGAGCAACCGGTGGATCGCCACTAAAATATCTAATTCCGCAGTTTGGTTTTGGGAAAGAAAAAAAAAGCGTGTTTTAATCTCACGGTTCCTCCCATGTCGGGAACTCCATATCAATGTGGGTAAAATGTGACACAATGCAAAGGCTTTCAATAGTTCTGAATTCCGGACAATCTTAAGGAGTGCAACAGACTATTATGTTCTCCCATTTAAAAAGCAGTGACGGTATCTCAAAGTCTGCGTCATCCGTTGAAGTCAGCGAGAAAAAATTAGCGATAACAATTTTCAGACTCCTCTGGATGCACTAGACTATGGCGGAAGAAGCGATTGGCTCTTCTGAACGTTCATCGTTGTGTGTGGAAGTGAAACTGTTTCATTAATTTCTTGCGAAGAGACTTACGTGGCTGCCATATGAGTTCTTCTTGAGATGATCATTCTACTAACCTCTAATCCTGAGCCGGGAAATGTTTACCAGTATAATTTCTTATTTTCAGTAATACTCTGATGATAGGTCAAAAAGTTTGTGATTTTGAGTAGAAAGTATTTTCTTTTACTGGACCGCAACAGTGTTGTTGTTTTTTTCAAGCTTAGTTCATGAGTGTGGAAGTGTCAGAAGCTCTCAAAATATAATTCAAAGAGCATTCGCAAAACAAACGATGCAGTGATCATTCGGGTATACTACATCATTATTTTCTAGGATACTTCCCCAGTTCCCTTTCATATTTGAAGAACAATTTCCGTATTTAGTTTAATTTGTCCACAAAAAAGCAGCTAGTTTCTGAAAGTTAAAAAAAACCCCAACAAAACCTACGTTTACAGCTTTTCATAGTTTCAATTGTTTTGTTTTTTCCAGAAGCAATTGAAGGATGCCAAGGAGAAACATCGTATGTCACGTTTTAGCTTTTTTAAACT
>NW_004797328.1:721146-726146 GCF_000002075.1 Aplysia californica | reverse complement strand
TCAACCTGTTGTCCTCCCAAGCAACAAAGCTGTCATTCAGTTCTCGTCTGACCACATGCAGTCAGGTCAAGGGTTTAACATCTCTTACACATCGGTCAACGGGTCAGATTTCATGCCCATGGACAACAACAACACTCTGGACTGTTCAGGAAACGTGGCTATCCCTGAATGCCTTCGATGTGATCATTACCGGGACTGTTTGGGAGGGGAGGACGAGGAGGGCTGTGAGTACAGACGTCCCGGCTGCTGGCCGGAGGGCTTCTACAACGACCGGTTCTGCTACAGAATCATTGAGAACGAGGGTCCTTTTTCCTGGAATGAAGCCGCAGAAAAATGTGAAAAGGAATTCTCAGCTAATCTCTTGACTATCACGACAAAACAGAAAAGAGAGTTCGTCAATGGTTTGATCAGCTACCACGCGCCTGTTTTGTCTAAAATGTTTCTCGGACTAGTGCGCATGCGCCTGCAACAGGTCCGACAGACATACAGACGTCTATGGCAGTGGTCAGACAGGACAACAGCTCTGTACCTCCCTGATGAGTACCGTTACGAAGGTTGGTCTACTTGCTCTCTCCTGCACGGTGACTACTTCTACTCTATCGACTGTACAGATGTCAAAGAAAACGTGAGCTTTATCTGTGAGACGGAAATGATTAAGCAGAACCCGGGCAGTGTTTGTGGAGTGAAGAAACGTTTTATACAAAACCAATCTCCTCCACAGATCAATACGTTTAAATGTTCATCGGGAGAGTTGATTTCTGAAGACCGTGAGTGTAACAGAGTCGAGGACTGCTTTGATGGGAGTGACGAACTGGACTGTAATTTCGACTTGCAGGAAGAACAGATGTTTTCTTGTGAGACTGGCGAGGAGCTGGTGATGAATAGCGCCGTCTGTGACGGTATCGGAGACTGCACAGACGAGTCGGACGAGAGTTTTTGCCGACTCCCCGAGAAAAATATGTTGGGCCCCGAGATGTGTATATGCACCAACAGAATGGTACTCAACAAAACGTTTCGGTGTGATGGCCGAGAGGACTGTCTGGACGCCTCAGACGAGGAAGACTGCTCTGCGTGTGGCTCGGGAAGTTTTCTCTGTCCAATGATCGCCTGTCTTCCCAAATCCTGGCAAAATGACTTAGAGATAGATTGTCCCATTAGGGACATCCGCGGGAAACGAGCACCGGAACCGAATTTCCCGGAAAATATATTCGAGTCTACTCCTCCACCAGGTATTGTGAAGCCAGATGGTTACGGCAAAGTTCAGATTGAAAAAATGGACCGTCATTCTCAGCCCTGCCCTGAGACGCATCAGAAATGTGTTCACGGTTATTGTATCCCCATCTACATGTGGTGTAACGGCCAGAAAGACTGCCCACATGGAGAGGATGAGGAGGAGGAGATGTGTGCCAAAACCTGCCCCGGACTTTACAAGTGTAAAAAGTCAAAGGTGTGTCTTCACAGTCAGCACGTGTGTGACGGCCAGTACCAATGTCCCAATCATGATGACGAGAATCTATGTCAATATTTAAACGTCACTTCCCCTCCCAGCTGTACCAGAAAACAAATGGACTTTACCTGCACTTCCCTCCCCGACTTCCAAACACTTACTCACGTGAAGTTTCTCAACGTAAGCCGCAGTGGGATAAAAGACTTTCGCCTCGTCAATGTCGCTCGGTACGCTCTAATATTCCTGGACATATCTTTCAACAACATTCACAGCCTGACAAATACACAACTTGACTTTCTCAACTTAAGAACTCTTAATGCCAGGAGTAACGCCATCACCAGCATTGATTACACTACTTTCAAAAACTGTCCTGTGTTAGAGAAGCTAGTCTTAGCAGACAATAAAATCACAAATCTCTCGCTATCGTACTTTTGCAATATGAAAAGCTTACAAAAATTAGACCTCTCTGGAAACCCCATCCGGAAGCTGCAACCGTTTCGATCGACATGCACAGAAGGCTCGTCCACTCTGAGATATCTCAATCTACGAAATATGGGTTTGATTTATTTAAACGACGACGCATTTTGCTCATTTCCTCGTCTGAAATCTTTGCTTCTAGAGGGAAATTCCATTACTCTGTTCACCCCGAATGTTTTTAAGTTCCAGGGCAGTCTGAATTACTTAACTACTGATAATTTTCGCCTGTGTTGTTCTTCAGTAAAACCAAAGTCACTAGACGACTCAAAATGTCTCGCTCCTTTTGATGAGATCAGCTCCTGCGACGATATCCTTCGCGCCATGTTTCTCCGGGTGACATTGTGGGTAATGGTGTTTTTGACGCTTAGCGGAAACGTTAGCGTGATAATCTACAGAATTTTCTTTGATAAATGCATCAAATACAGCTTCCGAATCATCATCACATGTCTGAGTGCGTCAGACCTGATCATGGGAGTGTATCTCGTCATTATAGGCAGCGCCGACGTCATCTATAGGGACCGGTATTTCGTCGTGGAGAGAGAGTGGAAAGAAAGTGTTGCGTGCCAAGTGGCCGGGTTTCTCTGTGTTCTGTCTAGTGAGACCTCCGCCATGTTTATCCTGCTTGTCACTATAGACCGTTTCACCGCAATCGCATTCCCGCTCCGCATACACCTTCACTTCACCAAAAAGTCTGCCAGCATCGCTTGTGCTGTGGTTTGGTCTATCGGCGTCTGTATAGCAGCAATCCCTCTTGTACCCCCTTGGAACCAATGGAACTTTTACTCCCAAAAAGCCATCGGTGTTCCTCTCCCTATCACACGCTTCAGCTACCCTGGCTTCGACTACGCCTTTTCAATCTTTATCCTGTTCAACATGGCTATTTTTATCCTGGTTATCCTGGGCCAGATCGGGATCTATCTGTCCGTACGCCTCCTGAGCGTCCCGCGTATCTCGGAGCAACGCCTGTACCAGGACACGGCCATCGCCAAACGCCTGGTGCTGGTGGTGTTCACAGACTGTCTCTGTTGGTTCCCCATCTGTGTCATGGGGCTGGCGGCCTGCGCAGACTTCCCCGTACCCGGTGAGATGTACGTGGTCGCGTCTGTCATCCTGATGCCAGCTAACAGCGCCATCAATCCCTTCCTCTACACGGCGAACGCTGTGCTGGTGGCGAGGAAAGCCAGGCGGAGGAAGAAGAAAGGAAAAGACTCAATTGGATTGAGACCTGCCAACAAATGACCAGTGCTCAAGGTTTGGGAAATATTTTGTATTTACTCTTCGGTCTATTCAGGGGGGGGGGGTCAAACTGGCGTCTGTGGTATAGCTCTTAGACACATCGCAGTCGCACGCAGGAGACCTGACGTCGATTCCCGCATGAGGAGAATTTCCATGTTATATCTCTGTCTTTCTGCTGGGATATTGTTTATCTTTCAGTCCAGGTAGGTCCCTAACAAGCAGAGCGAAATCCCGCTTTTTAAATGGCTTATTTTGTGTTGATACGGGCGTGAGAAACCACATTGCAAAGGGGCATTTTCTTGGTTATGTCAGACCAATACTATGTGCCAGGTTGAAAAATAATATAGGGAGAGGTCAGTTACCGCCCTTAATTTTTTACAAGATGTAGACATGTTGCACATCAAAAGGCTAAACAATACAGATATGCATACACGGTGTGGGCTAACGTATCGGAACGGAGGAATCGTTGTGCTGGGGAGACAATATTATACCATATTGAGAATGGACTGAGGCACGAAGTATAATAAGGTAAAGCCAAGCTGTCGTTTTATAACAACAACAGCTGTTCTCTCTCTCTCCCTCTGTGGTTTAGCGTATAAGCGCCAAGCCAAGTATCTCCACTTTCTGCCCGGTCTCCGTATCCCTCTCAGGCCGAAATGGCCTTTACTGATAAGGTCGAAGTTGCCCCCCTCCCAAATGATCAAAATAGTGTCAATGCCAACGATTATATTATGTATTTATTATTGTTATTAAAGTCCATTTTCCACATGTTGCCATATTTACTGAAACTGGCGCCATTTCCTTAACATGTTTGCTTGCAGATTCTATTATCTTTTCCCTTAGTTCTTAAGGTCCGAGCCGCCTCACCCTCCACTGCGACCGCAAACCCTAATCCTCCTACTACCCCACCCACCATCACCCATCACACCCATCCACACACTCCACCCCCCAGCTCAAATCAACTACCCCCTATTCCACCCACCCGTTCTCAATCCCCATTCCAAACATGAAGTTCCGTGGAAGGCGTGCAACAAGCCCGAACCACCCCCTTCCCAAAATATAAATATTGTTATATAACTCCATCCCCCGCCTTCCTCAATCCATAACCCACCCGTACCTCCTTCTCTCTAGACCCCTAGCGACAGTTGAATAAAACAGCTTCACCATTCTCCCTTCTTTTCTATTTTTTTTGTTGTAAAACCCAAAGATGTACTGTAATATCCTAGACCGTGCACTCTGATGTATTTCCGGGTCACTTTAGCACGCACCATTTGACTAAGTTAATTTGAGTCATATGTAAAGTAAGAGGGGAAAGGTGATGCACGTACTAGACTATAAGAATACTGATTCTTCGCCCTTCATGTGAGCGCAATGGTGCTACCCATAATGCACAAGCTTCACGAAGAAGTTTTTCTAGAGAGCAAAAAGCGTTGGCATGATCTAGAACTACAATTCTACGGAGAACACATTTTTCTAAAACGCATCTCACGGCGTCTCTAAAGTCACCGGACTGCATTTCTCTCTTGCTTTTATAGTATTTATTGCTACTTGCAAGATTGAGAAGCGCATAGAACTTGCTGTTGAGCGGAAATGTGCGCTATACAAATGCTAAGTATTATTTTTTATGGTGGATAAAGCTATAGCGAGGAAGTGTTCAAAACAACCTTGATGTGCTGTTCTGAGTATAGAGGAGCCCGATATCTTATAGTAAACACACAGCTGTCGTGCAGTCCAGTAACTTTGATGCGCCCTGATAAGGAACAAAATCTACAGAGGGAGAAAATAACTGCAAGTTTGTTGTCGTTGGCAGGAGATTCACTGGCCACTCTCCCCACCCTAC
>NW_004797328.1:718071-719917 GCF_000002075.1 Aplysia californica | reverse complement strand
TCTTCTTCTTCTTCTTCTTCTTCTTCTTCTTCTTCTTCTTCTTCTTCTTCTTCCTTTCACTAGTTCACGTCCCACTCCATTCTGTTATCCCCCTCCTAGTCCTTCCTCGTATTTCACCCACTCTGTTCGCGTTCCACTCCTTCCTCCTCGTCCTCTTTCCTTTTCGTCCTCCTCTCTCCCCGTCCTTCTTCCTTGCCGCCCTCCTTACTTCCTCTTCGTCCCTTTTCCTCCTCGTTCTTCTTCCTCCTCTCCCACTTTCACGTTTCTCTGTCCTTCATAATTAAGCCTATCCCAGATAGGGGCATTATTCAGGATGCAAATCCAGACAGAAATTATTTTTATAGTTTTCAAATCTTAGTCGCTGCTGGCACCAAACTGGCTAGAACAACGAGGCAAACACTTTTTTTTTCTCTGTCAAAAGTGCAAATGTCAGAAAAGATGGAGGCAAATCAGTTAGATCGTCGCGCTGTTTGCCCATCGGGAATTATATTCATTTGATATCATCGATCCGTTGTTTAATACAGAGTTTGGAATTCCTTCAACAACAAAAATACGCCATATCAGATTGGGGGCTACGATCTTTGTTAACTATATTTTTCGACATTGGTTGAATAGAAAGCGCGAAGTGTCCTTTCTGTCATAGACAGCTTCTCTTTTACAGTTGATTTTGAGTAGATGTGTCATACGAGTCAGAGTTAAACCATGATGTGACTATAGCGAGCTTTGTGTGCATAGCATCGTGCTCAAATCAGGCGTTCGTCAAAATAATGAAATAAAAGCAACCGGCATTCTTTCCGCCGGCTTTGGTAATATTTTTAATTTTTAAGATTTAAGGATTTTTTAAAATGTTGCTCAACGCCTTTTATGTTCATTTAAAAACACATTTCTGTGTGGATTTAACATAAAAATGTTGATCAAAGACACACAAAGTGTGTATTTGCAGATTCCGAGCTGTGGAAGTCATCAAATTTTGGCAGCCATTTTTTCCCTATTTTACCTTAACACCAGGCGACCCTCATTCCTTCAATCAAAAAATATCGAGTTCTATTCAAGTATTATTTTTCTTCTAAAGATACACTGTAAAACAAATTGCTATGGTTTTCCTATTTTTTTGTGTCGTCATCCCCCACTTCAAGCACCTCAAGATATAAAGAACTTGTTCTCAAAGAAAGAAAAGGGAAAAGGAAACCGAAAAGGAGGGGGTGGGGCGGGGGGACCGGGGCTATGGAAGAAGTTCCGAAATTTAAGGAAGAAATAAATGATGGTGATTAGCTGGCATCACAATTTGCCAGTGCATTCAGCAGCCTCACAAAAATCACGGGTTGTTCAAATTAGTTCATCTGTCCATACAGCGCGCACAGCTTAACCTCTGACCCACGAGTGACCAGACTGGTCAAGCCCTCGTCCCCTCCCCTCCCCGCCCACCACAACAAATCAAGCTTCCCCTTCAGCGCACGACGATTCTACTCACGGCCTTTATCGTCTCAAGTTTCCACACGCCCTCAGAGATTTTATCGCTCGCGCCGTCGTGTTGCCCCCCGCTGGCTACACGTCCTCGATGGAGGTGCAATATGCTCCTGACCTTCGACACATGTAGCAAATCGTTTGATCCTGCCGATGAGAGAAGGTCTTAACTAGGATTGACTGTAATATTGATAGTACTCTCCCTGTCAAAAGTGCATGTCTCACACTCACTGCTAAGAAAAGTGGTTTTAGTAGTTCTTTTTTTTTTATTTCTTTTTTTTTTATTTTTAGCTTTTGTGTTTTACGGCAATTGTAACTTTATTAAGTTATATAAGTGCCGAAGATCAGAGATGTTACTAGAGAGTGTAATACAGAAAGTGTG
>NW_004797328.1:713623-715883 GCF_000002075.1 Aplysia californica | reverse complement strand
CTCTCTCTCTCTCTCTCTCTCTCTCTCTCTCTCTCTCTCCCCTCTCTCCCCCTCTCTCTCTCTATCTATCTATCTATTTATCGATCTATCTATCCCTGGATCGATAACAACAACATCTGTCTATCTATTTATTTATCTATCTATCTATCTATCTATTTTTTCTCTCTGTCAAGACATTCTACCCCGAGACAAGGGTGTTCATCACGAAACTATTCTGCCCGCTTTTTTTTCAATGGCTTGCTTTTCTTTGTTTTCTTTCTTTCCTTTTCTTCTTTATTTAAACTAATCCCATGGACAGGGTCCTGTGACCAATCTGTTTCTCTTTTGGAAATGTTCTTTTTTTTTAATTTGTGGGGAGTAAAACTAGCGTAAAACCAAACCTGACTTGAATCTCTCCTTTGTGGCACTTGTTAAAATTTGTTCTTTCACCCCTTTGAAACTCATTCTGGCGCTCGCTTCGTTCTATCACTCACTTGACATAATAACATATGCTCGTGGTATTTGTTCTCTCACTGCCTCAAGATTCATTCTGATACCCATTAGCAGCATAGTTTGCTAGATATTTATCCCTCCGATCACTTGCCAGATACTCATTCTTTCTCTCCATCCAGCCGGTTCATCTCTTACATTTTTTCTTTGTCTCACCTGCAGGTGCGCAGTTCTCTCTTGAAGATGAAAACAAACGAACCCGGACCGCGTACACGAGAGGCCAGCTGCTGGAGCTGGAGAAAGAGTTCCACTTCAACAAGTACATCTCTCGACCGCGCCGCATCGAGCTGGCCGCCATGTTGGCGCTCACGGAAAGACACATCAAGATCTGGTTCCAGAACCGGAGAATGAAGTGGAAGAAGGATGAAGCCAAACGTCGGCCGAGGGACAGGTCTACGTCCGAGGATGGGGCCCTCTCCCCGTCCACCCCGCCGTCGCTAGGAGACGAACTGGACGCGGCGGGAGAGGACTCCAAGGATGACGTCATTCTGAAGAGGAAGTTTGATGATGTCATTTCCGGGGTGGAGAAAGATGGCGGGGGAAGCGGGAGCGGCGAGGAAGGGGTGAAGGACGAACCTTTGTCTTCAGGAAAAGATGTGGTCTCGTCGTCACCAAATTACGATTTCAGCTCCTTAACACCCGCCATTAAGCCTGATGTGGAGGATAAAGTCAAGTGAAGAGAAACAACACTGTTTATCTTTTTTGTCCAGCCCGTTTTTCTTTCACGCAAAGCTTAAGTAGGTGCGAGATCCTACAAGCTTTTGACATTTTACTGCTCTTACTGTTAGTCATGCTTTGCAAAATGCTTCATTAGGGGACTCTCGTTCTTTGAATTGAGATTGCTTTTCCCCCCAAAAAAAGAAAAAAAATTTGCAATCTTACTACTGCTTTTATATGTGGGATCTAAATTGGATCGATGGGGAGTAAAACACATTCCACCAAGATATTACCGTGTTGTAATTTCATATTCAATAGATAGAAACCGACTTTTGGGATGAAAATTACACTATGGTGAGAGTGAGAGAGAAAAACAATTATATTGTTACTAGAGAAATGGAAGCCAGAGTGGATATGATGACGGGAATGAGAAGGTACCCCTATTGATAAGTAGACTTTGAGAGTCAGTTGCTGTGGGTGCAACATGCTACACCAGTATTGTTCAAGAGTAAAAAAAGAGTACTTGAGAAAATAATCAACACAATTGGAAATGTTTGCCTTCTTTCTATTTTGATCTATTATTTAGCTTGTTCCGTTTTTGTCCATCATTTTTTTTTTTCAGATCTGAAACGGATGTTGTAAGGTATTATAAAGTAACAAATCTGGTGCAGTAGTGCATGGACAGAACGGTTGTGGTCCGTATGACTACATTCGGACCTGTTCAGGTCGACCATCCATTGTCGAGGAAAAAAGTGGTTTTCTTAGACAAAAGGTCCTCTTTGACATTGGCATTGTAAATATAGAGGGAAAATCGCAAAGGGGAAGTGAGATGTGACTGTGTGTACAGGTGGTTATCTTGGAAAATGTGGTCGTTAGAGGAGGATCGACTTATCTATCAGAAAAGCAGCAGTCCGCAACATACTTTTTTTCCTGTGACAAATGCCGCTTTTCCCTTGAGGACTTCAAATTATGTGATGTATGAATAAAAAGAGGAAAATCAACATTCTTGTTTCGTTTTCTTTTATTTTGTTCTATTCTGTTGTGTTGTTGTTTGGGGTGCTGTTGTTTTTTGGTGGGGGGTTGTTTTCTGTTGCTGTTGTTTGTTTTGTTGGGG
>NW_004797328.1:709908-712191 GCF_000002075.1 Aplysia californica | reverse complement strand
CCCCCCCAAACAAAAAGAAGAAGAAAAAATCTAAACAATCTTAAAGATTTAGATCACTTAGGAGGCGGGCTGCTTGGCTCCTGTTCGAAATGTCTACCTCAGGCCGAATTGGATTCAGCTTCCCACCTCAGCCTACAGATACTTGATTTAAAACGTCCCAATGCAGGAATCAAACCCACACCCGCTGCATACTGCATACACGGCGTAGGGCCTAACTTTTAGACCACTGACGCCCGGCAAAGACCACATGGAAAGCGATATATAATAATATTATGGCAAGATATTTGTGTGAAATCTGACACCCTTGCTAATAAGATGTGCAGACAAAACTGCTACAGCCGAGCAGGGTTTTCTTTTCTTTTTTTTTTCAAGCTTCTCGTGGCAGGCTTCTCATGTGTCAGTTGACACTCCTGCGTACACCACCCCGCACCCACCCCACCACTACCACCCTGCCCCTGGTGCGCTGTCCTGCTCGCTGTTATTGTTGTCAGCATCCGTTCCCTGCCACTTGCAAGATCTGTCAATGACGATAAAGCTGTAAAACGGACGTTCTAATCCCAAATGAGAACCAGCTATGTGCAAAGAGACATAAGAAAAGAAAGGAAATGGGGGGCGGGGGTGAAAGAGAGAAAGAAAGAAACGAGGAAATAGGAGAGAAAGAAAGAGCAAATGAAAAGGAGAGCAAAGAAAGAGATAAAGAAATGATGAATGAAAGAAAGGAAATAGAGATAAAAATAAAAAAGAGAATAAACAAACAAACAAACAAACAAACAAAAAGAAAGAACGAAAGAAAGAAAAAGACAATTGATATATAGGTAGATAGATAGATAGATAGATAGATAGATAGATAGATAGATAGATAGATAGATAGATAGATAGATAGATAGATAGATAGATATGTATGTATATGTATGGCCAAATTTATCATTTTGGGATGACTATAAAACAATACATGATGCAGGTTCCAACAGTTCGAGTGCATTCAACTCATTTTTACCATTCATTTGTTGAAAGGTCAGTTGTACCAAAAACAACTCATACTGATAGGTCTATATGTTGACGTAGATTAGGTATGTGTAACTCTCCTGCCTCTTTGTAGGTTTAGATTTGCATACAAGACGTGTGCAGCCTACTGTCCAGAGAGACGAGGCTCCCACGAGAAAAGACGATGGACAATGTGTGAGCACAACCAAGGGGAAAAAAGACACACGTCAGAAGAACTGAAGCGTCGGTGATTAAATGTAAAAAGAAATTATTGCAATAGAGTCATAGAAAAAAGGGCGTATATCGACTCCACAGTATCACAAGGAAACAAAAAAGTAAGGCTAAATATCAGCGTGTGTTAATCGTGAATTAGACGTTATCGCCAAAGATTGCTCTCCATTAAGCCTACAGGAGAAAGAAAGCTTTTCAACCCGGCCACGACCGTTTGCCAGTTGACGAGAACTTTTTTTTTTTTAAGGGATAAGATTTATGGAAACTTGACAAGTGCAAAAAAAATCGTATTATGTTACGGTTGACATTGTATTTCAGTTGAAAATGATGAAGCTTGATGAGAATCTGTCGCGTGGACTGCCATACTTGTAGGGTGTTGTTGAGTGTTTTTGTTTGTTTGTTTTTAATTTCTTCGTGACTTTTTTGTTGTTCTTCAAGGTTCATGTCTTTTTTTTTTGGGGGGGGGGGGGTTTGTTTGTGCTGTTTTGTTTTTGGTTGTTGGTATTTTGTTTGTTTTTTTGCTTAGCTGGTTGTTTTGGGGTACTGGGCTTCTTGTTGTGTGTTTGTATGTTTGTTTGTTTGCTTGCTTGTTTGTTTTGTTTGTTTGTTCGCTTGGGGTTTTTTGGTTGCTTTTTTCTATTTGTACTTTTTTATGTTTTGTTTGTAATTTTGTAATTTTAATTTTTGATTTTTGTTTTCGTTTTTGTTAGTATGGTTGGTTGTTGTTTTTGTGAAGTTACTTTTTGTGTTGTTGCTGTTTTGCTGCGGTTTTGTTGTTGTTGTTTTGGGGGTTTTTGGGGGGAGGGTGGGAGGGGGTTGTACTATTTTGATTTAGGGTTTTTTTATGATTATCTTTTACTGGAGGGATTTCGTTGCTCTTGTATAATGTTCAGAAGAGCTGAACTTGAAGATCCTATTGTAATATGAGGCTTTTGCAGATTACCTGCTGGTTTCACGGCATCTTTATCTAAGGATACAAGCTATTAGGATTAGTTTCTACATTCGATTTTATCAGAATAAAATGCTTCCGAGAAAGCAGAGAGAGAGAGAGAGAGAGAGAAAGAGAGT
>NW_004797328.1:706975-708178 GCF_000002075.1 Aplysia californica | reverse complement strand
GAGAGAGAGAGAGAGAGAGAGAGAGAGAAAAGAGGGAGGCGTCCAGCGTCTGTGATGTAATGGTTTATAAAGGACCTTCGCTGTTGCACACAGAAGATATAACTTCAACTTACACTTACCATGTCGTTATTTTGGCAAGTATTTCCTAAGAAGCTGTATCCCACTTAGCCTTGGCAGACCTCTCAAGGCAGGGTAAAGCAGCCTAAGTGATTTAAACTGTCTCGATGGGGGCATAAACGCCTTGTTAAAATATACAATGAAGAGAAGGTGCTACAAAGATTGTATTGCATTGTTAGACACTCACAGCAGAAAAAAATTCACACTAAACTGTTTAATTAAGAAACACATAATGAGTTTCGCCTTTTTTAAGGTCATTGCTGAATCCACTATATCGCCGCTCTTATATTAAGATCGGCTAATTCACAACTCAACCTCCCCCGAGAAAGGAGATTTATTTAACGAATCGATGATCAACTGTTCATTTCATATCGTCGGTCAGCTGCTGAAATGTATTGCTCAGCCGAAACTTTTTTCTTCTTCTTTTTTTTTTTTTTTTTTGCTGTTTCTTAATCTCTTATATCGGTTGTAAACGCCCAAGAACTATTTTGTCTAAATTAAAATTCTAAATTATGTGGAAAAAGAGTAAGAAAAAGTACACAATGAAGGTACAACTGTTAAAAGAATGAAAAAGGGGTTTCTTTCTCCTGTAAAATTTTGCTTTCTGGTCTTAGTACATTTAACGGCTTGCCCATGATAAATAATTAACCAGCCAACCAGTCAAAGACAGGTCTAAATTTTGACTAGACCAGCTCTTGTAAACCTTTTTACTGCCAGCACCCGCTTTTTCCCCTCAACATGTTCGTACCGTATCTCCAAGCGGGACATCAAATAATGCCTGCAACTACCCGGGCGATCCCCACTGCCTATCAAAATTACAGTCAGCGAAAAAGCCCAGGTTGGGTAGCACTGCGTTACCTTATTATTATTATTATTTTTTAAGGGTTTTACGGTGCTTGCAACTGCACAAGGTCATATGAGCGCGCGGGACACCCCAAACATTTTCAATTGGTAGGAAATTTTTAATTTTGCCCGGGTGGCGGCCGAAACCTACCTTTATCGATTTTGGACCACCAAGTGACCTTTAACGTGCGCAACTTGCACACGGAACCTCCGAGATTTTTCGCCCTTGTCCGAGAAGGCTAG
>NW_004797328.1:704394-705511 GCF_000002075.1 Aplysia californica | reverse complement strand
ATCATCATCATCATCATCATCATCATCATCATCATCATCATCATCATCATCATTGCTGCTTTAATATAGCGCAAATCCTTTCTCTGCGACATGCTCTATGCGTTTTACAACTCTATTATTACCCCAGCAGACTCTGGAACGTTCAGAAATATTCTCGGCTTCCCTGGAAGAAGCACACGTCTTTATTAATTGATATACTCGAGATAGAACCCTGAAGCGCCTGTTCCGCGATCTGTAGGCAGCGTAGAAACACAAAAGGGCCATGAGAAACAGACTCATGTTCTGCAATCCCTCTGACCTCTCTCATTTCATCAACTTCATCCAGGTCAACGAGTCTTTGGTTAGATATCATGAGCAATCTCACGGCCATATTCCACACCGTTTGACAATTTCCGTCCAGATGAGAGATACTCCAAGAGGTTCCTGGCGTTAGAAAGAGCATGAATATCATCATTATTAGCTTTGGAAAAATTATAAAATAAAAACTCAAACCGCCCTTAGAAAGGAACTTGTCGTAATCGTGGAAACAAAAACGTGCAGATGCTTGATTTGACATAAGTTGACGTTGATCACCACAGTGTATGACATAAGGATTCTAATCCTTTGTGTGTGGTTGATTAGCCCACTGTATGACATAAGGCTATAGCCTCTTTGTGGGGTTTACATTTGCATACGAGACGTGTTCGGCCCACTGTCCAGGCAGCCGAGGCTCCCACGAGAACGGACGATGGACAATGTGGGAGCACAACCAAGAAAAAAAATTCTCAACTATATCACAAGAACCCGACCCGCGGCGATCGCAAATAAAAAAATAAAAACTACAGCGGATAATTCACCGGAACTTGGCAGCTGTTGAGGTTTCCTATCCCATGAATATTATTTCTTTCTTTACGAGTTTGACCCTGTGATCACATGTTGTTTTCCGAGCATTTTGAAAACCGCGGAATTAACGTGCTCTCTTGTTTCCCTCTGCTCACTGGGGTGAGGGTGTGTGTGTGGATGGTGTGTGTGGAGCTAGTGTGAGTGTGAGTATGGGGGGAGGGAGGGGGATGGGCGGTGTAGGGAGGGTGTCTCTTTGCAACATTAAGTGCCTGTTCTTCCCGGCTCACGACGGTAA
>NW_004797328.1:701603-703541 GCF_000002075.1 Aplysia californica | reverse complement strand
AGGGAAGGGAGGGAGGAAGGGAGAGAAAGAGAGAAAGTGAGAAATAGAGAAAGAGAGAGAGAGTGAAAGAGAGAGACAGAGAGAAAGAGCGAGAGATAGAGAAAGAAAGAAAGAGAGATAGAGAAATACAGAGCGAGAGAAAAAGAGAAGAAGGTGGAGGGGGGTGGGGTGGAGATGAAGAACTCGAGAGATCACAAGAAGAACGAAGATCCCCCAAACCCTTCAATTCACAGCCGCTTGTGTCGTTTCATCAGTCTAGCCTCGCATCAAATTAACACAAAAAACCACTACATCATAGAGGGATCAAGCCTTCAGCTGCACTAAGCCCTATGAGCTTTGCTACAAAACACAACTTTATTTGATTTCATTTCACAAATTAACCGCTTCCCACACTTCTCATTTTGCAGAATTAAAGTGATTGACAGAATAAAGAGGTTCTTTTCGGCAGATCTTTTGCGGTACACGCGATCATATTTTATTGCAATGTGACTGAGTATTGTGTGGCATTTTCGCCAAGGAAATTAAATTATTACTACTTTGTGTGTCTTGCTGCACTCTTCACAGGTGAGCAAAGTTACCACATAGCGAGTGGGCTCAATGAATGAGGACAACCAAATTAAATCTTTCTAAAAATCACAACACAAATATTAAATGTACTCGAAACAAAAATTATTAAACAACAATAGTATTATACCAAAATAGTTTAAATGCATGCAGTCAGGGAATAAATGAAGCAATCAGAAAAGGTAAATAATCAAGGAAATGAAAAAAAACCCAAAGTAAATGGTGTAATCTTTTTATAACCATAGCCTGCTTAACTGTAACCGCTGTTAAGATGCCAAAATTTGAAGGGTACTGTTCACCAACTACGTTTATTTCCAAGCGAGGCACGAAATAATGCTTGACACCTTTTGGGAGATCCACACAATCAACTTAATAATTACAACCAAATCGCCCACGTGTAGACGACAACCCTCAGACTAGCAAGCGCTGACTTTGATTAACAAATATAGATGTATTAATATTAAGTAAGCAAATTAACAAAGCACACATGAAAAAAAGCTTAAGGGGGGGGGGGCTACACCCCCAAAGTCAAAATTCGGCTAAAAATGATGGAATTTGAGTTGTAGGCATTTTTATTTCCTCAGCCTCTCCCACAACTATTTCATCCCATAAAAATAACCCCAAAACCGTATTTTTTCCCGTACCGGGCATGTTTATCCCCGCCATTTCCTCATAAAGTCAGTATTTTATTTTTATTTTTCGGCCGCTTTTTCAAAATGCGACTTTTTTCTATACTTTTTTTTAATAACTCCACCATTTTTCATCCAATCTTCATGAAATTTTCACAGAATGAAGAGAAGATAATACTAAAAATTTATCTGTTGAACTTTTGATATATAGAATAGATTTTTGTTAGTGGTGTCTGGAGTGTGGATTTTTACTGATTTTTTAAAAACTTGAGTGCTACCTCAAGAACAAATTCATTAAAAATTTTCTAATTCGTTTAGGAAAAAAAAAACAACAGACAAATTTTTAGATCTAATGTTTGTGAACACACATGCAAAAAAACATTCCATTTCCAAGAGCGGTAAGAGCGGTGTTCATCACGTAAGACATATCAACAAAATCCAATATGGCCGCCGTATCCATGGAAACGAAACTTTTTCTCAAATTTAATTGCGTATTTAAAGACCCCCTACTAAGCTTGTTACATGTGTGAAACTTGGTAAAATTCGGTTCTGTAATAAGCGAGATAGCCTTCAGGTGTAGCCTCCCCCCCCCCTTAAAAATCAGGACCTTTACTTCCTCCACAGAAATCTATCAACTTCAGAAAAAAGAACTCGCGGAAAAGCCTATATATATTATTGTAAACAATAAGTTTTATTTATGCGTCATCCATCAACTTCATTTATAAGTATTAAATTATACATATAT
>NW_004797328.1:694987-699614 GCF_000002075.1 Aplysia californica | reverse complement strand
TTATTATTATTATTATTATTATTTTAAAAACAAAAATAAGAAGCAGAAATTAAAGTAGAAGAAGCCTTGGAGACAAAAGAAGAAGACAAAGAACAAGAACGAGACTAAGAACAAGAACAAGAGCAAGAATAGATAGCTTACAGTATCATGTTCATAAAGTGAAGCATGCTGTGTAGTTAGTAATTGCACCAGAAAGCGTTACATCTCATGGAAAGTTAAGGACACAGCGCTATGAAATTAACAGGATAGCAAAATTAAAGCAAACTTTCTTAAGCTGATAAATTGTAACAGACAGACAGACAGACAGACAGACAGACAGACAGACAGACAGACAGACAGACAGACAGACAGACAGACAGACAGACAGTTACATGTATGTTTAACTGCCACTAAAAATCACCAGGCTGTCTTCACACAGGGAGAGCGGAACACCTGGCAAGATTCTCTAATCCATTTATTGGACACTGTGGAGAAAAACATAAACTATGTTTCGAACACGTAAATAATATATAAAGAAAGAAAAAACAAAATTTAGAAAACCGACATAGGAAGATATAAAACATTAAAACTGGTCAAGCAGACTGCATCCTTTCTGCTACCTTCTTCGCCCTCCTTCCTCCCTTTTATCAATATCTACCCCCCCCCCCTTATTTCTGCATCTACAAATTAAATACGTTTGTAGGCTTTTTATGCCCCTTTTGACATAATTTAGATAATTTAACAGGCGGACTTCCAACCCTGCCTGACATGACCAACTAAGGCTGAGAGGGATACGACATCCCAGCAGAAAGACCGAGATACTCGATAGAAAAATCTCCCAACTCAGAAATCGAACTCTTGCCTCCTGCGTGTCACAGCTGAACACCTAACTGCGACCCCAAAGACACCGGTTCTGCATTTGACTCTTACCCCCTTCAACGCCTCTTTTATTTGCAGCCGACCTGCTATAGCTTGTTCACTTTCGTCTGTTCGCGTAAAAAAAAAATTGCTCATTTATTCATTTTTTCTGTGCCCACGAAACTTTGCATTTTACTTCAGCAGGCCAGCGTCCAAACAAAAATGGGTTGGTTTTTTTAAAATCTTGACCCAGTAATTTTTATAAAAGGAGTTTCTCTTTGGGCCCTTTATTGAAAGCCGTTCTTTGGATGTATACACAGGATCAATATAATAATTCATTTACATTAATATACTGTACAAATTGCTCATTTTGGGACAGCGACACCACCCTGTCGAAACATTTCAATGTAAGCTTATAGATTTCATCCCTCTATCATCTAGACGCCTCCACTTTAGTGGGGTGTTGAGGAAAATATATCAACTTTTTAATGTCCAGGTGTATGCTGTAAACGCCTTGTAATTGTTTGACCCTCTTTGGGCTAACAGCAAAGAAAACGTGTCGGAACCTTAGTTTGCAGTGACCTGTAGGAATGTGCTTTCAGATTCTGTTGGTCGCCAAACTTATAGACTCGTATTAAAAGATAGGAGCTTTCATTTTACCTTGTCTTAACCGCGGTCAGACGAAAGTGAACAAGCTCTGACTTACCCCACTTGTCACCCATGAGCACCGGACATCCAGCGTGCACCATGCGCGTGTCGGGCTGACCACTGGCCAGTAGGTTGTGCCAAAAGACAGCGCTGCACTGTGGAGGCAAAAGTTGAATTGTGGTGATTATTAAACCTTGGGAGACAGAGTCATAATAATATGGTTGATTTCACTGTGGTTTTCTTTATAAAAAGGTGATTCTACATCCCAATCGACCCAATTCAGATCTCGGCCAAGTCAGGCTGAGAGGGATACAACATCTAAGCAGAAAGACCGAGATACTTCTTGAAAATTAACCCCACACGGTATTCGAACTCGAGTGTTCTGCGTACGACGTCGAAGCGCCTAACCGCTACACCACAAACGCCAATAACGCTTAAATGAAACCGAAAAAGGATCGTTTTCTTGTGGGGGGAAATCTATTTAGTCGAGAGTTTCAGTCGGTCTGTTTGGTGTCTGTATGTGTCATCATAGTTGACGGCTTTCAATTCGGAAAAGAACAGGACTTTTTTTTTCATTGGAAATGCTGCTATAAAGGATAAACGTATGAAGACGGTGCCAATCCTGTTGAATGCAGAGGGGAAATATGAAGAGTTGGTATCGATTAACCTAAAAAGAAAATAATCATATCTCTACTTAGGAGCTGCTCGCTCTTCCAAATTAAAAAAACCCCTTTCTTTCGCCAACAATTAGAGAGGTAAAATTGATCGCTATTCCACTGTCCTCCCGATTAAATCACTGGGAACGACCTATATGTTCATTCAACTAGGCTTAAAAGAAGCATAGCAACGTTGTTAACTATTCATATTGTTTCATTCTGTCTTCTTCACCTGAAACTTTTAAATTCAGGCTACAACAAGCGTGCTATGAAATAATATGCAAATTCACATTTCTGATTTAATGTATGATGATTCAAGGTGTGCCCCAACTTGACCTTTGGTCTGTTACTGACCAGGATATGTTTCCTCTACGTCTTTACAGAGTTAACAACCACCATCTAACACCTGCATTTGTTACAAAGTTGTTTTTTTCCTTTTGATACATGTATAAACTTGAACTGCTCTGACAAGCTTTTTTGTTTTTGTTTCTAGTAGAGGTTTTACGGCGTTCGCAACTGCATAAGGTCATATGAGCGCCATCTGACAAGCTTTAACATTGTTAAAAATACTTTTTTTCTAAACTCAGAAAAAGTATCAAAGATGACGTCACCACATCAAAATAACATTACGGTCTGCAGCCACAAAGCTAGAGTTAATGGTCCTTCTGTTGTGAGGTTAAAAGTTGCTTGATGTTTAGGAAGGCTGGCTGTTTAAAGACTCATTAGGGTAATGGGTACGGCTGATGAATGCTGTTAGCTTTGGTAAGTGGAACGAATACTCGTAAGTATTGGGGTTTTGTTTGGATTTGTTTATTTGTGTGTTTGTTTGTTTATTTGTTTGTTTTGTTTGTTTGTTGTTGTTGTTGCTTTATTTAAGAGACGAGACTTTCGAATTTAACGTCAATCTCCGATTAAAACCTAGCCAAATGGGTTGAGAAGCTTGAAAACTCCACAAAATCACCCGGATCAAGAGCGACTAATCTGATATTTGAACAAAGGCCGTCAGCTCTGTAGTCCATAATGTGACTAAAAGAGCTGACAAACGCCCTGCAGAAGGGGTATAGATCTAAGGGCAGTTCTGATTAAATGTTAATGGTTAATTGAAGCGGCGCAACTTCAAAACGGCTGTCAACGTTATTTCGGTTTCAGGGGGAGGAAACGGGCAAGGGGGGGTGTTCGATACAAATTGTTCAAATTCTCGATATCGATCATTACGTGGTCTGAGACCATGGCTGAAAGCCGACTTCAACGCAAAGGGTGTACAAACATTGAGAATAAAGCATTCGTTTTAGCTTCGATTACTTTCATGGTAATTTGTCCCCAATTCTAAAATGTCGCTCTATAATAAAGTAGTTTCTATTGCCAGCGAATGACGTTGGTGGAGTCTGTGGGAATCAAAACGAAGGAGATAGTAACTTGACCATAGGGAAAAAGAAATTAAATTAATTCAAAAGGCTTTCTAGATGCAACTCTTCCGTTCCGAAGACACACACACACAGCTGGGACACATCACGATATACCTTTACAGGTTGTACAAAAACGTTGAGAGATGGGAAGACAGTAGCACCACCGGCTGTAACGTCGGACATCTGAGGGGGAAAACAACAAGATATAGAACAAAATGCACAACATGTTTATTTCTTCAGGATTTTTCTCACTAGTTCTTCGAAGTAATTGTAACACAAAATGTTCTTTTTCCTGGTTTTCTCAGCAGTGTTTTAAGAATAAAAGTGGTACGAAATGCCCGTTGTTCCTGTCATCCAGATATTTAGAACAAAAGTAATGCAAGATAAATCTCTGCTGTCGAGATAGTATGTCAATACTGATATTGATAAACTGTTGTTGGTATTCGTAAAAAGAATGAAAGAGCATATTATTAAGCAGATTCAAAGTTGTGCGTGTATTATGCCGCTTTCAGTACCAAAAGAGTCTCTTCAGAGCAGTCGAAAGTTACAAGCGGGAACAGCGTCTTTAAATATCATTTCCACGCCACAGTGAGAAAAATGTGACTCTGACTTTTTTTCTTTTATTTTATTTACAAATGTTTTTACGCCACCGTCAACATTATTTAGATCATTTCGGGGGCGGGCCTTGATCATGTCTGTCTGAGAAATCCTGGGCTTGCTGGGATGCAACGTTTTAAAAGAAAGACTGAGACACACGATAGAAAGTTTGATTCTCCCCGCCTGCGAATTGAACTCATGTCCTCTGCGTTCAATGGTGAGGCCTATATCAACTGACACAGGGATAGTATCACGAAATAACATGTCCTCGCTACACGTATACATTAAGCACCGTAAAAACTCTTGCCAAAACAAGAAAGAAAAACCTGACTCTTGGCACGTCGGTGCCTACATAATTACTCACATAAAACGTTACCGTATCAAAACCTAATAACAGCGTAACTCGCACGCGCGCGCACACACACACACACACACACACACACACACACACTCATACACACACACATACACTCATACACACAC
>NW_004797328.1:690154-693397 GCF_000002075.1 Aplysia californica | reverse complement strand
AATACACACATACACACTCACAAATACATGCAATACAAATACACACACAAACGCACATACACACACAAACACACACACACACACACACACACACACACACACACACACACACGCGCGCGCGCGCGCGCGCGTTCACGAGCGCGCACACACGCGCAGCCGTTATTCGAATAAGAACATAAAGAAGCATCTTACAATCTAGTGAGTTTCTGTTTCGTTACTTCTCTCCTAATTTTTAAAAATGAAAAATAGCGAGTATCCATGTGACCGTTCTTATTTTGACGCTCTCCTTTTCTTAAATTTTCTCAAAAGCTCAAAATGAGTAGTTGGCAGGTGCTCTGGTGTAAATTGATCCTTCTTTCCTATCAGACGTCTATCGTCCTTGTCTCTCTTCCATTTCTTTGCATGTTACCCTCTGGTTACACCTCTAAACTTTGGCACTTGTTTGACCTATTTGTGTTGCAAATACCATAAAACACTTATTAAAACTGAACTAAACTTCAAAAATATGTCCTAGGCACCTGTGGAATAATGTTAAGGGTATTTAAAATCATTATTTAATGCAGGGAAAGAGCGATGTTGAGAGATAGAAACAACAGAAGTAGAAAAAAGAGATAAACCTAACCAACTACCGGTACCCTACTTGAAGTAGTGATTGGTTCTGCGTTTTTATCAAAACAGAGGACAAAAGACACCTCAATCTTGTGAAGTTTTGTATTTTGAGATTATTGATCGTGGGATGTGGTGGACTGGTTCTAGAACATGGCATAAACACAGAAGTGAAGATACATGGTTTTGTTCTCGAAAAAAATTATATTTTCATTAAAAGTTCATGGGCTTCTCTATTGTATCTTCGATCGACCGAAGTTCCGATCTTCCGTCTGGCATGGAATCGCTTACAATAATCAGACCTGATTGGAAGATCAATTCTCAATAAATCACGAGCCTCTGATATCGTATCGCTTTGTAGCGATCGATGCACCGTGCTCAAATTCTACGTTCCACATCGATTCCTCTAATGGGCCTCGTTCTTTTAGATCAACAGCTCCACTTAGACTAACATGTATGGGCCTGAGTTTTTTCTACTCAACCACATTGTTTAAACACGGGAAAGGCACACTAGAAAAAGAATCCTTATCTCTAATTGCTATTGTTGTCTTTTTTTCTCTTTGTAGAACTATCAGTCTTCCATTATATTAACACTCTAGTGACCTCCATGGACGCAAAGAGACTGCTTATCACTTCAATAGTTATACCAACATTATGCTACCAATGCCAGATCTGGACATTAAGTAAAACCCATGAAAAAGAAATCAATGCATGCGAGATTAAATGTCTCCGCAAAACCCTTAACATCACAAGACGATACACCCAAGAAATGAAGAAGTAAGAGCAGCTGTTAGCACTGAGTCCTGCGCCTGCATTTCATGGAAAGACAGAAAATAAAATGGTTTTGGTCACGTGTTACGAATGTCAGCTGGCCAGACAGCCTCAAGAGCCCATAACACCAAGCACTCAGGCTATACAGGAAGAGGAAGGCCACACAAAAGGTGCATTGAGGGAGTCAAGGAAACCCTGAGAAATTACAATAATATCGCAATAAAAGAGCTGCAGAGCTGGCCTGCCAGGGGAGGAAAAAGAACAGAAAGAAAAGAAAAGTGATGGCCAACTAGAGTATGTTTAAGCTCCACACAACGCTCTCTTCTAGACCAACAACGAGTATACAGTTGATATTGTCCAAGACGGTTACCCATTGTCGAGGAGAAAAGTTGTTATCTGAGACAGGTGGACTTCATGGACAGTGTCATTATGGCATAGAAAAAAGCGCAAAGGGGGGGGGGAGAGCGATAGGAACTAGTCGTTTATGCATATAACTGTCTTAATTAGCAGGCAGTTAGAGCAGGTTCGACTGCACTTGCCTTAAAGAATACTTTCAAACGAAACATGCCTTACCTTTTGCATCTAATCCTTTTTCCAAACACTCGGTCAACATAAATCTAAACATTCCTAGATCGTTTGTGAGAATGTAATATTCGTCAAAACTAAAATCATTCAAATCTTAGAGATGGGCACGCTTTTTGTCTCAGAGCGTTATTGTTATAATATGTCAATGGTTCTGACCGATCAGTCAAGTTTTTTTTTCCATATTTGAAATTTTAATGCATCTGTTTTCCCGCCCTCGATACAAACTACATCATTTAGAAGGAGGTTTCGACCCTACCTGTCAGGACCAAAACGAAATGAGAGATATACAACGTCTAAGCAGAAAGATTGCGGTACTCTATAAAAAAAATTCTCAATACATGGGAATCGAGCTCAGGTCTTCTGAGCGTTATGGCGAAATGCCTTTTCCCTACATTATAGACACTGGTGATCTAACAACCAGAGCTGGTCCCGAAAGGAGCTAAACGTTGATTACCATTGGGGTTTGGGGGTTTTTTAGTTGTTTTTTAAGGGGGGGGGTTGGGGGGTGTTTGTTTGTTTCGTTTTGTTCTTAGCTCTCAATGAGCACAAGCTTGCCCGCTTATGTGGCTGCCACAGTTCACTGCTCGCATGACCAACATACGGAGGGTTTGAGATTTGAACATGGATTGGATAAGAGAGTTTTTGAGTTCCTCACCTTCTCGGAGCAATTTCTTTCCCTTTATCATTTGTCTGTCGTACAAAGTACGTCACTGAAAAAAAGGTACTTTCCCCAAAGAAAATAGAACTGACAAGTGACTACCACCCAAAAAAATGAAAAGAGAACTGACTATCTTTAATAGTGAGCATGAAAGGATTTCCCAACTTGGATTGGAAAGGAAACCCCAAAAAAATGGAATTTTATATTAAAGATAGATCGTGCATTTGCACAAGTAGACAACCGAATATCAACAATATATTGTCGTGGAATGGCAGCAAAAGAGTTAAAGTTACTCACTTCTGGCTCACTCGCACATGACTTTTCCGATTTCTTGTGGATTTGTAGTCTGGGAGCTGGGAAGGCAGCAACTGCAGGGAGAAACAAGACAGACTTGTTAATATTTAATAACACACCGCATACGTTGCATAATTTTATAAACCAATATCGTAAGCGCGGTGTTGACTTCTCTTTGCCAAATTTACCTAAAGGTACAGGGAAAGAGTAAATGTGACAAGAATGTTCGAAAGGTAATATCGATCAGCTACTGCGCAGTTTTGTCCAGCAAATAACGTGTTTAGATTCTAGCAGACGACCAACAATATGTAAAAAAAAAAGAATATATA
>NW_004797328.1:683399-687026 GCF_000002075.1 Aplysia californica | reverse complement strand
AGACAGACAGACAGACAGACAGACAGACAGACAGACAGACAGACAGACAGACAGAAAGTTAAAGAGGGCGGTGGAGGGGAGGGAGAGGGAGTATGTTTAGTATGGAAAGAGTTTTACGGCGCATGCGATCAAAATGTGAGCACACTGGACTAAAATGGGTTTGTTTTCACGTTTTTTCACAACACAGCTGGCGTCGTATTACTTTGCAAAATCGGAAAGTTTATAGTAAAATATTCCACGCTAAAAATTCATAGAGAGAGAGAGAGGGGGGGGTAGAGAGAGAGGGAGAGAGAGAGAAAGAGAGAGAGGAGGGAGAGGGAGGGGGGAGGGAAGGAAGAAGAAGAGAGAGAATGAGTGAGGGGCAGAGGAAGCAGGCAGAGAGGCACACAGTGACGTGTATAAAGAGAAGGGACATTCTCTAAGAGAGCACTTTTTTCTACAACAACGTAACACATGCGTAACGTAACACAAATTTACCCTTCTGTTTATTTAGCGCTTGTTCAACTTTCCGCCGCAGATCTTTTATTGATGATGATTGTTCGAACAGGTCAGATCCACTGCCAACCTCCCACGACTTCTGGGCCAGAGATATCCAACTCAAAGCTTCCTTGTGCAGTGAATTATTTACTGCACTTTGGGCAACAGCAACAAAGTCATCCACTTCCAGCCAGTTGTTTGAAGGCTTGCATTTGTTGTCTCGGCGTTCAATTGTAGGGTTGTTATTGTGTTTCGCTCCACAGACTCCCAACGGGAGTTTTCTCAGCCACCCAAAACGAGAAAGACCTTTTAGCTCGGAGTGATATAATAACGGCGATGAAAAATTCCAGTCGTAATTTATTAAGTTATATTGACGGTTCGGGAGGCTTTGGAAATAGTCCGATATTGCATGGTGAGGGCAAGCTTCTTCCTGGACCCGTTTAGGAGGGTGGCTGTGCGGGAACAGTTTGTAGATGGAGCTCAGACGCAGGAGACTGAGCCCAGCGCCGTACACGTCGGCCTCTGTAGGCCATCTGTGCCATCTGGAGATCGCCTCACGCATTCGTCGTAGATTGTCTGTGTGAAGAAAGAAAAAAAAAGAAAGAAAAAGAGAAATACGTGAGATGAAAGAAAGAAAGAAAGAAAGAAAAAAAGAAAGAAAGAAAGAATAAAAGAAAAAGAAGCACATCGGCACAATAATTATCATAATTTAGTAGTGTTATGATGGGCATTATCTAGCGCAGGGCGGGAGAACAGATAGACACTCAGATAGAAACAACAGAGGGAAAGAAAGCAAGTTGAATCTACCCGTGCCGTCCTCTAATCACCCATCTGTTTTCAATAAAAGTACGATAAAACAAACACATATAATATATTGTTTAATGAAATAAGATAGTCAAGTCATTGAATGCATTTTGTCGATTAAAACACACATTTGCCCCTGTCTTAAGACATCATTTTCAAGACATTCACAGGGGGTTCGTGGGGAAAAAGAGACAGACAAGACAGATAGACAGACAGAGGTCCGGAGACCTTAGCCTAACTCAACGAAACGCGGTATGCCATACAGGAATGGTTACTCATTTATGCTCAAAAATGACTTTTACATGTGTAAACGAAGAACTTTTACACCCCCAACCTCACTATTTTGATCAGTCAATTAGTGGGTTTGCTACTTCGACCTTATCTGCCAGGGCCAGCCTCAACTGAGAGGGATACAACGTTGTAGCAGAAAAGCGAAAATGCTCGATTTTTTTAAGAGAGAAAAAAAAAACCTCTCCACTCGAAAATCGATCTCACATGCCCTGCATGCGACGACAAAAATATGATTTGATAACTAGCTGGACCCCCTTTCGATGAAAGGCTGACCGGTGCATTACCATCAAATGAAAGTGAATGGCCTACTAAATATTTACACTACTGAAATGGAGCAATAAATCATGAGAGATGCAAAAAATAAGAAGGTCTAGATCTATACTCTCTAAACAAAATGTGCCACGCGAAATATCACTCCCAGCACTTCAGCTGTGGTGGACAGCAACGCATATTTGTTTCATTTCTCAGTGGAATAATGACAAAGGCCAAAGAAGGACGGGAAATTTTTGTTAAATATATTTGTCTAAACTCAGGAAATGATACGTCAAAAATCGGGCTCCGTCATGGGGACCTATCTATCTTTTTGCAAGTACTTGCCAACTTTCAACTCTGTAGCTGTCATGGTTTTATGGGAAAAGTGACACGTGTGTTTTCAAGTTGCCAAATATATAAGAAATAAAGATTAATCCTCAGGCTCATTCCACTTTCGTGATTGTACACACCAGAATTTCAAAGATGAGGAAACAGTGCTCATGGCTTGTGAACGGAAGCCTCCCTTGTTCACAATGGCGTCTAAGTAGACGGACTTTCCCAAGTTTCGATCTAAACAAAACTAATGAAAAACTGAAAATTAAACTACGGTGACTTTAGACTCCTCAATAAAACTGTGCACCCTTTAAATGATTCTGAACCACCGTCAATTTTTTTTTTTATTTGAAAGTTAAGTGGTTCGGATGTTTTAGGCGACCAAAGTGACGAATTTTCACAAATATGATATAGATAGATATTGACTACTAAACCCCAGACTCCAATACAGGAGAAACTTTAATTTGGATAGCCTGGGAATACAAAAATGATCTAAACCTGTAAGGACGGAGTTATCGCTCGACTTGTTGCCAGTTGATGTGACCAGTGCCCAGTCTCTGACCAGTCTCCGGATGTACGAGAAGGCAAAGACAGGATTCTCCCCCAGGCACGGGACAGCCTTGTGTGAGTCGTGTCTCTCCTTGAGGCATTTCAGTGACCTGGTTTAAGGGGTGGGGGTGCGAAAGAAGAAAAACAATACAAATTCAAAGAAGTCCCTGATCAGGGAAAGAAAATCAATAACAATGCCAAATAAAAACAATAAGAAAATAACATATGTAAATTAAGAACATATAGATCTATTCCTTCACACAGGTCTTGAATGCCTTGCGGTACCTGGAGACATTGGTGGGAAAAAAAGATGTAGAGGTAGGCAAGAGTACCATACTTTAAAAATCTAGATATTTTTGCTTTCGGAATGTGTGTCAAAACGTAAGATTGTGTCGAAAATGATTTGAAAAACATACATTACAAAATAAATAAACAAACAAAAAACCGAAAGAAAACAAAACAAAAATTGTTTTTTAAGTCGCGTGAAACACTTACCGCCTGAGATTTAGCAGCCTGTCTGGCTCTTCCTGCAGTTTCTCTGATATCTCAACAACTCGCTCCAAATGTTTGAGCAGCTGGGCCTCGTGTTGTATCAAGGCTCGAACCTTAGACACCGAGGAGAAGACTTCTCCCCGCAAACATTCCAGGAGAGCTAACACTACGCAAAGAAAAAACAGAAGCAGAGATCGTCGGCCGAGAGCTGTATGCAACATGGAGGCTGGCCAAATCTCTACCTCCAGTAAGCTAAGGTGTAGCTGGCACGGTAAGAGATCATCACCTGAAAATACATGTACATCAAATTAATGTTTGATGAAAGAAGATGGGTAAAACGTTGCTTACAACTCGATTTTAAAAAAGTAATTTCGAGCGTGTGTGTTTGTGTGTGTGTGTGTGTGTGCGTGTGTGTGTGTATGTGTGTGT
>NW_004797328.1:669990-683049 GCF_000002075.1 Aplysia californica | reverse complement strand
TATATATGTGTGTGTGTGTGTATGTGTGTGTATGTGTGTTGTATGTGTTTGGGTATCTGTCTGTGCACACGCAGAAGAGGATGGGCAACAAGTAGAAGGAATCTAAGGAGACACAAGATGCGCTACCCGTCTCAAGCGCTCGTTTCAACAGCTTTAGTTCACCAATATTTATCAATCTACAGTTTGTATCCTATTTTTTTCGCCATCACCACAGCTATACATACGTACAAGTAATAATATGTGTCACGACGTGGTGGAATCAGGCGCTCGTCAATTTTTGGAGAATAATGGGGTTATTGGTATCATCTTAAAGCCTGTTCATTTGACTTCCTTTTGGTGAAAAAAATCCATCTACGAGTAGTATGTTGAATAGAATTTGAAATATTTGCGATTGAAAATTCGTGGCGCAACTTATCCTATATCTCTTACATGGGTGAATCAGTGTCACTCATACTTTCAACAGTAGCTTGTAACGATTTGTCTTAACTTAATCATAAATATTATTATTTAATTTTTCAAAGAAAAAATTCAAGCAAATTTTTTTTTTACTTTTCTTTCTAAATTATATAAAATCAAAATTCTTCAAACTCTCCATCAAACAAAAAATGGGGGTGTTCATAGTACTCTAAGCTTCTCACACACATTTCGCATACTATGTCATGGCTATATCACTGCTCACCAATGACACTTTCTAATGGCAAAAATTCACTGTTCAGTAGCAATGTGCTTATGCCAGTGCGACTTGGTTGTTAATGATAAATAATGAAATATAACCACCTGTAGTTGCAAAAAAACCCCACCAACCTCATTAATTGTAACCAAAAGGAAAAGTTATGGGGAAACTCATTTTTACACTTAAGATCCCCAGTGCGTTCAATAAGCGTACTATGGGCGCCATTAGAAGAAAGGACGAACTTCCTTTTGCTATTGTCCCAGCTCATACAATGAAAACATTTTTATATCTGTAGAAACGACCCACTGGGATTTTTACAATTAGTATTCTTTAAGGAACTTTCTAGAATACAGCTAATAGGTGTTAGCATAAATATTGATCTGCTGAGACAAATTGATACAAGTCATTGTACAAAAGTTGGAAAGTCAAAGTTCAATAGTTGAGGAGATATTTGACAATAATTTGCGCCACGTATTGCGCAATGTAACATCAACTATTTCTTATATGTAGATCTATATATTAAAAAATGTTTTTGTTTTTTTGTTTGTTTGTTGTTGGGGGTTTTTTTGTTGGGGGGGGGTCAATTTCTCCATAAAATGTCACATCAAATGTAGCAAGATTTTTAAATCCAATTCTTAATTTAATGTCAAGTCAGATATGGACAATACAGTCGAACCTGCTTCAATGTAAACCTGTCAAGACAATCTCCTGTACAAACGACCGCCCCTTCCCTCTGCACGTTTTCTACAATTTTATAATAACACTTTCCAAATGGACCACGACTTGTAAAAAATAAAACACATTTCTCCTCCTCAATTGTTGGTCTTCTTGGACATGTTCGACAGTATATTTTTCTATATTTGTCACTAAATGCCGAATCAAATATATGGAAACGTAACATCAATTTATTCATTACTTACTACATATCCACAGAAATCAATTACAATCGGTATTGAAAAACAGCTACCACCAGTCGCCTCGCTCAGACTAGAAAGGTGCGAGTGAGTGAGTGAGTGAGTAACGAGCGAATGAGTGAGTGTGTGAGTGAGCACTGTCTCCCTGTCCACGGGGGGCGATGTGTGATCAGCTGGAAGAAGAGTCCGTTGATATAAAGCGGAGAGCATTTTTCTCTTGGTTAAACAGAAGAGAAGAGGGCTTGCAGTCAACAGGGGGGTGTAGCGCTGCAACCCGCTCTCGGGTTCCAGTAATGGCCCTTTTATCTAACGATCGATAATCGGCAAGTGCAGACGCTCACAAAATATTATTACACCATCTGTTTGCACGAGCCGGGAGGCATATTTATACTATCAGTGGGGGTTTTCTTTTAATTCTTAATTCCCTTTTTGTGTTTCTTGCTATACATATAGAAACAAATCGTCATCGTTGAAAAATGGAAAAAGGTGGTTTGGTCAAAGGAGCTTGAACACACAAACACACACCCACGCACACAAACACACACACACACACACACACACACACACACACACACACACATACACACACATATACACATACACGTACACACACATACATACACTTACACACTTACACCCACACATACACACCTACACGTACACACACAGGTATGCATACATACACACACATACATACACACATCCCAATGGTGGTCTTAGTTTGTGTTCGTACTTGTCTCAGTGTTCTGCGTCCCAAATCAACCTAATTTAGATCGTTTAGGAGAAGGATTGCTTCGATCCTGCCAGTCAGGGTCAACCCAGGCTAAATGGGATACAACATCTTAATAGACAGGAGGAGAAACCCAATCGATTAAATTTCCCAAGAGGGAATAGAACTCATGTCTCCTGCATGCCACAGAGAAAAAAAGTCTAAACATGTCTCTGCAGATGACGGTACGTCAAATGCTACAAAGGGATTATTTCCATGACGGTAACGTTTTTTAGTTTTAGTAGAGGTTTTACGGCGCTCGCAACTGAATAAGGTCATGTGAGCGCCAGAAGATTAGAGGTGTTACAAGAGAGTAACAAACATAAAAAAGGAAGGGAGAAAAGGACGATAGATTTTTTTAAGGAAAGAAGAAGCAAACCACACCGGAGCACCTGCCAACCACCCACTGACGGTAACGTGTGGAGGAAACGCTCACAACAGTACACGAGAAGGCTTTTAAATCAATTTGTCACGACGTATTGGAATCAGGCGTTCGTCAGTTCGGGGGCGTATTCATTTACTGGTATCATCTTAAAGCTTCTTCAGCTTTCATGCCTATGATGAAAAAAAATACCAATCTTGTTCAGAAATCGAGATATATTATTTTGCAAATGAAGGAGGTGGAACTCTCCTTTTGACAGAAGTGAAATTATCGAGAAAATGGCCACAAAAGTTTAGTAAGGCCCCCTTCCAAAACTTGAGTGTCCTTGGAAAATATAACTTTTTAATTTGTGTGCTTTTGTTAAGAGTTTTTCAGTAAAATGCATACAGAAAAGTATTTGTAATAAAAAGTGTTGAGCATATAGAAATTAGAACAACCCCCCCCCCCCAAAAAAAGCACCAACAACAACAACAACAACAATAAGCCACTCTTTTAGGTTCCAAACATTTCGGATTGATAAGCTCACACACACAAACACACACTTACAAACACACACAAACAAATACACACACACATCATCAACAACAACAACAACAACAACAGCAACAATAACAACAACAACGACAATCAAAATAAAATAACGGACGGGAAAAATCGATTTCTTTGATTTCACTATTTTGACGAGCTCCTGGGTTTAACCACGATGACATAAGTGCTTGTCAACCTTTGTACAACCAGCGTCCACTTTTGCGACTTCCTTTAAGAAAAAATGAAAGTAAAGTAAGTAACTTTAAGAGGTTAACATTTTCGTACAGCCCAGCTACATGTATTTCCAAGCGGACATTGAATTTCGCCTGTCACAACACGGATGATCTCTAGCAACCACCGTACTTACTAATTTGTTCTTTCTATAGTAGGGGATACCGCCGGGTTTGGCTTACACTGTTTAGTTTTACATAGACCAGCAACATTTTTACATGTATAAGATTAGGAGGAACAAACGGACGTTTACTGAAAAGTTTGTGATTGGACAACGTCACTGGTAGGACCTTCTACTTTTACTATCCCTCTATTATTTCTATCGTTCTCTTTCCCCTTTATCAGGCGCGGTTCGTCCATAGAGCACGGTCGTGCAATGCCTCCCAAAATGTTTTAATGTTCTATGACGTAAAGCACACACAATAATGAAATAAAAGACGCCAGAAACAAACACTAGCCTAATATTATATCAAAAAAAGGCCCTTGCTGGTGCCGTAACTGTCATTTCTATTCTATAGCGCCGTAAAACATCTACTATGCAATGCCTAAGTTCATGCGCTGTATCTAAACATAACAGGATAGTCAACAGAGGGAACCTGACCTATAAATCGCTCCTTGGGATAACCCAAGTGATGACGACACTTGTAGAGAGTTTGGCGGTACATTCATATTGATTAAGTCGCCGTCCTATGAGTTGTGTTTTTGAACGGTTTTGTAGTGGAGTGGTGAAAGGTATTACTTGAGTGTTCAGTTCTAATGCAGGATGAATGAAATTGACGTTTAGCTAACAAACAGATTTAGTTCTAGAAGTCAAAGCCACAAGTAAAAAGAATGAAAATAAAAGCACAAGGTCTTCCTTCACCAACCCAAAGATCCTAAAATTATACACCATCCCATTTACTCCGCCCTTGATTATCTTCAGCCTATGATAGCCTAATTGTGCACGCCCACTTTTTAGACCCACGAGCCGCCCCTGCCCTTTATATTATCATAATTCCCATGGAATATTATTTATATTATTTTGCCATGAAAGAAATGCACTCACTCAGTTGATATGGTTCACAAAATAAGAAAGGCTGGATAGGGACTTTCTTGGATTCTTCGATACCCAACTACGAGGACATCTAGTGCCAGTCCACTCGACAGTCTACTCCGGTGTTTATGTTCTACTTGACTGTCTGCGGACTGTAGGATAGGTCTAACAACTGTTACAATTAACGTTTTACTTGTCAACTACTATCTACAACCCTAAACCTAATCCTAACATGAACTCTGACCCAAAGCCTAATCCTAAACCTAAGCCTGAACCAAGCCACAGCCTAAGGGTAAGCTTAGCTCTAACCCTAACTCTAACCCCAAGCCTAGCTCTAACCCTAACACTAACTGTAACCCTAATCCTAACTTCGACACGAACACTAACACTAACCATAACCCTTGCTCTAACCCTAACAAAAACCCCAATACAGCATAAAAGGCTTGGTCGGAGCTGGATAGTAGACTAGTTTGTCCGATGGTATAGGCCTACCGTCAAGAAGAATAGTAACATCGCGGTAGACCGTCAAAAGTGGTGGCTCCGGATTTCTTAATAGCGCGCACCTTGCTTTGTGGACCTGATCAGATAAAAAAGTATGGAGGAGAGACAGTGCGGAGAGCACAAAAAGTACACCAAAAATGTCTATAAGGGCATAGCTAGGACAGAAGTTGGCCCAGAAGAGAAAGTGGCCTCAGCCGAGAAAGTGGCCACAAAAGAGAAACTGGTCTCAAAGGAGAAAATGGAACAAAGAGAGAAAATAGGACCCAGATAATGAAACCAAGAGAGAAATTGACATAAAAGGAGAAAATGATCCCAAAAACTGAAAGTGGCCCCACAATAGAAAGTTGTACCATAAGAGAAAGAGGAACAGCAGAGAATTGATTGAATTAAACTAAAATAAACACGAGAGGTGCATCAGCGGTTCGTATGCCATGATCTTCCTGTAAGGATATGTAGTGGGAGGAGAAAATCAGTGCGAGCAGACATATAGATGTAAAGTACTAGATGCTTGCAATCGGCGGCGTCAGTAGTTTTGAGTAGTCAAGTGGTTAGGCTACTGAACATGTAATAATGAGATTACGAGTTTGGGGTTTCGTGGCTCAGCTCGGTGCGACTTTGAGTCTTTGGAAAAGGCACTTTACACGAATTTTTGCCTTCGGCCCAATCAGAGATGGACGTTAAATTCGGACGCCACGCTTCTTAAACAACCTTACAGCTTGTGCAACTGCTAGCGCTGTATGCTTCCTGGGAAACTGAGAATGTTTCTGAGTGCTCTATGTCAACTGTGGTAATAATAGTTGCAACGAGTATAGAGTATGCTGCACAGCATGGATATGCGCTATAAAAAGGCAGTTAGTCTCATCATTATTTCCCTATTCTTTTTTTTTAACCTACAAGCCATGCTCACTAAAAGGCTTTCCCAAGCATTAAAACAGAAAAAGAAACATTACACCGCTGTTACACTAGAACAGCTGAACAGCACATAACACACTCGATCGGTTATTCGTGCAAATTTGCAAAACACTCGGGAAGATGAGAGACAGAATTTATCAAGTCATCCTCGGTGAGATCTGACAAACTTCCCATTATTTGATATTCACGCGGCACGTCAATCGCAACCAATATTCTCTCACTCGTTGATATTTATAGAACTCCTTGGATGGGTGCTATATCCTAGACCGTGCAATGTGACGTATTTCTGATTCACTATGGAGCTGAATGAAGGGGGTGGGGGAGGGGGGGTGAAGCGCGTACTCGACTTTAACGAGAGAAGTGTTTATGCTCTTCATTCAGGTGTGGCATAGCCAATATTATCTCATACGTCGATATTCATACAACTCAAATATATGCACAGATGGGCACTTTTAATATCCTAGACAGTTCACTGTGATGTATTTTCGATTCATTGTTTAACTAAATAAAGGGCAAGTGATTTTTAATGTTTTAATTTATTTATTTTGTTTATTTATTTATTTATTTATTTATTTATTTATTTATTTTTATTTTTTTTTTTTTTTTTTTGGGGGGGGGGTGCCGCTACCTCAGAATTACTAAGTTCTCTCTGCTTAGCATCAAGTTTTGAGAAATCTGGCGTCAAACGTTTTTGATTTTTACATCATGTCAAACTTTTTTTGATGCAGCTCTTTGAACATCTTGATAACGACTCAGAATAATCTTACGATTTTGATAGAGCAGATAGAAATTTGGTTTCTGACATCACGGTCTTCTAATAACTCCAAACAGCTTAAAATGTTAGAGAGAACTTTGCAATTCTGAGATAACGAAGTGTTTTGCTCTTTGTTTCGGTATAGACCTAATGGTGGAGCTGATGATATGCACACTTTGCAGCGAAATGGTATAGGGAGCAAAGAGCTTTGACCAGTTAGTGCTCTGTCTAAGAGTATAAATCTATGGATAATAATATAACCTACAAATATCTCCTATTCTGACAATCGCACAACTCAAATACAACCAATAAACACGCTGACGACAGACATTAAAAAATACAACAGCCTCGTGACCCACAATCCATCCCACTCCTCTCACAAAAGAGTCACTGGTCAGCCAATCGATATGAGTCCCAGGATGTGAAAAGACCTGCATTTCCTGCCCTTTTTAGCGCTGACTTTACAAAACTATTGGCCCCTGACTGTGATATTCGAGAAGGAGTTAAGAAGTTAACCGTGTCCGCTAGAGTGGCGCCTGTTATTACACTCAAGAGAAATATTGATTGGAACCAATCAGAAGAACGGTCGTCATTTAGCTCCATAATGGGTAGGAGTGCAGACTCATTTGTAAGGCAGCTGCGGGATTTTTTTTTCCTTTATTCCCAGTAGCTATATTTTTTTCCAATAGAACTGCAAGTGTGACTTAGCCATCGATGAGACTCCCAACTCTGTCAGGAATTAATTATAGCGGGTGTATTTTTTTGTTTAATCTGAGTACACAACGTCACAATCGAAAACGGTTGCAAGAGCTTTGTTATTGTGAATGTAGGAATTCCAAACTTTGAAAGGATAAAAGAAAGAAAAGGAATAGAAAGGAATTGGAAAAATGGGAAAGAGCGATAGATCGATTTATGCTAGCATAGAATAAAAGACTTCAACAAAAGTATGACGAAGGGCTGTGTTGAATAGTAAGGAGTCTTACTCTTTGCATTATTCTTTACATAATCATTTGCATTACAATTTACATAATCATTTGCATTACAATTTACATAATCATTTGCATTACAATTTACATAATCATCTGTATTACTCTCTGCATTTCAATATTATCCCCTGTATTGCCCTTTTGTTACTTTGTGTATTATCATCAGTGGCGTCGCGGCGCTTTTCCCTTTCGTCAACCCGCAGCCACCTCCCGAATCGTCAGCCACCACCCAACCTTTGACATGGGTCAAACTTCCATCTATTTATAGATAGATAAGTCTACTGGAACATGTATTAGGCGAAGTGATGTGCAATGATAGTCGCAATAGAGAGATTATTTTGGTCTCTCTTTACTCATCTGCACCACACGAATTTAATTGATGTTTTTCCCTGGACTCTGCCTTTACTAAAGTCTCGAATCTAGATCTAGTTGTAATCCAGTTGCAGGTTGCAGATTTAATAAATTGCCGACAGAGAGAGAGAGGGAGAGAAGGGGGAGGAGTAGATCTTGCGAGTAAGTTGCGAGAACTTCCGGGCAAAACAAAATGGCGACCCGCGTAGTTCGGCTCGATTCGAAAAGTGAAAGAGCCATAGCATCTTTGTAGACGATCAAATTAGCTTACTTTTGTGCTATAACGTCATTTTTTTCTTTGCTTTTGTCAATTTGATCATCCACACCGATAGATAGTATTTCGAAATTAGGAAAAACAGGTCTTGTTTCACACTGGGTGAGGATAGCCAACGCAAGCAAGTCTCACCCGGGGTGAGGGGTCAATCGTAGGGTTTTTATTCTCACCCCGGGTGAGGATAGCCAGTCCACTTCCTTACTTTTACTTAAATGATTAGGTGACTTGATCTCTTATTGACAATATAAAAGTAAAAGTCAATTCAAGCTTCATTTCGTTAGAAAAAAATGTGTTAGGTTTGCTAAATCTTAGACTTTGTGTTAAACAACACTTTTAACCAAACGAATCCTTACAAGCCTAGGCTTGGCCTTTGTAATCTCGAAGGTTTAGAGGTAGAAGTAGAAGAGTCTACTACTAGAGTCTAGAGTCTAGTCAAATTTATTTAATCTCTTGAATGTACTGGATAACAGAAATCTGCAGCCTCCCACAAGATTACAACTCTAGATCTATATCTAGATTCGAGATTTTAGTAAATGCAGAGTTCAGAGAAAAACTTCAAGAAATTCTCGTGGTGATGAGTAAAGAGAGACCAAAACAATCTCAATAAATAATACATCGCGACTATCACGGCACATCACTTCACCTATACATGTTCCGTAACTACCTATAAATAGATGGAAGTTTGACCCGTGTCAAAGGTTGGTAGGCCTGTGTGGCTGACGATTCGGGAAGTGGCTGCGGGTTGACGAAAGGGAAAAGTGCGGCGTCGCGGGGGTTGCAGACGAGGTGGTGCAAAATCGGAAAGTGAGCAAATGGGCAATAGGCTTAGCAATCACTATTAAGATTTCTAGAGAAACTCAATTAGAATCTGCAGGATATCCCGTAATCTACATCTCTCGATGTTTACAACTGTTTCTAGATGAAACCTCATAAAAGCTGCAATAAGACTAATAACTCACTATGCTCAGAATCAGAGAAGATTTAAAGATTTCTAATTACTTAGTGCAGCACCCGGACTTGCTACACAATAGAGGGAGACAACAGTTTCGATACCCATTCTTCATTGAGTTACCGCAGACTCTACTAGTGTTACGTAGTAGATAGGCTCGCGGAAACTTGGATCAAATTTTTAGCTTGCACCAAACTGGTGCTGAGAAGGGCAGTTTCATACACCTTTCTTCTTGTTGTGCGGGAAGAACGATGCCTTGATTTCTCTACAGTGACAAAAATAACTTTAGTACAAAGATCTTGCTTGTTCCCAGCAGACACTACTGCAAGCGGTGCTACGAGAATAAACCATCCTCGCCGTCTGCCTCTTCACTGGCGCAGCCAACGGGTGACGGATCGCAAGGAAATTGTAGGCCTAATGTAGATTTAGAGCACTGACTGGTTTAGAACAATTAGAAAAAGGTGGGAGTGAAGGCCAGGATTAAGTGGAGCGCTTGCACCAATTGCACCAATGGCGCCCGGCCACTGATTATTATTATTATTATTTTTTGTCTTCCTCTGGTATTACGTTTCTATTACTCTTTGCTTTACTCTTTCTACCTTCTTACCTCTTTTCTATTACCATTTGTTCTACTCTTTGCATTTCCCTTTCGATTACCTTTTTTAATTCTCGCATTGAGTTCACGCTATTTGAGGCATTCATTGCCCTCTGTGAAATTATTTACTGTAATGTTGTTCCAATTCCTCTCATAGAAACATAACAATACCAACACCTCTGTAATGTTCTCAAGCATAAAGTAACTCATTTAATGTAACAGTTATTCTCCGTCCACTTATTTTGAACCCGAGGCCTATTAAAAACCATTGATTCATCGCCGTTTCTGGTACCCTTAACTGGCTTGGTTCTGCCTATTGCACTACCCTTTCAGCACCTTGGAATTGTTTCAATTTCAAAATGGGACATATTATTATTTGCGTGCACTGGGGTGGATGAGTATTGTTTTCTGCTTTATTTTGTTTGTTTGCTTGTTGTTGTTTGTTTTGTTGGGGGGGGGGGTTCAGTTAAAATTTGTTTTCTTTTCTTCTTTTTTTTTCTTTCTTTTTCTTTTTTTGTTCTTTTTTGGGGGGGAGTGGGGTATCAAATTACAAAACTCAAATAACGCAGTACAATATTTATCAAGACACGGTAAAATTGCATTGACGAGTAAAATATCGAACAGTATAAACCGGGTCTTTAGCAACAACAAAAGCTAAAAAAAGTGACAGCGGGTAATTGGCAGATGCTTTAGTCTGGTTTCTGCCTTTTTTCCTATCAAACGGCGATTGCCGTGATCTCTCCTTCTTTTCATGTGTTTGTTACACTCTTCTAACACCTATGACCTTTGGCACTCATACGACCTAACTGTGTTGCAAATTCCATAAAACTCTTACTAAAACTTAAATAATAGGACTAAAACAAAATTTAACTGAAATAATTTTAAAATGGAACCGCTGTAGCAGAAATGGTAGCAGTGGTGTTTGAAATCGTAGTGCATAAATTTGTTTAGTTGTTTTGTTAAAATATATCAACAATACAAATAGGTATAATCAAGCAACATAATACGAGCAAAAGTTGTAACTGGATACGTAAAGAGGAAAAAGACAGCAGACAAAAGGGCATACGAATCAGAATAAAATACGGTCAAAATTGTTTAGAACTGCCACCAAACCGCTGTTTTATATTCTATTTTTAGCTGAACAGACTATACAAATATATTTAATCAAGCCACATAAGCAAAAGTTGTAACTGGATAACTAAAGAGGAAAAAGACAGCAAATAAAATGATATACGAATCAAAAAGAAGCACGGTCAAAATTGCACAAGATGACCACCAATATTGTTGAGGAGAAAAGTGTTTGCCTTAGACAGATTATGGACAATTTGGACAGTGTTATTGTAATAGAGTAGAAAAGAAACACGAAGGGGTGGTGAGTGGTCGTTTTTTTACAGGTGAGTGAGTGTCTTGACGTTATAGCTGATCGACTGTATTCTAGATGATAGATACCCCCCCCCCAAAATGGCCTCCAGCCAGAAGCTTAAGTGAACTGCCCACACATTTCTACACCTGAAGTTTCAGAAGATATTCTTTTTTAAAAACCGGTTACTACATGGCAAAAGTTACATCCTTGATCCCTAAACAGATAAAGAGAAGCTGAAGATGTCTTAGCATTTGTTTGATGATAAACTTGTGTCAATTTTGACATAAAAGGAAAACCAAACAGTACAATGTGTCCATACTGTTGACATGTATTTTTGCGCTCAAGATTCTAGTCGTTTTTTTTTACGCTCCCAACCGCCACAGTTTGGTACATCAATTCAGGAAATTAGTTGCTCCGACCGAGATATTGGAGGAAATAATAAACTAGCGTCAATGGTACAGCGGATAAGCGTTTTGCCGACGCTTGAAGGAAACGCGAGTTCGATTCCCGCGTGAGAAGAATTTTTATCGAGTATCTGTGGTTTTCTGCTGGGAAGTTGTATCCCGAGTTAGCCCTGATATGTGAAAGCAGCTCGCCTCCTTAAAGGTCTAATTAGAGTCGATGGGGTCATAAAGCTTCTATAATTACATTTGGTCTTGATGAAACGACTTTCCGACACAGGAATCAAACTCTGTCTTTTGCGTGTAAATGAAGTGGTGAACTATTAAACACCAGGGTGAGGTCTGAAGAGTGGGTGAAAGATTTTTATGTACAAATGAAAAAAAATAATAAAAAATAAAAATAAAAAAATAATAAAATCATGAGAAAAACGCCGATTGGTTGTTGAAGTTGATGCTTAGAGATGTCCATATCTCTTGTATTAAGACTTTCATAAAAATATAACCTTTTATTTTTTTTTAATTACCGAGTGACGTCGGTAGTCTAGTCGTAAGGCTTCAGGATTCGCAATCCTAAAATTGCAGGATCGGGGGTTTGAGGGATCAGCTCGAGCCGCTGTTCGAAAATAGACATTAAAATTGGAGGTCCTGCCGCCTAATTAAATAACCTTACAGTATTGTGGGGCGTTAAATCTATCCAATGTCGCATATTTTCAAATTACTACTCCTCTTCTGACATCATTTGAGTTAGTTTATAAGTAGGTGAGTAAGCAAAAAATTTAACTAGCACTTTTGTTTTAAATTGAAAACGACGTTGATAAATGTGGTTTTTTTCTCCTAATGCCGTTAGCTGAGCTGGTATCATACTGAACTATAGAGCCGATAGCCCTGTTTCAAATTCCTAACTGGGCGTTCTGAACTTGGTTGTTTTTGGTGAGTTTTTAAGGCTCGCCACCCATTTGGTTTTGTGTTATTGGAAGAGACATTGAATTCAAAGATTCCGCCTCTTAAATAACCTTACAATGTTGCTAGGGGTGTCAAACCTATAGGGTTTTGCATTTTGTTTTACGTAGTACAATAAAAACAGTTTCTTAATCAAGGAATTGTAAGCATCTACTATATCCACACAATACATTGAAAAAGCGTAGTACATGACCCAAAGTTGGAAAAGTGTGTCCTTCTCACATAGTTCATAGAATCTAACCCTGGCACCGGGTCTGAAAATGTGCTGGTCGACTCTCCCAATAAATCGATGAGATATCGATGATGAACAGAAAGCAAAACCGATCACAAAGGCGTCTGATGATCCGATAAGGAGAGAGTTCCCCCGCGGGACAGAGGCATTTATCGATACTCGTACCGAGTAGGGGGGGTCGTGCTGAAATCAATTATTGCTATTGTTGTTTCTGTCTCTGGGGGCTACTTAGTGCGAATATTGGCCGAGGG
>NW_004797328.1:659985-669078 GCF_000002075.1 Aplysia californica | reverse complement strand
TGTGTGTGTGTGTGTGTGTGTATGTGTGTGAGTGTGTGTATGAGTGTGTGTGTGCGTGTGTGTGTTTGTGTATTGAAAGTGGGGAAGAGGGGTGCGGTACACCCTGGAAGTCCCGATTCGGGTCAAAATTATGGATTTTCTTGTGTTGGCAATTCTGGCTTCTCCAGCCTCTCATACAACTATTCCATTGCATAACAACCCCCTGAAGCCTTATTTTTTCACATACCAAGCATGATAGTCACCACCATTTCCTCAAAAAGTCAATCTTTTATTTTTTTTCGCGAAAACGGTTTTTCTAGAAACTGAATATTTCCACCATTTTTCATCTAACCTTCATGAAATTTTCACGGAATGAAGAGAAGAATATGTAACACTAAATACATATGTGACCCTCCCGGTCAGAATCAGTCATAGGAAGGAAATTTCAAAAGTTAGTTAACGTAATTTCCAAAAGCTATCACCATTTCAATACAGTTTGGGGACAAATGAAGTAAATAAGACAAAATTTGACGAAAATATGGAACTTATAAGTATGTAAGGTGCAGTAAAACGAAAAGGAGAAAACGGGCTCCAAGTTGAGTAACATGTTTCCATAGCAACGAGGGTCTTAAAATTAAGATAGATACTTGAAATTTGGCAGTTCTCTTGGCTAGGCTACTGCAAGACAACACACAGAAGTAGAAAACTATTTATTTTCAGAAAAAAAGCTTAGGGACAAAAAAATTTTTTTACGAGAATGGTCCTCACATCATTGTAGGCCCTACTAGGTATCAGAAACTAAATTGTCAAAGTGGGTGTATGTTAAATTTATCTGCTCCATATAAAAATCAGGTGTCTAATGTGAATTTAGGTATCATACTTTTACCTCTCAGTCCATTTTATGGCAGCTGTTTTAATTTAATACATAATCGAATATTGTAAAATTCGCCAACTGGCTGCAACCCCATGTTTGGCAGATTAAAAGAGTACCAAGTGCACCAAACATATCCACATTAACAGAGTACAATCACTATAACAGAGATATGGAGCCTAACTTTTTTTCAAGACTGTGAGATCATTAGATCTATAAATCAGTATTTTCTGCCTCAAACACGAATGGTCTGTCGTTATTTCTATAAAAACACCGAGCGTTGTCCCGGCTGGCGAAGAACAGGTCCCCGCGGCGAGCGAGTCGGCTCTAACTCAACGAACTGTAGTATACTGAGCTCCCTGAAGTTTGGCGGAAGGATTGATACAAAATGATAAAAGCCGATTACTTTATTCTAATAGAAAAAGAACTGTTCTTTCAATTGTTAATATTTTTAATTTCGATTAAAAATGATCTTTTAAAAGGCTTTCTATTTAAACACCAAAGGCCAAAAATATACTACGGGAGGCCCCGTTAAAAGCTCTAAAGCAGTTGTTTGCCTATGAAAAGAGTAATTTAATCATCACTCTTTCTTCAAAGCTTTCGAATGCTTGGGTGTTAATTTTTTAACCAGCGGTCCCCGCATTCCAACCGCGAGTGGCTTCGTTTTCCACGGCGATTCTCTAGCTCCAAATACTCGGAAAAACAAACAAATTACACAATTGTAACGAGGAAAAGCTTAATTTTTTCAAAGTGTACAGCAATTGTTGTGTTATAGGGAAGGAAGTAGTTAGGGGACTGTACCTAAACTAGACCTAGATCTAAGCCTAGATATTATAAGCACAGACTGCATTTTCTTAAATTGAAAAAGAGTAGACCTACCTTGTAGTGTAGGGGACAGTCCATGTCATCATAAGTACTACTATTCAAGATAGATCAATAAACCTGTCGATATAAATGATACATTCGCCTTAAATAAACAGTGTTTGACTCGAAATCAAGATTTTCCTCCTCCCCCCCCCCTACTTCCCCCCATACTAATTAACTTAACTAGATTTAGATAATATGTATCAGCGGGATCTAGATCTGTCTCATGATGGCTTGTTAACCTCGATCCAAAGTTCAAAGGTTGTTTCTTTGCAGTACCCCAGTGCATGAAGCAGCACTAGGGGACTGCAGTACCCCAGTGCATAAAGCAGCGCTAGGGGACTGCACAGTCCCCTAACAACTTCCATATATATATATATATATATATATATGGAGTGTGTGTGTGTGTGTGTGTGTGTGTGAGAGAGAGAGAGAGAGAGAGAGAGAGAGAGAGAGAGAGAGAGAGAGGAGGAGGAGGGGGGGTAGAGATGAATAACGATATTTCTTTCAAGAATAATTGGGTAGGACGGAATGCGTTTTTCATAAACAAAACTATGTTTGTATCTCTTCCTCCCTCCCTGACCAGTGCTCCTACCAACGCCCACCCACTCATACCCCCCACTCCCCCCCCCCCCCCCACACACACACACACATACACACATGCACACACACAAACATACACACACAAACATACACACTCAAACATACACTCAAACATACACACAAACTGGAGTGGCGTCTGAAGCCTTGTGGTCCTGAAAATAACCTTAAGAGCTAAACGTTTGTTTATAATTAAAACTAAATCTGTTATATGACTGTGTTTGCTATTTTTTTTACTTGAAGAAAATTACATTTGCATTAGTGGCTCTGACTTTAAATCATTGTGATTTTTTGCCTCTAGACCACTCTCCTTCAAAAAAAAAAGCTGCGGTCCACCGTGACCGCAGCAAAACAAAACAAAGACAAAGGTCACCAACGACCCCAAAAAAATGTACCGAACCCGTGCCCTCAAAATAAATAAAAATGGCAGTTCTTCAGTGGAACATTCGCGGTTTACGTGAAAACCAGGCAGAACTCTCATATCTTTTGACCTCACACACCCCAAATGTAATCTGTCTACAAGAAACTAAATTGCCAACACCCACATTCACATAAAAAAACTATCAAACTTACAACCAAATATACACCGACAACCAAATCGCCTCTGGGGGCAACTCCATTTTAATAAATAACCAAACACTACACAGAAAAATATACTGACGTCATTAAAAACGCACCACTTACAAAACAATTCAAGTAGTGGTGATGTGTTTATTTTTTAAAACAGATTGTATACCATTGCATTCTATGGTCATTTTGTAAACTTTCACAGCTGAAATGAAATGAAAAGGTCAAATGGCACTGCGAGCACAAAAATATGAAGTAACAAAAGTCATTTTTCAAAAATCAGAGCAATAAATTGAGTGTTTAACACCTGCTTTAGTATCGTGATTGTCCTCCATTGGCCTTAATACATTGTACAGGATTGGTAGCGTCTTTTCATGGAACTGACAAGAGCCTGAAAGAACACCTGTGGAATCTTTACCCACTCATTTGTTAAAGAACGCCCCGGCTCTTGGAGATTGTGTAGAGGTCTTCCACGAGACAAACGGCAGCCAAGCTCGTCCCATACATGCTCAATTGGTGCCATGTCAGGAGACAGTGATGGCCAAGGCAGGATATCAATGTTGTTTGCCTGCAGAAAAGCAGTGATGGGTCGAGCGGTGTGGTGGGGGTTGTCGTGTTGGAATAACTGCAGCTCTGGGTGTTGACCAAATAACGGCACGACGTGGTTCTTTAAAACCTGCTGGTACGTGTTGGCATTCACAGGCTGGTCAAAAAAGTACAGTGGTGTGCAATAATCGTGGCTGAATACTCCCCATACCATGACGCTGCCTCCTCCCCATCTATCGTCCTCCAACATGCAACAGTTGGGGTAGCGCTCGCCGGGCGTCTCCAGACTCTTCTTCTCCTATCAGCATGCAAGAGGGCAAATCGACTCTCGTCAACTGTAAATGCTGCCTGGTCTACTGCAAACGTTGTTGACGGTGCCTCTATGTCGGACAGAACCAACGTACCGGCGTCTGGCTGCAAGTCCTGCTTCCCGCAAACGGCGTAGCACGCCCATTCAGATACTGGTCAACGCCGACCAACCACTTGACGACCTGTTTCCCGTGCTGGCAGGAAACGGTCACGAAAGTGACGTTGGCGAATGTAACGGTCTTACACTGGTGTTGTAACTCGTGGTTGGCTGCTCCGTTGCCGATCTGCTGTAGATTCAGTAGCTGCATTTCGCTGAGACAACTGGATTACAGTCGAGTGGCTACAGTTCATGCGCCTGGCAACTTGCCGTGCTGCCATTCCGGCTTGGGGCATTCCAATTGCCTTTTCACGTTCTTGCATGGAAAGTCGCGGCATTATTTACGCAGAAAAATATCCGTCACACAGAGTAAAGAATGTCAGTTTTTGTTGTGGGCGAATATAATCTCTCCCTAACAGCTAAAAAATGTGTCTCGTTGAACAAAGTTTAGGTTTGAGGTCAACACATCGAATTTTTGCATGTTGCACGTGCGCATTGACAGTTTTGAACTGGGAACTTCAAATTTTGTGTGATCGGTAACCTCTGTTGCCCGTGAACTTTTGTCAACCTCAATTGATGTCACTGGATAGATTTTAGTCCAGAATGTGCTCAATCCAAAATGGTGCGTTTTTAATGACCGTCAGTATACAACTTAACACAACACTTCAGGCAGTTGCGGTCAGGGTCACCCTACACCGTCCTATAACTATCTGTTCAATATACATCCCTCCAAATTATCCTCTATCTTTAAGAGAACTAATAAACCTCAGAGACCAGCTCCCACAACCCTTCATCATGTTGGGAAATTTTAATGCCCATAGCCCTCTTTGGGGAAATGAACCAACTGACACTAAAGGTAAAATCATAGAAGATTTCTTAATAAAAACCAATACTAGTATTTTTAACGACAGTTCCCCAACATTTCAGAATTCAAACAACCTAAACTTTTCAACCATAGATTTAACCCTATGTGATCCTGACCTAATTCCAGACTTTCAGTGGTCGGTCCTGGACGACCCACACGGATCGGACCACTTCCCCTTCAACCTAATTTCAGGCATTCCACACGAACTCCTATCCCAGACCGTTTCAATCTTAAAAGAGCGGACTGGGACGGGTTTCACATGGAATGTCTGGAGAAACTCAATCCATCTCAAAACACACACTTTTGAACGATTTCATGAAACCCTTCTCGAAATCGTTCAAAAACACATACCAAAATTATCCACCAAACACAAAAGAAAAAAATAAATGTTGGTTCACTGAAGGCTGCCAAAAAGCTGTTGCGGCCAAAAAATCAGCTCTCAGGAAGTTCGTCAACTCTAAAACAAACGAAGGCCTCACTAATTTCAAAATTGCGCGAGCCCAAGCACGCAGAATAATCAGAATGGCCAAAAAAACCATCTTTTCGAAATTATGTTTCTAAAATAAACAACAACACACCAATGCACAAAGTCTGGAAGATGATAAAGAAATTAAAAGGTACTTAAAAAGACACAATCAAACACATCCTAAAACCGAATAACTCCTTCGTAGAAACCGAAAAAACAGTAGCTGATTGTACAGCATCAACTCTTTCCGGAAATTTCTCTACCCACAATTACAACCCTGAATTCAAAAAAGTAAAAATGTCTTCTGAAAAGACAACTGTTGATTTTACCTCTTCAAATGAAGAAAACTATAATTGCAGCTTTTCTCTTAGTGAATTAAAATGTAATATTGCAGAACTATCAAACACAGCTCCAGGCCCTGATCAAATACACAACGAAATCATCAAACGTCTTCCAGTCGAAACACTCCTATTACTCCTTGATATTTACAATAAACTCTGGCTTTCTCAACCATTTCCGAACAGTTGGCGTCTTGCCACTATTCTACCAATCCCAAAACCAGGAAAAGATAACTCTAACCCATCAAACTATGCTTGTTATGTATGTAAAATTTGATAGATCCACTAAAAAGCGATATACCCTTCAGGTGTAGCCCCCCCTACCCCCCCCCCCCCTTTAACCACATAAACAGGAGATTCAACGCTCTATGTAGAAAAGTAACGCCTGTAGGCTACACAAAATGTATACCACCCGGGGCGGTGCTACTGACTGAAGTTGTCTGTAGGCCATTCCCAAAGGGAAAGGGGGGGGGGGGGCTTTGACGTGTTCTTATGCTCAGTAGAATTGTAAATGAGCTGAATCATCAGTGTCATGCTCATAACTGTACCTGAACTGCATGCGGAGAACTGCTGCTTTTTCTTTCCTAATCCTTAATTTCGTCATTTTTCTCTCTCTACTTCTTTTGTATGTTTGTCACACTCTTGTGACCCGCTATTTCCGGGGTGCCTTGATAGTCAAAGCAGACTTTGTGCTGTTAAAGCCAGAGAGGTGAGCAGAGTAAGCCTGATTCCCCGTTTGGACTTCTCTGTTGACATCCACCCCTTGGCGCTCATATGACCTTATGCAGATGCAAGCGCCGTAAAATGTCTACTAAAACAAATAAAAACAAAATGTATTTTAAGTCCATGGCATTGAAATTAAATTTTATACACCATAAAAATCAGTTAGAAGTTTTTAGAATCTACATATCTGGATCAGTAAGGAAATATATTTTAATAATTACTTGATTAAAGCACAAGAAATACATTTTCTCACTTGGTGTGCCTTCTCTGCTGAAAAAAAAACAATTGTTTGTTTTTTTAAGTATGAAAAAATAAAATCATAATTGTTTCAAGACTGACTCCACAGCAAGAGACAAGAAAATGGCTCACTTGCTAAGAAAACAATGTCCAGCTGAAATCTGTTAATACAAAAGGCCTAACTCACCGTCAAAATAATACCTAATTCATTCGCTTGCATGCAAAATGCCTAACTTAATCTAATATATATATATCGAAGGACAGTTATGAATCAATGAATTGATACACAATTTAAAAATTGCATTCAGTGTTTTATGGGAACATGTAGAGTAATTATGACATGGGGAGACAAATCATAAAGCAATGTTTTTCTCTCTCCTGTAAAACCACCCAAAATATTAGGCATATTATGAGCATAACAGTAGTAGTAGTAGTAGTAGTAGTAGTAGTAGTAGTAGTAGTAGTAGTAGTAGTAGTAGTAGTAGTATCATTTTACTTCTTTTCGTTCTTTTTTGGTGTTCTCGTCACTTCCTTTCCACCTCAGGAGACCTGGCTCTGACAGGGGAGGTAACAACACATATCAACTATATCTCACTGCCCCTCAAGTGTAGTTACCACCCTTGTCTACTCTCGCAGTCCCACTCTGAGTACGTACTGTGTGTGAGGAGGGAGTCTTGGATAAAGGACCACGTAATGAGTTCTCGTTCGGTTGCTCCAGACTGTAGTGTAAATCTATGCTCCAAACAGACAAAGGAAGATAATTTCTTGTTATTAGTAACATTAGGCTAGTCGTGACTCTCAAAATGGAGGGAGACATCGATGTTGTTAGCTATGAACATCGTTAAACACTTGATGATGGTCGCAATGATGGCAAATGTGCTGAAACGACATTGATGATGAACATGACTACGGTAGAGGAGTTGATGATGATGATGATGATGATGATGATGATGATGATGATGATGATGATGATGATGATGATGATGATGATGATGATGATGATGATGATACGCCAAATTGAGCCTTTGGCATGCTCCGCAGTTATGTTTTTGCTGTTCAGTAACAGCAGGTCGACGGACAAAACGTTTTCATATAGCGCTGAGTACGCTTGAGGCTCGATTTCTCTGATATTGAGTCAATACAATAATCTTTTTTGTTGCAGCTTTTTGTTAGCACAGACCTACACTTCAACAACAAAAAACAAAGGATAAATAAAATACGCCACGGGGTCAGGGGAAAATGCCAATCTTCTATGTTTTAACGTGGGTACTGTGAACACGACTTGAAGGATCAAAATGTAATTTTCATAACTTGACCTACTTTTTAGATTACTTAGTACATGTATTACTAGCACGAAAGGACTTCTTCACCCCCAGACGTGTTAACCGACTTCAAATAAGATATAAATAAATGAGTCTAAAACAATCGCTTGGTCTGTACGTATGGTTTCTTATTTCCCTATGGTTTTAGGGCGAGGAGTTCCAAATTTTAAGACCAAAATACGAAAAACTTCTCTCACCACAGATCGTAATTTCATTCTAGGGACTTAGAAGTTCGATGCGACTCTTGGGAGACCTTACCTGACAGGATATAACATACGGCATTAAAAGCCTGAATGAAGCATTAATGTTAAGGCATTTTCAACAGATGGTAGAAACATTACAACGGATGTTTTTCCAGACACCATTGCAGAGCTTTTAAAATGTCTGAGACAAGGTCTTTCTACTTTCTCTTCAACATGTATCATGCCGTGTTATGTTATTATGGGCCACCTGCAATTTCTTCATTTTCTGACATGATATATCATGACCAGACAAGGCAAAATTTAGATAGTCAAGTTTTATCAAGTTGAGAGAGATAGAGAGCATGCCTGGAATATGAGTAGGTTAAAATAAGGGGTCTATTCTTACAGATTCCTCTGAGATCAAGGTACTTACGTCGAATGGCATGGTTAACTTGTTTGTTCATGAAGATATCAGAATGTGAAAAGATACCAAGGTTCTTGGCTATGCTGGAAAATGATGTACTTTTATCTTCGAATTCTAAATGGCTTCTATTACTCTCTTCAAGATTTTTTTAAACCTCCAAATGGATGGTTTCTTTTTCTTTCATAATTGAGTTTTGATTTTTTTCACACATCCATTTCTTCCTTTTCTCAATGCATTTCTCTTCTATTTCTACACATTCATCGGTATCGCATAAATAAAAAAAACCTGTTTTATCTGTGTCACCAGTGTAGAGGTGGTAGCTGAGCTGGTACTTTTTGGGGGGGGGTCTAATTTCAACAGCAAGTAGATGGATAAATGATCCTGTTTGTTCAAAGTCAGCACAACTTGCTACTCATGCAACAATCTCATATCAAATGACAAGCACTTAGGACATCGACAACAACCTGCAATGATATGCGGCGTCTTATCTCGATGAGGATCAAAACAAGGGTTGTGGTGGTGTTGGTGCGCTTATAATACAATGTAAGTAGGGGAATAGGTTGAAGTAGTAAGAATGGAGAGACATTCATTCTCTTAACTCGGGGGTTACGGGTCCAGCCCCTCTCTCAAATTTATTGTTCCGTTAAAGGCGGGCAGGAAGGCACAATTTTGTACTTTTCCTTCTGGTAATGCCCCCCCCCCC
>NW_004797328.1:653415-658980 GCF_000002075.1 Aplysia californica | reverse complement strand
GGGGGGATGTCGGTTTCTTTGATTTAATTGTTTTGACGACCGCCTGATTACACGACGATGCCACCCGTGTTATCAATTGCATTCATCAGGCTGCTTTCTCCTGTAAAGGCTGGGTTAGCGCTAACAGACAGGATCTACACAGCCTGCTTCTAGAATAGTGTTAACTGAGGGGGTGGTGGCCTTACTTAAACCGTTATAACTAATACTTTCATTAATAAGAAACACATGAAAATCAACACATTTACAATAAACATTTTTTTTTACCATTAACACATTCATAATGAATACATTTATATTCAGCCTATTGCTTATAATCAAAACGTGTATAATCAAACCATTTACCACCAATGCATATAGCCGGGCGGGGGAGGGGGTTGTGTTCTTTTGTAGATGGGTTTTTTGTCTTAAAATCTGGAAACATCGTTTTCTCTTTTTTAATCTAAATTACTTCAGTTAATCTTTATGTCGGTCGTTACACACTAAGAAATGAATGTATTCTACAATATTTTCATAAGTGTCAAAGTGTATTAAACAACGAATAACATTCTTTTAAAACATCTTAAAAGCTGGAAATAATTATTTTTTTAATCGAATTACTTAGGTTATTCTTTATGTCAGTCGGTACACTTTCAGTATACATTTTAATAAGTGTCAAAGTGTATCAAACAACAAATAACATTCTTTGAGAAAAAAGGTGTGGCCTTAAAGATGGAAACATCTTTTTATATAGACCAAATTACAGTAGGTAATTTTTATGTAGAAATGGATGCATATTTTCGTGAATGTCAAGCTGTATGAACAGCAAAAAACATTCTTTTAGATTTTTAAAAAATTTGTCTTAAAAGCTGGAAACATCTTTTTTTTTCTTTTCATCGGAATTATATAAATTAATCTTTATGTGGGTGATTACACTCTCAGTAATGCATGGGATCTACATATTTTCGTGAATGTAAAGCTGTATTTAACAACAATTAAATAATATTCTTTTAGAAAACAAATGTGTTTCTGAAAAGCAGGAGACACCTTTTTTCTTCCAAATTATTAAAATCATTCTTTATGTAGGTTGTTACACTCTCAGTAATGGATGTAAACTATATATTTTCGTGAGTGTCAAGCTGCATAAAACAAAAATTAACTTTCTTTTAGAACGAATATTTGAGGTCTTAGAATCTGGAAATATCTGTATTTTTTTTCTCGGTCAAATGACTTAAGTGATTCATTATGACAGTCGTTACACGCTCTGTAAAGGATGTATTCTGCATATTTTCGTGAGTGTCAAGATGTATTAAACAATTTTTAAAATATTTGTTTAATGAAGGTGTGGTCTTAAAATCTGGAAACGATTTTGCTTTTTGACATTCGAATTACTTTAGTTATCTTTATGTTGGTTGTTACACTTTCAGTAATAAATGTAATCTACATATTTTTGTGAGTGTCAAGCTGTGTCATGTTAAACAACAAATAACTTTTTTTTAATGAATTTGTGCTTTTAACATCTTTTTTTATCTCATGCAAAATACTTTAGTTAAACTTTATGTTGGTCGTTACACTCCCAGTAATAGCTGTAATCTACACATTTATGTGAGTGTCAAGCTGCAATAAAGAATGATCAACGTATTTGCAGTTAACACACTGATAATCAGCACATTTATAAACAGCACATTAATGCTCAGTACATCTTACTCAAAACACAAAAATCAATATATTTGCAGCAAACCGGTTTTTACTTTACACCTTTATTTAAATCAACACATACATTCCAAGCAAAACAATTACAACTAACACATTTATAGCAGTCAACGTATGTACGATAAACACATCCATTAAGTTAAAATCATTTACAATCCACATACTTGCAACAATAATATCTTTTTCTATTTATATATCACAACCAAAACAGTTATATCACCAACCCATTTATCACGCTCAATATGTTTGCAATCAACACATACATTTACTACCGTACTATTTACTGCATATCTCCAACAAAAATGTTCCAGAATGTTGTCATTTGGAACAGACGTAAGTCATTAAAAAATATTATCGAAAGTGGACATGACTTGCGGAGGGAAAAAACAATAAACACAAAACGCACTAGTTTAAAAAATCTTGTAAGGGTAAGAAAGTCATGAAACGATTGGTTTGCTTTTGCTCTACCTTTCTCTTTGCCATCTATTTTTTCCATCCCCGTGCCTTTTAATCAATAATACTTTTATTTTTGTTTTAAAATTTAAAAACCTAACAATCCTGGAATTCTTCGAAGCAGTGTCCTGTATGTCCTCCTTCGAACTCCACAAATGTTTAACACGTCATTCGTAATGTTCAGTGGTGGCCAGTCAAAAGGACCCGCCAAACCATGAGTGCTTAAAACCACACACGCTGTACATCTTTCAGTATGGAGTGGTTTCTAGAGACACAAGAGTGTGGATGGGATGGCCGATAGACTTGATTTTTTGTGTTTACATATCCTGGAAGGTGAAAATGTACTTTGCTACAGATCCAAATGTCCTCGGGGAAATGTTCCCGTTTTTCAAGACAAACACATTGTCATCCTATGATTCATGTCAGCCCCGTGAACGTTAATGTGTTAATGTCGTAAGTTGCGATCTGCCTTGAGAATGCAGACCGCTGAGGTGTAGAAAAGTCTTAACTGCAAACATCTCATGGGACTCGGCTATTGAATTCTGCACCCGGGTGACATTTGAAGGGGTGCGAATGATGAGTGCTCGACTTGAAATAGTCGGGGGTTTTTTTATTTTTAGTTCAGATTCTCAATAGACCCAAACTGACAGAACGTCGCTACCCATGACATTAAATTGATTAAAGAAGGTCTTGAGATCACTTCAGCATAATTTCCATACCTTGTGTGAAACTTACGATATGTCAAGGGTGGTGAGTCGGTTCGAGGTAATGTTCAATACAAAAAGCTCTGTGCTCTTTATTTAATTTGACCATGATCTCCTCAGACAAAGACAACTTGAGAAAAAGAATATCTGCAAGCTTCTGTTAGCTTGTTAGACTGTTGTAGCTTGCAATATGGCGTGTTCTTTGCAACTTTAAGTGGTAGCCCTAATGCAAACTGGTGCGATATGCTACAAACATTACCTGGACAATGGTAAAAAATGGGATATTTTCATTCAAGCACCATATTGAGCAAAACTATTATGCAGATTTATCTGAAATGAATATCTGACAAATTCCCATTCACTTCAAAATATTGTGCTCAAAATTGAAACTCGAAACTTCTGTGTGGAGGAAATATTTGCATATTACCTTCGCTCCCTAACAATGTGTGTATCAATTTCACTCCCTGGGAATCACCGCCAGCTTTATCCCCTTCTCCGGAGTCACAAATGTCTCGTCCAGCATCTTCATCTCTTCCCCCGCCTTGGGTTCTGTAGTCTCGTTCAGCTCAACTCTGACCTTTTTCAGCACATGCACCAGGCCGGCCTTGAGCTCCAGGTAGGCCAGTCGTTGACCAATGCACAGACGAGGCCCGAAACCAAACGGGACAAAGGTCAAAGAATCACGGGTTGCTTTATTCTCTTCGCTAAACCTGCCGGGGATATAAATGCATCTCTTTATCTGGATTGCAAGCAACGGGACCTGCAAAATCAGATTGATATGAAAATAAAGAGTTATTTTTTTCAAAAAGAACGTATACAGATTTTGGGGGGGCATTTATGTTATTTGGAACATTGACTAGACCTAAACACATAGACACATACACACACACACACACACACACACACACAAACACACACACACACACATACATACACACACACACACACACACACACACACACACACACACACACACACACACATACACACACACACTCACACGAACACACGTCTTTGGTCTTGCTTTAGATTTAGAAAAAAAAATGAATACACCTCTATCTTGAACAGAAGTCGAGATATTTATCGTGATTGAAGGAGGTGGGAGTCGCATGGTGTCTGAGGTAAGATAGGATAGAAAAATGGCCGCCACAATTCGTTGTCCAACATTTTTTACACTAATTTTGTAAAGCAAAATGCGCATCTTTTTTAACTCCTGAAACTTCTTTGTCCCTCGGCCTGGCGTCAAGACTCCACATTTATTAGAAAATGATGAAAAATTAATTCATGTTTACCTTCTGCATATCTATATATGCAACTTGCTTCTTGTTTGTTGCTAAATTGATATTATTATGCCTAATTACTCATGCATGGAAAAGGGGGTCTGTTTGGAAACTGAGACTTTACTATATCGACGTAAAATCATCGATTGGTAAGAAAAAAAGTTAAGTAGATAACAAATAATTTGATGAACTCACGTTTCTAGTAAGACACAAAGACATTCACATTGTGTCCTCACACACTCATGTTTCAAGTAATACACAAACACAATCACTATTTCCTCACCTGTCAGGGTCAAATTTTTCCGGATCTGCCCAGTAGTCTGGGTTCATATGAACTTTCCAGATGTGGATCATGATGTGAGTGTTGGCGGGAATCGTTATACCGTCATAGGTCTTCTGTTCTTTGCTCTGAAACCACAAAATAATTGTTTCATTTCCTAGAATGACTGAGTAATCGTTTTTCCCAAACAATAAACCTAACGTTTTGCTCGAACTATTATTGTCCTCGGTTGAAGGGCGCTACTGATACTCGACTATTACTCGTAGCTTCTACATATTATAATTTACTTTCTCTCTGGTTTTTTTCTGTATGTCTATCTCACAGTACACGGGTAATATTGTGTCAATGTGCTTCTCCTTGTACTCAAACTCAAACAAACGTGGCAGTTTCTTCCACTGGGGAGGGGTGGGGGCTATAAAGTATGGCTACCGTATCTTTTGTTTCAAGAGAACAGTGAAGGTTAATTCGAATAGCGAAGATTAGTATATAACATTTCAACTTCGAGTCTTCCATAAAAGTTAATATCAATTAAATGTTAATAATAATCTCAATTTTCTGGGAAGCGCACAGTGCAAGCTGGCATTTATGTGCTAAAACACTAACTGAAATGTAAATACAAACACTTACAGGCAATTCGATTACAAAAATACTCATTGTTATGACTTCCAAATTGTTTGCTTAAATGGTACCCTCACGTTGTAGCACTCACCACTCTCTCCACGAACTTCAGCGGCGGGAAAAACCTCAGCGTCTCGTTGATGGCCTGTTCTGTGTACTTGAGTTGGGAGAGTTCCTCATAGGTGGGCACGTCGCCTTTGACTTCTGTGACTATCTCCTCGATTACTTTCTCCTGGATCTCCTGGACGGGCGGGGAAAAACCAGGGCGTATAGCAGGTAATTGATAGGAAGATTGGGGAGCGGGTGGGGTTGTTTGTTTGTGTGTTTGTGTGTTTTTGTGTTTTGTGGGGGTTTTTTGTGTTTGTTTGATTGTTTTTTTTATTGTTTGTTTAATTGATTAATTTAGGGGTAAATATTGTGCATGTTGAGCACAGGAAGAAGAAAATGGGGAGTGAAGAATGTGAGAGGGCGTCTAGAATTTGGGAAGGGGGGGGCAGTAAAAGGGAGAGAGAGAAAGAAGTAAAAAAAAGCATAGATGGAT
>NW_004797328.1:649388-652058 GCF_000002075.1 Aplysia californica | reverse complement strand
TATCTATCTATCTATCTATCTATCTATCTATCTATCTACATCCTTACATATATTATGAACACCTGACCTCTGGGAAAGAGGATCTAAAAGAAAGGGTGTGGGGCCGGAGAGCCAGAGGTAGACAAAGAGTAAGATGGATGGACAATATAAATTCAGGGACTGGTCTGGGTACAGCAGAATGTGAAACGGTAGCTTGCGACCTTGAAGGGTGGAGGGTCATTGCACGTCAACCTCTGAGTCAGAGATGACACCTCTAGTTATTCCAGATATATGCTAGCAAATGTTGTTCAGTTACATATCGTATACATAAAAATGTAATATTATACAATATAGGGTACCGAGCATGTCAGTGTGTTTCTTGGCCGTCTGTCCCCGCTTCGCGTCGATGGCCGACTCCAGTGTGCTGGAGAAGTATCTGTCTGCTGAGGGCGTCACGAAATCTGGTAGTACGCCCAGGCGGAACATGAGGGGGAAGAGGAAGGGGAAGAAGTAGGAGAGCGTATCGAGCAGCCTGATGGATAGAGAGAAATAGTAGGTTATGTGTGTGTCTTTTGATGTGTTGGTAAGTGTTTTACGGCACATGCAACTGCATAAGGTCTTATGAACGCAAGTGACACATTAAACACTTTCAGTTTGGTAGGAATTAATTTTTTTATTTTGCCCAGATGGCGGTCGAAGCTCACTTTTATCGATGTTAGGCCCACCAAGGGAATTTTAGACTATACAACTTGCACACGGGACCTCTTTGATTTTTTTCGCCCTTATCCAAGAAGGCTGGGTGTTAAATCTTACCTACCCTAAGATCAAGGATGTAGCTGAAGGAAATCAGCAAGAAGTTGCCAGGAGTAACAGTAGAAAGAGTCAGGAGCCCAGGGGATGGGGGAAAGGGGGGGGCAAAAATTGACGATGACAGCAGATGACAGTAGGAATTTACGGGAACAATAGAAAATCACAGGGGGTTCGGGTGGAATTGATGGTGGTGAGGGGGGTGTTGGAATTAGGTAGGAGTGGTTGCAAGCGATGGTGATGAGGAAGGAGGGAAGGGGGGGGAGAATTAAATAGAAGTGGGTGGTAATGATGTTGGATTGACGTACCACAAAATCAACTTTGATCCTGGGTTCGGATTGATGAGTCCCTTTGTGTGTACTGTGAACTCCGCATCATCGTCCTGACCTACAGCCTTTGGGTTGACGCCGAAACTCAGGGTAGCTATCAGCTCTGACGTGTAGTGACCTAGAACCAACAGAGGAAGAGGTGGTAAGATTAAAAAACAGTTTCTGAAGGTTAAAATAAAGTATACTTTTATTGATCTCCATGAGGAAATTTGATTTACAATGGCGTTACATATAATATTATATATGCATATACGATACATGAATACGTTAATACGGCGCATAAACATATAAATAGATCGGTATATAGAAGCATTAATACTGAAATGTACAGATAGTACAAACATGCCATTGCTGGAGTCCACTGTGCAGAACCTTTTTTAGCAAGGGTCATCGTGTCCTGCTCAAGGACACACCTCTGTGACCACCCATATGAACCTCGAGTCACTGACACTTCCTGGATATTTCATGTATTTGTGAGTCTGATCATCAAATACTAGTAGATAGCATCTGTACTGAGCTCAACAGTAAGCTCTAAGCGCTTTACAATCTACATCATCATGCTAGCAGATCCGAGGGCTTCTTAAAACAATCTGGAAAGCCAACAATTAATAAAGAGGTTGTAGATTTTATAAACGCGAATTCTGGTACGATGAATCATTGTTATTTATTGTTTTTATTGAAGGTGTTTTACATCTTCACAAACACAATTAAGACAGATAAGGAGGCAGACCACTTTGACTGGATTTGTCAAGTGCAAAGACTCCAAACTGGGAAGGGATAATGATTTGAAACATTTCCCAGCCTTGATACTTGATTGACAATTGGGTTCTTTAACATTTCTAGACTGTGTCTTCATAGGGTTTAGATTCATAACAAGGTTCCGTTTTATAAGAAAGAGGTTTCTGGTTACAAGTGCAGAAAATCAAGTTTATCCCCCCCCCCCTCAAAACTAAGCAAATCAAAACAAAAATAACTCGAACAACCAAACGAACAACCAATTAAACAAACAAAACAAAAACTAACAAAACAAAAACACTTCCAAAAACGTGTGCAGATATATTAAATCAGAGAGGAGGCAACTGAGCTTACCACACTCATGCTTCACGTCAATTAGTTTCTTTTGTGTCGCTTTCGCCAGCAAATGTTTCCCAAGGTTTTCGCCAGTTCTGTTGATGTGTGACGTCATCACTTTCAGCTTCCCACTGCTGAACACGGAGGAGAGAGTGGACCGGATGCGTCGCCAGTCTGGTCCGTCAAGGAAGAACAAACCTGAACATGAACACACAGACGAAAAACAATATTCATCACATTACAAGACTAACGCACTGTGTGGATCAGGGAGGATATCTTGTTGTGGACCCCATTTTTTAAAAATAATGGTGCTTCTACGCCCAAATCGACATGATTTAGAAGATCTAGGAGGCGGGATAGGGTCCCACCTGCCCGGGTAAAGTTGCACTGAAAGGGATTCAACGTCACAACAGAAAGATCGAAATATTCAATAAAAGTTCTCAACCTCTCCTTTCCCCAACCTCCACCACCCCACCCACCCCCC
>NW_004797328.1:636650-648322 GCF_000002075.1 Aplysia californica | reverse complement strand
AGGGGGGGGGAGGCAGAGAGAGCAAATGCATGGGGAAGAGAGAAATGGATGGATGGATAGACAGATATATAGATGGATAGTTTTGTTCCATGCTTGTGTCCAAATTAACAGCAATGCAAAAAAATGTCTCACTGGATTGAAAGTTTAAAAGATATAGGCATAGCTTACAAAAACAAGACAGTAGTGCTTGTGTAACTTAATGTTATTATAACGACGCCGTTACCTCTTTTTATGTTTGACGTAGTCATCAGGTTTGCTCCTCTGTCCACAAAGTTGTTGAAATCTTTGACCATGATGTGTTTCATAAGTCCCGAGTCACACGTAGATAGTCTGGGACACCGTCGCTCTAAGTTGTAACTTGCCACGTTCTTCCCGTAACGTTGGAAATAGTCTGCAACAGAAGGGTTTTTGTTTGTTTGTTTGGGTAAACAGACACACATCGACACAATGATTATCATTTAGAGCTGGGAAAACGTAAGACTGACAGACAGAAATAACAGAAGGAAAGTAAAGAAGTAGGGCCTACAAGTGGTGCCCTCCAACCACCCTCTAACAGAAGGGCAAGTCTGTTGTTTCTTCTTTGTCTGAGTAAAGGTTAAACAGGTCGACATAATAATTGTCAGCAGGTGCACACTGCGATTATATGGATGAAAAACATGGACAATTGATGAATAAGATTTTTTTTTAATTACATCTTTTAAAATGAAACTTTAAGAATATCTTTGAGACTAAATGTAAAGAATCAAGAAGTAAAAGAAGAATAAGTACAAAAACGCCAACACTCACCTAGAACGTAATGAAACTAGAACTGAAATTCTTAGGGATTATCAAACGCCACGTTTTAATCGAGAAACATATTATTCTGATATCAAAGGTAGAAGGCAAGGGAGGAAAGGAAGAAGGTGTGATCTCACAGGAGATGGGAACACGACATCGAAACCTGGTCTGGAACACCGCGGAGAGGTAGAATGGCAAGGGGCATTACATCGTGAATCTACTAGAGACGCTAAAAGGAAGAAGGAAAAAAGGTTCTGGGAGGAAAATCGAGCTAGAAAGACAGGAACAGCAGAGGAAAATAAAACCAGAAGTGCAATGTAAGCAACCTTCACTTGGATATTACGTTTGATGTCCTTACTTTAGTTTGTGGTACAAACCTTAAGTGGGGGGCTCTCGTGGCCTAGAGGTTAAGGTGTTGGCCTCTCATTCAAAGGTCCAGGGTTCGAATCCAGATAGCGACCGAAAAATTTTCTTCTCTAAAATTGTCTCCTTTCACCTCCTTTCCTGCTCTCCAGCTATATTCTGTCGTCTGCTTTCGTCTCCTCTTTCTGCCCCCACCACCTCACCTCCTTTGCCCCCTCCTCTGGGCTCCTGACTCTTTCTGCAGCCTTTCTACTGCTACTCCTTGACTCCTCCTTATAGCTGTCTTTCTGTCACACTCCTGATCTTCCGGTAGGAAAGATCTACACCTAGCCTTCTCGGACAAGGGCGAAAAATCTCGGAGGGCCCGTGTGCAAGTTGCGCACGTTAAAGATCCCTCGGTGGTCTAAAATCGATGAGAGTAGGCTTCGGCCGCAACCCGGGCAAAATTCAAAATTTCCTACCAACTAAAAGTATTAGGTGTGTCCCGCGCGCTCATATGACCTTATGCAGTTGCGAGCGCCGTAAAACACTTACGAAAAAAAAAAGCCTTAAGTTCCTTTGCAATAAAAACTAGCACTTTTCTTTTATTTCCTTGACCCGAAGCACCAGCAATAGTCACCAAATCGCCCCCCCCCCCCTTTTTTTTCCCCCATTTAAAAAAAAATTATAATATATATAAGTAAATAAAAACAGAAAAACAAAAGATAACAGCAAACACAGTCAACAAAAAACAAAATCAAAAACGAAAAAAAATCACTGACAAAACATTACCAATGTCATTCTGATCTGTCGATAGCAGCCATCCGCCCAGCCCCCTTTCACAATCCGGTATCATTATCGTCTTACGGAGTGAGGTAAAGATATTTGTCAGTCAACGCTTCCTCTTTCTCTCGACCCCTAGTTGGGTTCACTCGATCCGTAGTTGAACCCACTGGACCCCTTGTTAAAGTCACTCGACCACTAGTTGAACTCACCGTCAAGTCTCTTTAGCCAGGTCTTCCCCTTGGACTGGCGACTGTAGCCAAAAAAGAACTCATACTTTGGCCCAGGCACTCCCAGGCCGTCCCAGGCACCGAAGAAAGATCGTAGATAGTAGTAATAAACACAGGATAAGAGGAGAATAATGGTGGACAAGAGGCAGGCTGTGCTTGACAGCTCTCCGATTAGTGGCAGTTCCATGATGGCTGAAACACGAGAACGTTTAATTAGTTTTTATATGTTTATTGTGTTACATGTACCGAATGCTGAAACATATTGAAATAACAAACCGATTTCGGTATGTTTAAGGTTTACCTCTTTCTGAGTCAGTCCAATATATATTGTCATTCTTGCATTTTATAATAATCATAGCCTGTATAAAATTGTTAAAACATAATTCATCTTACAGCAGAGATTAGATAAGACTTGAAATAGGAATTAATTAAACTATGTAAAACGATCCCTCACTTTCATGGTAGTTACACTACCAACTGTACAATTTACTAGCGATTGCCTGTGTAACAATGTGTTCCTTATTGCTGTCAATTCTGCCTTGTAAAGGTGTGGATAAATAGTATAAGCTTATATGAATATTATATATATGTATATATCTATCTATATATATATATATATATATATATATATATATATATATATATATACAGAGAGAGAGAGAGAGAGAGAGAGGGAGAGAGAGAGAGAGAGAGAAAGAGAGAGAGAAATAAGTATGACATGTGTGATTTGTGTGACTTATGAGACTTCTCATGCATGAGCTGACGAAAGAAAACATAAACCGGAAGTACTACGTGGGCAAAGTGTTGGTTTTGATATCTCATGGTGTATGTTGTAATCAAAGCTTCCTACACACAAAATTTCCTATGAATCAGATACACAATGTGTAAACACACCTTACACACAATAAAATCTTGTGCTTTTTAACGGTTGGATCATTTTCTCCCTGTTTTCAAACTAACAAAACTGACAAATGCAGAAAATAAACGCTCTGTGTGTTTCCTTAATTCTTCAATGCGCTTTCTGCTTATGTAAGACACGTAAATGTGTGCAGAAGAACCATCTGACGCTTAGAACTGTCTAAGACAAGCCTAGACGTGGCCTACCTTGGGGGACAACTCGACGTCAGAATTGGGTTATAGTCAACACCCAAATTCGAAACCCATTCCAACTAAATGTAGAGACTGCCAAGTACTTCGGACTGTCTTAAAACACCATTATTAGACATTTACGTGATCACGGATTACGTGATTATCACCCTTTGCGTGGAGCCGTTCTAACCCTGTTTCATTGAAGAAATCGCTAAAATTTGGGCACAACTACATTGGCGATTGAACCAAAGACTTTGTTAACGAGTTCTATTCAGCAATTGTTCAGGTTTTTTGTACGTCGCATTGATGGAATAGAAAATGTGTTACAAAGAAGAGGGTAGAGATTGCATACAGCCAACGTCGTCATAGTGGACCGATCAGGTGCCTGAAATGTTGCAGTGCGGGGTGGAATCGCTGCTCTTTATCGTACATATTTGGTTACTTTTCAAAGTAATTTCAAAGAACGATTACCCTACATGACACGGATAATGGGACTTGCTAACAAGACAACTCCCGATCCCATGCGCCTTGACCTGTCAAAACTCCTTCCAAACTCATCAAATTACTCTTGGGGATTGGCCTGCAAGATCAACAAGCCTGAACCCAACAGAACATCTGTAAGATGACCTTGACTGGAGCATTAGAAACAGGCCGCACTCCGTTGAAACTCGTCAGGAACTGAAGACAGCACTTCACAAGGAATTGAAGGGGATTCCTCTGACAACCGTAAAGACGTTTATTCAGTCAATGAATAGACGCTTAGTATCAGTAAATCAAGTTGAAAGAGGCCTCACACAATACTGAGCAAGCTTTGATTTGGATTTTACAAAGGTCAGTGTGAAAGAAATTATCTCCCTTGAGTAAGGAAAGACATTAGTCAATTCTTTTTATAATAATATCATGTTGACAGAAAATTAATAAAGATCGCGTGTACGAAATTTCTTTTGGCTATGTTGAATAGTAAACGAGTTGTTGTACCTTTAAGGTGGATGTGACAGGACTTTTGCAACACGATAATATATATATATATATATATATATATATATATATATATATATATATATATATATATATATATATATATATATATATATATATATATATGTGTGTGTGTGTGTGTATGTGTTTGTGTGTGTATGTGTGTGTATGTGGGTGTGTGTGTGTGAGTGTGTCTGTGTTTATAAGAACGATCGCGTGTAGTAGTAGTAGTAATCACTGGAGCTGGAGAGCGTTAGGGCGCTCAGGAGATAATCATGAAAACTGTAACACAAGAGTAACTGTTACATCAAGTAAATTTTGAATGTATACCGAATGTTGAAGAGTAATGTAATACATAATAACAATCCGTTTCTTTTATTTTGAACTAATGATATACGTTTACTGTTCTAGTTCACGATTTACCGTCGATCTTGTATTCTAAGAGAAAAGAGTGAAATATAAGCCCATCCAAGTTTAGGAACGTGAATCAGAACTGGCTTCACCAGTGGAAAAAAGATAGATAGATAGATAGATAGATAGATAGATAGATAGATAGATAGATAGATAGATTGATAGATAGATCAATTAACCAATGTAAAATAAAACCTCACCCCTCTGCTTGCTGCACTCCTAATGAACCAGTGTTTGCCTTTTCAGCAATGTGGTCCTTATCGTTGCTCCTCGGTGCTTTTAAAAGTGTCAGCCTTTATATATATATATATATGTAGATTTATACACAGAAAAACATCGAAGTTGCGTTGGTCATAGTCATGGAACTTATCAGAGCTCCTCGGATCTCTCTTGACATGGTTACGGTAAGGCTGATCCAGTTGACTCAAACGTCTAATTTTATTTTTGTGGAGGCGTTACAGTTTTTGCCTTAAATAACTTACTCGTCTTGCTATTTTTTTATTTTTTAAAAGCCGATTCGTTTGTATATTATGTTGTAAATATAGCTTCCTAGTGTGAAACTGAAACTGTCTCCCATCCTTATTTGGATATGGAGCATATTTGGGAGAAGAATCGTATTTCTGCGTTACATTAAATTTTTATCACAGCTGGCGTCTGTAGCCCAAGAAGACCCCGCATTTTCACCCAGACAAACAAGCGTGGAAGATCACAATTCTTTTAGGGTTGGTTTACGTGTTCCGAAATAATACTTCTTGTAAACCAAGACTGCCCAAATTTCTAATCAGCATTGCCATGTAGGAAGGCGTGCCTTCTCTCCATATAAGTTAGCCTAAAAGTTGAAACCGTTTATACTCCCCGCCATCCTACCTCACTAAAATAAACTAGAAATTAGAGATTGAAACGTAAAAACAAAAATCGACGTTCATTCAAAACAGGACCACACCTCCCCCACCACTTTCCTCCTCAATCCCAAACTAACAATAGTACCTCTCCCCACTCCCCCCTCCTAATCAAAAAGCGCACTCCTAGCAGCAAAAGACACCCCCCCCCTTCCCGACGCGCGCGCGCGCACACACACACACACACACACACACACACACACACACACACACACACACACACAACACAGAGAGAAAGACAGAGAGAGAGAAAGACAGAGAGAGAGAGAGAAGAAGAAGAAGAAGAAGAAGAAGAAGAAGAAGAAGAAGAAGAAGAAGAAGAAGAAGAAACCTCTGTCTCCGTCCCACAAAGTGCCCCTGACATGTGACGGACACTGTGGGCACGAATTCACGTAACTACCGAAAACTGCGGCGGTAACAGGAATGTTTCTATGTTAGGCTTATCGTTGATCATGTTTGTCACCCAGTCTTTTAATAGTACACGCTACTTCTTTTTGACCCGTCGCCCACTCAAATAGTCCGCTCGGGTCATTACGTCACATGTGGTAGCGAGAAGAGAATTACATTTACTATTTTTATATACATAATATCGTAAGTTCACAGAAAATGTAAACAAATAACTCATGCTTCGTGGACACAATTTAGATTCAAACAACCTACGTGGCTAGCTGTTTTGGCTGTGCCTGCTAAACAAAGAGAAACTCCGATTGCGCGGGTTATGACGATCTTGTCTCATAGACAATAAGTGTGTATTATGTAAAGTATTTCCCTGCCGTCGGGAGTCCCAGAATCCCTCGTATTTTTCCCCATGTTACGTTTCTTTGTTCGAATGAACTCTTGAGGGCTAAATTGTCTCCCTTTAGTAATAATAAGTATTAAATTCGATTATTCAAACAAACTGAACTTTCTTGATCCCAGGGGGCAAAATGAGGGTTACAATTATGACGAACATACATACATGAATACGTACAAACAGAAATACACGATCTCGTAAAGAAAAACAATTACATGATGTTGCACGAACGCACAAAATAAAAACATGCCGTGGTTGGTCGTTACTGTGCAGCGTCATGTCTTTCTGAGCTAGGATTGTCTTGTCTTGCAAAAGAACACAGCCCATTGACCACCTATCTAAACCCAGTGTCACTGACACTTGCTTGACAAATATTTGTGAATCGGGACTCACTAATCATGGCACCACCAGAGCTCCCAAAACGTTCTTTAAGAGTATTTAATTCAGCAATTTTAATAATAATAATTATAACAACTTATTGGAAAGAAGACCAGGATGTTTATATACTTATTTGGAGCTGCCAAAAGCTATACCCCTAAAAGTAAACTATGATAACTATAATGAATCATGATTAGACATGATGGATGCAAAATAGCAATAACCATGAACATGAACAATTAATGTGAGGCAGCGTGGTGGAATCAGGCTCTTGTCCAAATAATCACAGTGAAGAAACTTACATTTTTCCGCAGGTTTGGGATTTTTTAATCAAATTTTTGTTTTTTAGCTCAACACCTTTCATGCCCATTAAAGAACTCATTTCTGTGTGGATTTTTCTTAAAAACGTTGATTAAAGGCACAACAAATGTAAATTTTCAGCTACCACGAACTCTTAAGCAAAGGAAATAACTAATCTTTGGCGGCCATTCTCTCACTAATTTTACCTCAGAAAACAGGTGACCCCCACCCTTTTCATTCGCAAATATCTCGACTTGTATTCAAGATAAATGGATAGTTTTTTTCATCCAAATAAAGACAAATGAACAAGCTTTAAGGTGATACAAATAACTCTACATGCCCAAAACTTGACGAGAGCCTGATTCCACCACGCTGCCTCACAAATGTGTTTACTTCTAACTTTTTGTACATAATAATAATGAAATTCTTAGAATTTCTTATCTCATTCATGCCATTTTAGTGAGGGCCGTAAGTCAATGAGGAGCAAGCTGAGGCGTTGGTATTGCTGTCATCGACTTTAAATATCTCGAACATTATCACGAAGATTACGTTTCCGAACTGCCAGCGATAGGGGAAATACCGCGAAGCAGAAACGATACCATTTTTATATGTATTGTTCACCCTAATACCTTTTCCCTAATCGCATAAATCCCTCCCACGCTCTTGTAAATAGTTTCTACCTTTGGAGTATGAGAGACCAACAGTATTTGAAGAAAAAACATTAGTGTAACAATACCTGGTTGTTTGTTTTGGTTTGGGGGGGGGGGATTCTGTTAGTTTTTTGGGTGCGGGGGAGGGGGGGGGGGGTAAATATATTACCCCGCTCACAACTGCGTAAGGTCATATGAGCTCGCGGGACACATTAAAAATTAAACATTTTCAGTTGGTAGGAATTTTTTTATTTTTTTTGCCCGGGTGGCGACCGAAGCCTGCTCTCATCGATTTTGTACCACCAAGGGATCTTTGACGTGTGCAACTTGCATGCTGGACCTCCAAGATTTTTCACCCTTAACTGAGCAGGCAAGGTGTAGATCTTACCTAGGCCTACCATAAGATTAGGGGTGTGACTGAAAGACAGCAGTACGAAGGAGTCAAGGAGTAGCAGTAGAAAGGCTGCAGAAAGAGTCAGGAGCCCAGAGAAGGGGGCAAAGGAGGTGAGAGGTGGGAGCAGAAGGTGGAGACGAAAGCAGACGACAGACCATTGCCAGAGAGCAGGATAAGAGATGAAAGGAGACCATTTAGAGAAGAAAAATTTCCCTTCACTACCCGTGTTCGAACCCGGGACCTATTGAATCTGAGGCAAACATCTTAACCTCTAGGACACGAGACATCCCCCCCCCCCCCCCTGTTCGACTGTACAACCCCTTTTGTGATGTTCTCAAGTGATCCAGCCTCTTACAGCTTCAACAATTTGGACACAAACGTAGTTCTCATTTTGAAAGCGGAGCGCAACCTTCCACGAGTAGGTGACATATGCGGGAACATCGAAGTAACAATCTTAGATGGATACGAACAAAACTAAAATTTCACAGCATTGGTCAAGTTTACAACCGACTGCGCTTCAACCCGCCAGCTCAGTTTCTCCTGTTTCTGTCAACTGTGGACACCTTGGGGCCTCACTTGATAGCCAAGCCAATCACAGCAGACTCCCTACCTCTGTTGCGCGGTCGGACCAGGAGTTGGACAATACATGGAAGTGATATTGCGGAATTGTGTATCGGGGCATTCTACCTGTGGGCAAACATGGTCACCCCTGAACTGTCATGAGCCGGTTAAGTGGGGTGTCAGATATCCATGAAATAAAGAGCACAGAGCTTTTTGTATTGAACATTACCTCCCCACCGACTCACCACCCTTGACATTTATAAGGTTGGCACAAGATACGGAGAGAATGCTAAAGTGACCTCAAGATGTCGTGGGTTCTATCAGTTTGGGTCTATTGAGAATCAGAACTCGTCTTGAAAAACGTGAACATGTCCTCGAGAACATTTAGTTTAGTGGCAAAGCCTATTTTCACCTTCCAAGAAGTAAACTTCAAAAAGTATGCCGACTGAGCACCCCACCCACACTCTAGTGTCTCTAGAAACCACTTCATACTAAAATGTGTACTGTGTGTGTGGCTTTAAACACTCCATGGTTTGGCGGATCCTTTTGATTGGCCACCGCTGAACATTACGAATGACGCGTTAAAATAGTCCGACGTGGACATATAAAGCACTGCTTCTAGAAATTCCAAAATAATTGTTTTAGTTGGTTTTTTGTTTTTTTTGCTCTGAAGAAAAATAAAATATAATTGTATGAATGGTACAAGGATGGACAAATTAATTAGATGTCAAAGAGAGAGGAAAAGAAGAAAGCAAACCAGTCGTTACATGACTTTCCTTACATGATTTTTTTCAAATTGGTGCATTTTTTGTTCAAGTCATATCCGTTTTTGAAAATATGTTTCTTTTGCGTGGATTTTGTTTCAAACAAATGCCTTTTCAATGAACTACGTCTGTTCCAAATTACAACTTTCTGGATCCCTTTTGTGCTAAATACTCAGAAAAAAAAAGTTGTAAAGTTGTTAGGTTTTTATTTTTATTTTTCGTGTTTTTGGTTGTTAGTTTGGGGGTGTTTTAGGGAGGGGGGCAGGGTTTTTTGTTGGGTTTTTTGGATCACCCTGTACTCTATCCTTATTGCCAGATAATTAAGGTTATACAGTTTCTCCCAGGGACAGACTGTATTTCCCAGGGAGTAAAAGTTTGATCATTGTCGAGAAGTGAAGGTGATACAGTCTTTGACATGGGGTGCAGGTGATACAGTCATTATTATGGAGTGACGGTGATACAGTCATTGTTATGGAGTGACGGTGATACAGTCTTTGCCATGGAGTGAAGGTGATACAGTCATTGCTATGGGGTGACGGTGATACAATCACTGCTTGGGAATGAAGGTGACAGTCTCTCCCAGGGAGTGAAGGTAGCTGGTTAGGATTGAATGTCAACATACTATTTATTGTTCGTACAGCCTAGGTAAATGTTTTAATTTTAAATATAATATTTCTTGTACTTTTGTTTGGTGTAAATATTTTGCTTCTACAGATATTGGTAGCAAATGTATCCTGTATTCTTTTTTTATTTTAAAGTAACTGATTTTAAACATGCTAGTTGTAAATGTGTTGATTGTATGTATTGACTGTGATTATTTTGATTGTAGTAAAATTTGTTTATTGTAAATGTTTAGATTGTAAATGTGTTGATTATAATAAATGCGTCGATTTCAAATGTATTAATTATGAGAAAAGTTTGTTTGTCTTAGTAAGGTTTTACGGCGCTCGCAACTGCCTAAGGTCACATGAGCGCCAAAGGGTGGATGTCAACAGAGAAGTCCAAACGGGGAATCAGGCTTACTTCGCTCACCTCTCTAGCCTCAACAGCACAAAGTCAGCTTCGACTATCAAGGCACCCCGGAAATAGCAGTTCACAAGAGAGTGACAAATATACAAACGAAGCATAGGAAAAATGTCGATAGTACAAATGTAAGGGTGAGGAAAGAAAAAGTAACAATTCCCCCTATGTTGTTCCTGCACAACATGCACATGGCATTGATAAATCAGCCCATTTACAATGTTACTCAGCATAAGAACATGTTAATATCCCCCTTTGGGAATGGCTTAAAGATAACTTCAGTCAGTAGCACTGCCCTGGTAGGGGGGGGGGGGTCGGATGTTTTGATTATAAATGTGTTGATTGTAATAAATGTGTAGATTGCAAATGGTTTGATTATGATAAATGTGTGGATTGCAACTGGTTTTATTGCTAAGAATGCGTTGATTGTAAATAGGTTGATTGTTATGAATGTGAAAGTTGTAATTGTTTCGATTTGAATACATGTCTTTGTTGTAACGTGTAGATTACAGATGATTTGGTAGCAGATATTCATGTACTGATTTTAACATTTTGAGTAAGATTGATTGATCATTAATTTATTTTTTAATAAATGTGTTGATTAGCAATGTGTTAATGTGAATTGTGTTGATTATTCGTTAACGTGTTGATCATAAACGTTTAGATATGAATGTGTTGATTGTGATAAATGCATTGATGGTAATAAATGGTCTGAAAATAAACGTATTGATAATAATAACATGTGGATTATAATGTGCTGATTGTAATAAAATATTAATGTTTTTCTATAAATGTGTTGAATATGTATTTCTTATAAAAGTATTGTTTATAACGGTTTTGCACCACCACTCACACAGTTAACATTATTTAAGAGGTGGACTGTGTAGATCTTGCCTGTCAAGGCTAACCCCGGCTAAAGTCCAGCCAGCAGCCAGGCGAAAGCTTATTGATAAAATGTGTGGCATCGTGGTGAAATCAGGCTCCCGTCAAAACAAGGAAATCAAATAATGCCCCTTGTTTGGCAGTTTTCAATTACTTTTTTGTCGTTGCTTTTGTTTGTTTTTTTGTTTTTTTGGGGGGGGGTTTTGGTTTGGGGTTGTTGTTTTGTTGTTGTTGTTGTTTTTTGGGGGGCGTTGCTGTTTTTGCTTTTGTTGCTGTTTTTGTATGTTTGTTTTTGTTTTGTTTGTTTGGTTGTTGTTGTTTTTTTGGGGGGGTGTTGTTGGATTTTTTTGTTGTTGCTTTTATTTTATTAATTTATTTTTATTTATTTTTATTTATTTATTTATTTATTTTTATTTTTATT
>NW_004797328.1:634819-636550 GCF_000002075.1 Aplysia californica | reverse complement strand
TTATTTTATTTATTTTTTTTTGGGGGGGGGGCTCAGTGCCTTTTCTGTCCACCTAAAAACGTATGTGTGGATTTTAGTGGAAAGTAATGTTTATCAAAGGTTCTAAAACTAAATTTACAGTTTCAAAGAACACTCAAACTTTGAAAGTCATGAAACTTTGGAGGCCATTTTCTTGCTAATTTTTACCTCTGACACCAGGCGACTCTCATCTCCTTCAATCGAATTTTATACAAGATGGAAGGGCATTTTGTATAAACAGAAGCAAGACAAATGAACAAACTTTAAGGCTGTATCAATAGCTTTGTACGCCCAAAAACTGACGAGTGCCTGAATCCGCCATGTCGCGACTCAAATAACACTCGCAACAGGGGTCGATCTCATGCCTTTTGCGTGCATCAGAGAAGAGCCTAACCATGACGCTTCAGACACCGGTGTCACGTCAGTAGCTACAATAGTAATATTATTTTAAAATAACCTCTTTCTTCTTCAAATGCCAGGTCTAAAACATGCTTCTGTTGAACTTTTAGAATGTGGGTTGTTTTGGATGAATATTTAAGACTTTCCATCAACTTGGTTAGGCCCTAGCGGATATTGACGTTACATTCGAAGGTCCCGTCTCTTGAAAAACCATATTGTGGTGTTTAACCAGTACACTTAACTGACAAATGCTCCAAAATAACGTTCCCTGTGGAAGATCAGTAAAAGTAATATTTTATGGACCATTTTTCATATCAATGTACACATTGAAATAATTGGGGGAGGGGTGGGGTTAGGAAGGGGGGGTCAGGGAAAAGGAGGGGAGGAGGCGTTAACAAAAGAATGGGTTGATCGATTCTTTTACTTACATAATATTTAAAATGTCGGACAGCTAAAAAAGAATTTTAAAATGCGTTCTTTAAAAAAGCTCTATTATACTTTGAACTTCGGACTACTTTTATTATATTTTCAATCCACGCACTATTGCATAGCACCACATTGCTACTGACTCTGAAAAGCCCCCCAGACCTTATAACGTTTAACTGACTAAAATATGAGGGAATGGGTGCACCTGAAACAATTATACCCCTCCTCATGTTTTTATCGTTTATTCTTTTATTTAAATTTTCGTTCTTTTTTTTCTTTTTTGTTTTTCTTTATGGCACATGCATGTGCCTGTTTATTTCATATTCTTTAAAAAATCGTTCTATGGTAGGGAGTGTCTAGATTCATACCCTCACCAATACACCCGACACAGACACACGCCCAAATACACACTTGCTGGCACAAATATACGCGTACACTCTCTCTCTCTCTCTCTCTCTCTCTCTCTCTCTCTCTCTCTCTCTCTCTCTCTCTCTCTCTCACTCACTCTCTCTCGTACTCTCTTTTTATCAAATTATCTTTCTTTACTTTTCCACTCTATAATTTTACTTTACGATCTTATTACATTTTATGTCACTTAAGAATGTCTTAAATTAATTAATCAACCCAATCCTTGGTTTTGCGAGCCAAAGCGACATGCTCCAATGCGACTTCTAGGAGCGACACGACAAATAAGCCCTTTTGTGACAGACCTTAGCTTCTTGTGGCAAACTCCTGAGCTGCAGGTAATAAGGATTGGGTTAATTAATTTTTGTTCTTGTTCAGGCGTTTTGTTCTTCTTCTTCTTCTTCTTCTTCTTCTTCTTCTTCTTCTTCTTCTTCTTCTTCTTCTTCTTCTTCTTCTTCTTCTTCTTCTTCTTCTTCTTCTTCT
>NW_004797328.1:632110-634719 GCF_000002075.1 Aplysia californica | reverse complement strand
GTGTGTGTGTGTGTGTGTGTGTGTGTGTGTGTGTGTGTGTGTGTGTGTGTGTGTGTGTGTGTGTGTGTGTCATCGTGGTGTATTCAGCTGCCCGTTAAAAAGATGGAATCGAAGAAATCAACGTTTTATCGCCCGTTGGGCAATTTTTATCAATTCAAATAAAACGTTTTGCTCAACATCACCTTTTGTGTCCATTTAAAAACGCAAGTCCGTCTTAGTTTTTTTTTCTTAAAAACGCTGATCGAAAGAACCACTAATGTAATTTGCAGTTTTCAAGGACACCCAAGATGTGGTATTCACCAAACTTTGGCGGCCATTTTCTCGCCAATTTTGTATCAGATACCAGGCGACTCCCAACTCCTTCAATATCAAATATCTCAACATCTATTCAATATAAATGGTTTCACAAAAAAGCCAGACAAATGGACAAACCAATAACTTCATATGCTCAAAAACTGAATAGCGCCTGATTCCACCCAGTCGTGGCGTATGTGCGCACGCACACACACACACACACACACACACACACACACACACACACTCACACACATGCGCACAAGTAAGCTGAAGCTTACACAGACATATACCCATATTTGTCAAAACGCAGTGGAATCAGGCACTTGATAGTTTTGGGGTATAGTATAGTGGTATTGGTATAGATGTTAAAGCTTGTTCTTTTGTCTTACCTTTGCTTTAAAAGAATAGAAGTCAATATATTTACGATTTAAGGAGGAGGTGACCGCCTGGTGTCTTAGGTAAAGTTAGCAAGAAAATGGTCGTCGAAGTTTGGTGACTTCCAAAGCTTGAGTGTCCTTGGAAATAGAAAATTTACTTCTTTTCCTTCCAATTAGTTCACACAGAAATGTGTTTTTAAAACGTGTTGACACCCCCCCCCCCCCCAAAAAAAGTTTAATTTCACTAAGATGACACACACACAAAAAGCAGTGAACTCGTAATAGATTTTGAAGCATTCAATATTGTTTTCCGATTGGCTAAAGTTCCCAAAGTCAGCACTCGTGTCAATGTCGTCCTTTCAAACTGCTTTTATTCCCATAGTGTGCTCTTATAACCACAAAAACACCAACACAAAACTCCGATAAACATCAATAGGAAATTATCTGGTATATATTCTAGATCTAAGAGTTGACAAACGTAAACTAGGGTCGACCCATCCAGAGACGTGTATTAGAAGATCCTAAACCGTTCACTTTGACGTATTTCCGGATCACTGCCTAGCGCACCATTAAATTTGCACACATTGCACTAATTCAAACTCAATTTGAGCCTCATGAAGGACAAGGGGAGAAGGTGTTGAGACGGGGAGATTTTCGTTTCGACCTTCGTCTTAGCGTAATGACTCGACCCACAGTGCATTATGATTCGTTTATTTTTGTAAAGTGAAGCACATTGAGACAATAATGACCACTTCGTTCTGGATAAAAAGTAAGACAGACAGAAACAACAGAGGCGAAGAAGTCCTACCAGTAAAGCCGTCCAACCACCCGCGTGCATATGCTTTACAGTGAGGTTTTTGTAGAGAGCGAAGAGCGACAGCCATGATACTAGATATATATCTAATAAATGATAGATCTAGTTCGCGGTCTAAGTGAGAGGGCTAATTACAATTTCACATCGTATTTGCGATGAGCTGATTAACCAAGTAAGAAAATAAGTGAAATAGGTTAAAAAGATACGAAGACAAAGGCTGGGACAGGAAAAACAAAATGAAGGAACAATGTTGTTCGCTTGTGTTACGCCCTGCAAGAAACATACATGTGCTTTATTTCAAACATGAAATAATCCCCCTCCCCCCTTTCCCCTTCTTTTGATAGAAGAAACTGTCTAAAAGAGAGTAAATTGGTAATATTCCAGATGCATTGTTCCCCATGAAATGGACAAGAAATTTCGTTTATAATTAAGTGTATAGTAACATTATCGCATGAGCATAATTATAAATGTACATGCAAACATAGAACAGTTATCCCAACGTTATATAATCCAGAACATCACATCAATGCTGACAATAATCAGGCTACTGCCGATACCACTACGTCAAAAAACAACAACACCACAACAAAAACCGCAACACAACAACAGTAACAGCAGCAGCAACAGCAATAACAACTGCTACAACTGCAACAACTACAGAAAAAAAGCATAAATAACACTCCAAAGCGACTTTATACTAAGAGTAAAACAAGATTGACATCAACATTCTACAATAAATATTGATTTTGACTGAAAATAAATAACCTTACGAGTCAAACAAAAGGAGAGGGCAAATTCACGGTTCAATTTTGCACTCTCTTCAAGTAACTACAACGCATTCAATGATATGAATTATGAGTTGGTTCTGTCCTACAAGACAGTCGACTCATACTGTAACAGCTCTCTCCACTCTCCACAAGCATTTTAATGAGTTTCCCAGTACCTCGTTGCCATTCTGAATGGCAATTGCTGGGACCAATTTTTGAAAATAATTGTTAGCGGAATAAAGAAGAGAAGGTAGAGAGGGGGAGAGAGGGGGTGAGGGAGAGAGGAGTTTGAGATAGATAGAGACAGAGAAAGAGAGAGAGAGGGAGAGAGAGAGAGAGAGAGAGAGAGAGAGA
>NW_004797328.1:629808-631121 GCF_000002075.1 Aplysia californica | reverse complement strand
ATAATAATAATATACGACGGAGTCACTTCAACCGAAAACTGTTAATCCGAAAACAGTGGTGAACCGAAAGGAAATAAAATCCAAATTTATTTTTTTTATTACCTTTATTTGAGAAGTCTCTTTAAACTGAAATCGGGGGCTCTCGTGGCCTAGAGGTTAAGGTGTTCGCCTCTCATTCAAAGGTTCCGGTTTCGAATCCGGGTATCTTTGGAAAAATTTTCTTCTCTACAAGAGTCTCCTTCACCTCCTTTCCTGCTCTCTCGCCATATTCTGTCGTTAGCTTTCGTCTCCACTTTCTGCCCCCACCCCTCACCTCCTTTGCCCCCTTCCTCTGGACTCCTGACTCTTTCTGCAGCCTTTCCACAGCTTCCCCTTGGTTCCTTCTTACGGCTGTCTTTCAAGCCACACCACTGATCTTGTGGTAGGAAAGATCTACACGGCCTAGCTTTCTCGGACAAGGGCGAAAAAATCTCGGAGGTCCCGTGTGCAAGTTGCGCACATTAAAGATCCCTCGGTGGTCCAATATCGATAAGAGTAGGCTTCGGCCGCCACCCGGGCAAAATTCCAAATTTCCTACCAACTGAAAATGTTTGGTGTATCACGCGCACTCTTATGACCTTATGCAATTGCGAGCGCCGTAAAACACTTACAAATGAAAAAACCCAACTGAAATCCGGAAAACCGAAGATAATTTGGCGACCCCGCAGAATTCGGTACATTTAATCAGTGCCATGGTAGATTATCTTAAACAAATTGATTCGCAAACTGTCTGTTGCTGGTGTTTATTGTGTATTGTTTGTAAAGCAAGTCAATGTGACGTTCTCTTTTTTAAGTGTTTTACGGCACTAGCAACACAATAAAGTCATATAAGTGCCGAAGATTAGAGGTGTTCCTAGAGAGTAACAAACACAAAAAAGAAGAAGGAAAGATAAGGAAGATAGATGTTTGACAGAAAAGAAGAAGCAAACCACACCAGATCGCCCACCAACCACCCACGACGTTCTCTTTGACGTATCAGTTGCTCTCTAAAAGCTATTACTAAGTATCCTGATCTGTACTCCTCACCCGTTTGTTTAGGCTTTCTATGTAAATTGCTCTGTATAATATCATACTCACACATAAATTCCTCAGTTATTGCTTCCTCGTCTCTCAGCATGGGAATGTACGACACGTAAGGTCCATCACTCCCTGAGAATTGAAACAAAAACTAGGATAAAAAAAAAACAATCAAACTATATGAACATATTTATTTATTATAGATGTAAACGTTTTCGGCTGCCATCAATTAAATTTAAATCACTGGGTTGGGGGGG
>NW_004797328.1:622176-627596 GCF_000002075.1 Aplysia californica | reverse complement strand
GATGGATGGATGGATGGATGGATGGATGGATGGATGGATGGATGGATGGATGGATATATGGATGGAAGAATGGATGTATCTTTTATGTTCTTCAAGTAGATACACAAAGCAAAAGCTGTACTCAGCTATAGGCCTTATCATCATTGAAGCAGCAAGAAGCTGGATTCTTGAGAAAATAGCAATAATATGTAGGAATTCTTGGTTTTTTTGTTTTTCATTGTTTTTGTTGTTGTTATTGTTGTTGTTTTTGTCTTGTTAATAATCTCTTTTCGTACCAGATACGCACTGACTATTACAAGAACATGAATTAGTGAATACCGTGACATTGCAACTCTAAGAAGAGACAGAAAGAGGATTTTTAATACAAGTGTTACATTGCCAGTAGGACAAATAGTTGTATTTCTGGTCTTGCGACTTAAGATTAAACGACATGTATTTGGTATTTTCCTAGCAGTAGTGCACAGTCTTACCTATCATATCAATTTCTTCATCGCTGATTGTGCATCTGTCCTTGATGTTTCGGAGCAAAGACACAGCTCGGCAGTTTGGGTTGAAGATTTCTTCCCTACTATCTGTCAGTGGAAAATACAAATTACATTCACATTATGAAAAATAAAAAGAACTTATAAAACAGAGTATTGATAAACGATATTGGAATTTAATGTTAAACATTACTGGAGAACAAACACGGCCATAGGTTTTTTTCAGGTTTTAGTAAAAATTAAATGTAGCTGTTCAAAAGATGCTGTACGTATATTGCGTTTTATGTTGGGTTCTTTTTTCTGTTGAACCCCATGTTTAACATTACCTTTAAATCAGGACTGAGCTAGCTGCTCAGCTTGGCAGTTTTTGGGAGGAAACTAAGGAATTAGTGCACGTGATAAAGGTGGTTATTCAGTAATTTTTATGTGTGCTCGGTGTTTGTTTGGGGTTTTTTTTATCCCGTAACCAAGTTTGTCCAAGAGGCTCTAGCGAGTTTTTGGAAATGTTTAGAGTGGGCCACACTTTACTTTACATACCGTATTAAAAAATCCGAGAACTCTTTCCTCTCTTTCGGGTGAATTTGGTGTGCCATTACAAACTTCACAAATATCATTATTGACCTTTCTTCCCGTCTACACCCCCTCCCTTCCCGGCCAAATCTCCTCCCCTGTCTTTTTACAAAGTTTTTTACTTGCAGAAAAAAGTTTGGCCAACATTTAGGTATTAACCCAAAGGACGGGGGAAAATAAACAGAGGAAAATAGGATCAGAGTTGTCATAACAAATTACGGTCTCCTTTTTAATGCATCACAATCGAGAAATGGTCACTAAGATAAACAGACGTTGCACTGAAACCTTACAAGATTGCGGACTGATTCATTAAGCAAATTTGTTGTATTCCTGAGAGGATAAAAGGCAGTATTTAACGGTTGAATGAATATAGAAATATTTAATTGATAGCGGATTAATCAGCCAGTTGAAGTTATCAATAAGTAATAAAAAGGTAGGGTGAGAATAGACGAGATAGCAAACCACAACAGAGCACTCTTCAACCACCCGCACATAATGCGCTGTGCCCAGTGGCTTCGTAATGCTCCGCTTCACTTTTTTTTCTTCCCTCAAGCGCACACAGATCGTGAATCACCTAACCAACTCGTTCTCTGTTTTTCTCTTTTCACATGTATTGTCATGAATCCCTTAACACGTAGCCTATAATGTTGTTGTGATCGCAACACAAATGCCCGAGTCTTTTCACATTGTCACCACAGTCATTAGAAACGAAACTAGAACAAATATTGACAGTCTCCAACGAAGCGAATCTGTCAATATTTGTGCACCTGATATAGTCGTCTTATAATACCTGACACATGTTACAAACTCTACAAACTCTACCCCCCCCCTCCCTTTTCCCCCACCCAAAGTGACTTAGTTTTCAGATGTTTTGCTTTGAGACCACCCATTCAACCCCCGCCCCCACCTTTTTTTTTGTACAAGTGGCCAAAGCACCTCTGCTGTAATCGTTACGGCGTGTTCTTACTCACCTCCAAACCGCACCGTGATGTACATGGCGGTACCTGTACCTACAGATTCCTGGAGAAGAGATTACTGACTTCAGTTTGAGTTATAGTAAAAGTTTAACCGCACTTGCAACACAAATTATTCATATAAGTGCCGAAGATTAAAGGTGTTACTAGAGAGTAACATATACAAAGAAAAGAAAAAGAAGGAAAGATAATGACGATAGATGCTCGATAGGAAAGAGGGAGCAAACCACAGGACGAGGGTTGTCACTACAGCAATAATTATACTTCATACAGAATTGAGTTTTTCATATGCAAAAAAATGTCGTCTCATCGAAACATTCATGTAAAACTTTTGTTTGTTTATTTTGTTTGTTCGTTTGTTTTTTGTTTGTTTGTTTGTTTGCTTCTTTGTTTGAGTAAAAAAAAAGAAGCACATAGACTAAACATAGTAACGGTCATTCAATGCAGGGAGAGCGGGACGTGGGGTGGGGGGAGGTGCCTAAATCGCCTTTAAGTTACCTAAATTGTGTCAATGGGGGTGTTAAAACATTTACAATCTAGTTCCCAGACAAGGTAATGATGTGACTTGAGCCACGTACATCAGTTTTTTCTTTGTTCCAGCTTCTCCGTTAAACTCAAAAAATTAGATGTCTCTATTTTTTTTTTAATGGGTCAATGCGTGCCCATCTTTCATTTCATTCCCCTGCCTTTCTGGATTCCAGATGATGCCCCTATATCCTCTGAGATTTCTTAATGAATCATCTTAAAAATAAAGTAAGAATCACATTTTGAACAGGCCCGCTGCGCTTCTTTTGTCTAAGTCTGGCTTATTTCTGAACACAAGCATCTACGCGGGAATGATTATTATTTCATTTACGTAAGATGGTGTACGATTTGAAAACAGGCAGAGGAGTTTGGGGTTATACACTACAGGCTGAGCAGTACTGATGGTAAATTGCAAATTCAAAAGAAATCTATAATTAATAGAAACAGTAGCCTATGCATTTCCTGCTGACACTGATTACTGGCGAACGGTATTTTTGTTTATATTAAAAAATTGCAGTCAGAGAAAGGTTCCTTTTTTTCGTGAAAAGATTGACAAAATCACAGGTGCAAAAATACCACTCTTGATACACTCTGCGGTGAGAACATGAAGCTGAACATGATAACAAACAAGATCTAGGTGGTACAGAAAATGAATAAACTTTTACGAGGAATACCCTAAGGCAAGCGTATGGTTGGAGGCGCCAGTGGTAGGTCTTATTTCTTCTTTCCTTTTATTTTAGGTCTGTCTGTCTGTCTGTCTATCTGTCTGTCTGTCTGTCTGTCTGTCTGTCTGTCTGTCTGTCTGTCTGTCTGTCTATCTGTCTGTCGGTCTGATGTGCTCTTTCCCAACACTAAATGATCAATATCGGGTCGATGTGCTTCTCTTAAGCCAGTCTCAGTCTTTACTTCGGTTTCCTGTATTGATCTAGGTAAAAGCTATCGGCACAGCCGAATATTTGATAACAACAACAAAAACAACAGCAGCAGTAGCAACAACAACAACTACAAGAACAACGACAGCTATAATAATAACTGCAGGCACAACCTTGGAACTGGAACGTTGATGAAGTCAGCCTACACCAGACAGTTATAAGGCAAGATGTGTGGTGAACGAGGTCTAGCATAATATGTAAATCAAAAGTATTAATGTGACGTCATCCGACCTCGAAGGTCGACGAGAAACACAGCAGTTATTTTTCATTGAGATTTTGATGTCGAATACGGTGTAGGTCTTTTACGTCAAACGTTTCGGCGATAACAAATAATATGAATTGTGAGAGCACCTCATGCGTCAGCAATATTGTTAGCATGGAAGGTTGAACTGGAGTTTGGGGGGGGGGGTCGCTTGGTTTTGTTTGGTTTGGTTTGGTGGTTTGGTTTGGATTGGTTTGGCTTTTTCTGTTTTTGATTTGGACAGGGAGAGTGGGGGGCCCGGGGGGGGGGAGAGAGAGAGAGACTGTCTGATAATATAACCATGCTTTGTGACTGTTCCCTTTGCCTTGATAACAATTGTTAGTTTTATTTTATTGGGGGTGGGGCGGACATTGTTGATGAAGAGAAACACCAGATACAATAACGAACCATTAAGTGCAGGAAAAAAGTAGGACAGATAGAAAGAGGCAACAGAAAGTAAGAATACAAGAAGGGCCTACCATTGCAATGACGCCCTCTAACCACCCCCATTTATAAACGAGTGCATGTATATACAAGTATATATATTTTGTCTATACCCCTTAGTGTGTGTGATTGGCGTATTCTGTACATGTGTCTTGTACAGAGAAGCACACCGACACAATAACGGCATTTAGTGGTGGGGAAAAGCAAGACAAATAAAAAGACATAAATAACAGGGAGGGGGGGTGAGAAGTAGGGCCTACTGTACACATAAAGCGGGCGTGATGCAGTGGTCCATATGTAAACTACTGTTGGCTATGTTGGCTTTTTTGAACCCCGGAATTATTTTCCGGAATTTGTCCAGATCTCATAAAAATATATCATACATAAAGTATGCATGCAAAATTACGTTCTTAAAATGTCTAAAACTGAGTCAAAAGTGAAAGAGGAAGTAGTTCCTACGTCCCCCAAGACAAAATATATTATCTATTCGGATTTGTTAGAGATTGCATTAGCCGTAGTGCTTCATGCACCCTGTGGTCTGACCAGGCGCTGGGACCGCCCACTCACGGACAGGGCGAGTTTCACTGGACGCTCCTATAGCCTGCTTGGGGTTAGATAATTAATTCGATTAACGTTACACTATCATAATTATCTAACCACAGTATCTTTTTTTTCTTCTCTTAACATAATTCACTTATTTGATTCCTTGTTTACTTATCACTCTGCTTTGTTTTACGTATTTTTAAAGGTATTTAGGTAGATCTAGATCTAGATCTAGATCTAGATGTTTGTCTTTACAAGTGAATTTCTTTTCTTTTTTTTTAAGTTGTGTGCTATTTACGGTAAGTAAAATATTCATCTACTAACTGAACTATTTACTTCTTCGGATATATCGAACGTCCTGATTCACTCAATAACATATCATGATCATTTTTCTAAAATCAAAGATAAGGGGCAAGAGGGGATTGGAAGACCTAACAGAAGATGGGAACAGGACATAGAAGCCTGGCCTAGTAACAAAACAACTCAAACAGGCACAATAGCAAGAAACAGGGTGTTCGATTGGAGTTATGTCTGAGACGCAACGACCAGCTACTGGGAACGCAAAGAATTAAATGAATTAAATTACAATATATACGACATATATATATCTTATGATTTGTGTTGGTGTGTGTGTGAGTGTGTGTGTGTGTGTGTGTGTGAGAGAGAGAGAGAGAGAGAGAGAGAGAGAGAGAGAGAGAGAGAGAGAGAG
>NW_004797328.1:619047-622076 GCF_000002075.1 Aplysia californica | reverse complement strand
GAGAGAGAGAGAGAGAGAGAGAGAGAGAGAGAGAGAGAGCGACGTCAAATTCACCCAAAAAATGGAAATGCTGTTTCCATTTCGCTTCCTGCATCGATTAATGTTGCAAACGCTTCGCTCAGTGTTACGTTTGTATTCGTAGCATTTTTATACAATCTGAAACAGCTGTATGACGCACAGTACATTTACAGTCGCCCTACCATAACGAAAAAGAAAGCTGCTTCAACTTCTATTTCAGGCAGCAGATCAACAGCTTATGAAACATCTTTGTCCATGTACAGCAATACAGAGATACAAAATTATCGTTGACACAAATTTTATCATAAACTTGTAGAGGGCCATAAAATGTTCTGAAATATTTCTAAGGTTTATTATGAACCACGTTTTAGATGCTTTAGAAAAGGTTGAAGAAATATTTTCCGCTTAATTTGATTTCGGTGTGTTTTATGTTTGATCAATATCTGTAAACTATGAATGCTTTGTGGATCTATAAAAATAAACCCGCATGCCCTCCGAGAAGAAATGAAAAACGACAGACATAAAAACTTTGATAACGTCGGTAGATTTTCAGTCGTTGTCAAGTGTTCGAGAATAACATTATTTTGTGCCCATTATATGACTATTCGTGTGTGTGTGTGTGTGTGTGTGTGTGTGTGTGTGTGTTGTGTGTGTGTGTGTGTGTTGTGTGTGTTGTGTGTGTGTGTGTGTGTGTGTGTGTAAGTGTGCGTGCGCGTGTATGTATGTTTATGTGTGTTTGTTTGTGCTTGTAAGAGAGAGAGTGTGTATATAACATGTGTGTGCATTTGAATGTTTGAGTGTCTTTGTGAGTATGTGTGCGTGTGTATGTGTGTGTGTGTTCTGACAAATGCGCGCGTGTATATGTATTTACCATGCCGCATCAAGTTCTTCTTTGTGGAGATAAATAATATTGTTACGTTATCGTATCTATTTTATCGTAGGTCTATACAAAGCAGAATGCTGAGAATCAGTTTGCTTAACCGTAGAGAAAATTGGGCTATTAGTAATTCAAACTGAATACCCAAAAAAAATCCGAATAACGCGTACACATATATGTTGTAGATGCGCGAATGAAAAGTGCAAGGATGATAAAATTATATCATTTCACAAAGGAGATGTTTACTTTCTCTATGTTGTGAAAATGGTATGCAGACAGACAGACAGACAGACAGACAGACTGACAGACAGACAGACAGACAGACAGACAGACAGACAGACAGACAGACAGACAGACGAATTAACACATAAATCTCCAGCAAAGCAACACAGGTGAAAAAAGCGACATACCAACTCACTCGTCACTGTGGTCACACAACACTCAAAGCAAATTCTCCTTTTCCTTCGCGAGTCACACAATAAACATTACCATTGGACCTCTTTTTCCTTCTTTCTCACACACTCTCTCTCTATCTCCGGACACGAGTCGGACAGAATAACCTCCTAGTGGACTTGTACAAAAGACCTAGTCCCCAGCAGTTGTAGTCAGAAGTGACTTAACCCTTTTCTCCCCCTCAGGGAACAAGAACAATAGGGCGACTATGTAAGCATATTAGTTCCATACTGTGCCGGCGCGCTAGTCTGGCACTCGCCGTACACTCCCAGACCCAAGCAAGGGGAGTAAGTCTTCAGAAAATCTCCTAGGAGTGACAGGAGGCTCCTGGCGTTGAGATTAGCCGGAGGGCTCGATAAAACGATAAAGTAGGCCAGACCTTTAGAATGTGATATAGTAGGGTCTACATAGAATCAACTCCAGTGAGCTTGACAAAACATTTTGCCGTGATTTCACACGAGATTTGAAGAAAGAGAGTATTAGTGTTAATCATTTCGTTTTCTTTCTCTTATTGAACCTGCGAGTGGTGTTATAGGCTCATTAGGAGTTCAACAACCTCACCAAAGGCAAAGGGCGGGGGGATAAGGTATTGCTTGAGAGGATGCAGAAAGCACTAGTAATGCTGTGACTGACACACAAAGAAAGATTTGTGCTCATATCCTGTAATCTGAACAATGGAAATGTCAAGCCTGTCAAACACCCACTTGTGAATATTTTCTGAGCACAATAATGAGAGTTACGTTAGTATATTGTTCTACAAGTGTATATACATCGTTAACGGTGATACACAAACACATACACACACAAGTGCACATACACACACACACACACACACACACACACACACACACACACACACACACACACACACACACGGTTTCTACATCCAAATATCAACTCCAGGGTAGATAGAGACTATAGAGATTCTTTAAGTGGACAGCAGTTAACCGGCGGTTGTTAATTCCCCACCTTGGCTTCAGTCACGGGCGGTCAACCTATTGACCACATACAGAACAGCCCGTCGCCCAAAACTTACCACCTCAAGACACTTAGCTCAATAAGCTTTGGGCTTGTTCAACACACACAGATCAGCGCATTCAAGCTGATGATGTGTGGAAAGTAAAGTCTCTGAGACTTGCCACAGGAGAAACGCTCCAAGCTCCTGTTTGGATTTCTTTATCACGTTACGGTATTTCTTTGAAGACTGACTTCTCGGTGATCGCCAAGGAAAGAAATTGAGCACTGAGAGGGGTAGAAGTTGTCTCGTCTGAGTAACGAGAAGCACAATATCGACACAATAACCGACGTTTAGTGCTAGAGAGGGGGGAAAACAGACACAAACAAGAGAGGGAAAGAAATGCTAGGCTAACAAGGGCGCCTTCTTACCACGTACACAATAAGGGTCATTTAGTTCAGGGGAAAAGCAAGAAAGTCAGACAGAATAACAGACGGGGTTGGGGGGGGGGGCGCGCGTGGGAACTTCCAGTGGCACCCTCCAACTACCTTCCAGAAGGCGTCTCTTTTGAATGACACGGACTTATCAACTTACAATAATGCAGTCAACGCTGAATGAAAGTATTGAAAGTTGGTGTTTTTTGTTTTTGTTTTCTTGGTAGGTTTTCTTTAACTTTAGAAATTCCAACCCCGTGTTTTAATTGGAGAGCTTTGAAAGGGGGGGGGG
>NW_004797328.1:605521-618881 GCF_000002075.1 Aplysia californica | reverse complement strand
CTGTGTGTGTGTGTGTGTGTGTGTGTGTGTGTGTGTGTGCCCGCGTGTGAGTGTATGTGTGTGTGTGTGTGTGTGTTTTCACGCATGTCCGGTCGCGATGTTTTACCGATGGCAGTCACCCGGACATAACTGAATAACCCACCCGTCCACTGACCACGGTCTCAGCGAGAGAGGCGGATATAACACGTCTCCGATTTCCGATTCTAATCGTCAATGTGCGTGAACATTGTCAGAAAAGTGATTTTTTTTTAAAAACGTAATCAGTTCTTTAAAAATCAGCTACAGTCCCAGAAATGCTCAAAATATCGTGCAGGGTGTTGCTGTGGTCAGTGTTGTTGTTGTTGTTTTGTTTTTGTTTTGTTTGTGTGTTTATCTAGCATCTGCGTTTGTTGCTATTTTTTTGCCCAAAGGTTGCCAAAAGTTGCCACAAAATGGCAAAAGTTGCAAGAAAAGTTGCCAATAATTTTCAAGCTTTCAACTCTCTGTGACAACGTATAGCAATATGTTGATAGAGATAATTTCATCTAAAACACCAGAATTTCTTGTGTTCTGTTTTAAGCATCCAGAATATCATTTGCAGCCACACAGAGTGCTTAGTTTTAGTACATGTAGAGGTTTACGGCGTTCGCAACTGCATAAGGTCATATGAGTGCCAGAAGATTAGAGGTATTACAAGAGAGTAACAAACATAAAAATAAGAAGCTGGGGAGATAAGGACGATAGATGTTTCATAGGAAAGAAGAAGCAAACCACACCAGAGCATCCGCCAACCACCCACAAACAGAGTGTAAAAACGAGAAAAATAAAGGTTTCACAACAGAATGAAATCAAAATTAGAACAGCAAATAAACAACCACAAAAATTAACAAATTAGGGCGTGTGTCAACCCATCCATAGACTGTCCGTTTTAACCCTAATGCGCGTAATTCAAGAAAAAGTACAGGACCTAACGTGTAGATCATGAAATCACACACAAGGGGCCTTCCAGTGTCAGTATTCCTTTTAGGTGGAGACACGCTGTAACATAAAGTTCTATAACACATTTTTAAAAAGGTAGGAAGAACATTACGCTATATAAACAAACAAAAAATGGAGAAACAACAAATCAGAACAATAACGAGAAAAAAATGAACACACCAACAAAGAAAAAACACAACAAAGAGGGAAACATGAAAGAGAAACAGCAATATAAATAGTATGTAACGTAGCCTACTTATGTTCTTCACATGAAAATTACAAATCAACGTAATTTTAAGAAGTGAGAAAAAGACGAAGAGAAGCGAAAGTGAAAATAAACTTTCTTTCTAAAAGTAAAGAGGTTTGGTTTCTTTTTTTTTTAAACGAATATTATTCCCAGTTTTTGTTTTTGTTTTTTAAATACATGTATTTTTTTCCCAGTGGTGGTTTTTTGTAGGAAAAATGCAAAAATCGCGGCCGTCGCGACAAACGCAGATGCTAGGTTTATTTAATTTGTTTGGTTTTGCGTTAGTGTTTGTTTTGTTGTTGTTTTTGTTGTTGATGTTTTTATTATTACAGTATCACCAGTTTTAATTAAGGTTCTGAATAACAAAGCAATTAATGAATAGACGTTTGGCCCAGTTTGGCAGTTACACGTTCGGAGTCGGGCGCCGACGTCATATTATCATAAATGAGGGTTGTAGTTGTTGAAAGAAAGTAGACACGAACGGCACGGGCCAAATACTGCACACCGCAAACAGCGATTGGGCCGGGGGTGAGAAGAAGATTGAAGTAATACTTGGACACATGGGCGTTGTTTGTCCGTTCGTCGAGACGACGAATGTGAATACCATCAAATCATCTTGGGGAAGAGGTCAATGTATATAGAAGATGGTTGGTCAGGCCGATCTATGCCCAGAAAGTGAAGTCCTGTCACTCTGTCACAACAGTGTGGACAAAGGACTGTGGCAACAGCAGCTAAAGATATGTTGACAGGGATACTCATGGGCACCCGGCGCCGCTCAGCTGGGGCAATTTTATACATTTCACATGCTTTAATTTGTAACTTTCAAAGTAGGTGTTTTTACACTCCCATTGACACAATTTATATCATTTAGGAAACAAGCTTTCCTGCCTGTCAGGGTCAACCCGGGCTGAGAGGGATATAATATCCCAGCAGAAAGACCGAGATACTCGATAAAAATGTCTCCCCTCTCGGGAATCAAAATTAAGTCTCCAGCATGCGACGGAAAAGTGCCTAACCGCTACATCACAGATGCCGGTTTTCACTAGTCTGCCCCTTGTGGATTAACAGACTATCACTCGTCTCTGCGATGGGCAGTCTGCTCCTATGTTGTGTAGCTGATGTCGAAGGCCTTCAGAAGGCAATCCTCTAGGCTTTCTTTGAAATGCTTCTTCTGGCATTCATGAGAGCGTTTACTCTTACTTACTCTCTCTCACTCTCACTATACGGTACTACTACTATACCGTCAGGTATATAAGGCGGAGAGCAGTCGACGTCACGCTTGTCTGTCCCTTGCCACGTCTTCCAATTTCGGCAAAATCCAGGCCCTTGGTGATTGCCTCATCCATTATTGTGCCTCTATAGCTTCCAGTTGGTCTTCTTCGTTTTCTTTTTCCAGTTGGTTCATGAGAGCGTTTGCCTTGTTGTATTTCGACAATAAGTTATCTAAGTACACCACATGTAGTTTCTTTGACAGCCGATAGTCTGGCAGCGAAGGTGTGACTGCGTTATGATGGTGAAGATGCTAGGCAAGCCAGCAAGAGTGAACACTTCAGTGTCTGGAAAATGATCTTGGCACTTAACGCCTTATTGTTTGTTGGAGTGAAGAGAAGCACACCGACACAATAATTGAATAATGACCAAATAGTGTTGGGAAAAAGTAAGACAGACAGACAGAAATAACAGAGGCAAAGCAAAGAAAAGGGACATACCATTGGCGCACTCCAACCACCAGCAACGCCTATGACTATTGAGTATGAGAGTCTCCTGAGGCAGGCGGTGTGAAAATGGTTCCGTTTTCTGGCGTGTCGTAGATAAACCGTTCATGCGGTACAGCCAGGCATGACTGCAGGGAAGGACATTGCACACAATGTACTTATCGTTGTAGACATAAGGTGCAGTGTGTGAAGTGTGTGTTGGGGTGGGGGAGGGGGGCAGACTACAAACAAAGGCTTGACCAAATTATACAAACCCAAATCCTGAACGGTACGTTGTACATAAATAAAAATCAAACAATATTCACTCTGCACCTGTCCACATCCCACCCTTTTTCTGCTCCCGCCCCGATTCTTATTCTTCTTCTAGACTAGCAGTAAAAATGTGCTTCTAGTAGGCCCAAAGAAGTGATATACGGGTGCCCATTGCGGATGGGATCGGGTCGGGGGCGAATTGATGTTTTTGTTTGAGTCGGTAAGTCGGGAGCGATCGGGTTTTGCCAAGATAGCCGCTTTGCGCTCTCAATCTGGCTAGCAAACCGCCCCGACCAGACCCGATCCCCCAATGGGCACCCCGTATTAGAAGATTTTAAGCACGTGTACAGATCAAAGGTAGGAGGAAGGAACAAATTAACCACAGTCGCCCACACTGACAGAGCTTTGCTGGCGAGAAGTCCAATTGATCCGTAGGCAAAGCTCAAGAAATCAGGATAATGTCACTCAAGCGACTCTAAGACCAAGGATGAAGACATTTGGTCATTTAACAGCATGGTCTATTGGTTAGGTGGGATGGACCATAACTTTATAGGGGCACGAAGTAAAACGACCGTGCAAACATTTTCTTTTGACCAGTTGTGCCCTCCCCCCCCCCCTCTCTCTCTCTCTCTTTCTCTCTCTCTCTCTCTCTCTCTCTCTCTCTCTCTCTCTCTCTCTCTCTCTCTCTCTCTCTCTCTCTCTCTCTCTCTCTCTCTCTCTCTCTCTGTGTCTGTCTCTATATCTCCCTCTCTCTCTCTCTCTTTCTCTCTTACTTCCTCTCTCTCTCTTTCTCTCTTACTTCCTCTTTCTCACTTTCTCTCTTACTTCCTCTTTCTCTCTTACTTCCTCTCTTTCTTTCTCTCTCTTCTCAGACATATTACACAACAAAGCCATTCACATGTTTACATGGTGTTCAGATCGTGGTCGTTTTGAATACAAAAGACTACCGTTGTTATTTGCTTTCGGATAGAAGTAAAACACCAACATGCAGAAATAATTGTGAGAGATTTTAAAAATGGATTCAAAAGTTTTGTTCGGAAACTCGTAAATCAAAAACCTAGCTTTCACTTTCTGAATTAAGACTAAGAAACAAGGTGATTCTTTGCCCGGCATCAGAGCTGTAAGGGGTCCACACACGCAGGGTTCTGGCCCCGAGCCTCCAAAAACGTCAGAAATCGCGGCACGCGAGGCTAAGATTCCATGAGGCCAGGTGCTGATCCAGAAAGTTAAGAGGCGCAAAATATTTTTGAATCGGCCGTGGCCAAAATGGAATGGTTGGGGGAAAAGATCTCCGAATCTCAAAGTATTGTAACTGGCTTCCGATTCGTCATCAGCGTCAAATTTATCGTGAATTTAATACATGTTACTAAACACCATAGGAGCCGTTCAAATATAATCTTACGCCTGTGAGGGGGGGGGGGGGGGTCTTTGGCTCCTGTAAGAAAAGTGTAAGAAAGGGGGGGGGGAGGGTCTTGCACTAATGTAATATTACACGTTTGTGAGGTGAAAAATATTTTTGACATAATGATGAACTCTGCATTTATTGTTGATGATAACTAATTTCACTTTTTTTTCAGCTTAAATTATCAGTAATAACAGAGATTGTGAGAGATACAGTGCGTGGAATCCTGATAAAGTCAACTTGCTTAAAGTCAACTCTTGCTTACAGTCAACACCTCACTGTAGTCCCGTTTCTTACCTTCTTTGTTAAAGTAATTGTGTTTCTGATACAGTCAGCCGCTTGAGTGTTAACCTTGCGTAAAGTCAACAATTTGGGGCTAAATCCTAAGGTGAATTCCATTCAAGAAGAGATATTTCGCCTGAGCAAGTGGTGTACACACCTCCAATTATTATGTACTTTGTTCTTTCATTATCTCTTGTTTTGGTGACAACTTCAGAATTATACTCCCTCAAATTGAGATTACATCTTGTTTATTACCAGGTACTTAGTAATTTTGTAGCTGTCATCTTCAATGGCCAGTACATGTAGTACAATGGATAAAGTATAAAGTCAACCTTGCTCAAAGTCAACACTTTTTTTCTGTCCGGGGTGTTGACTTTATCAGAATTCCACTGTAACTTGTTGGGGGGGTTTTTTAATTAAAGCGCTTTTGTCATAGACATGAGTCTCAATCTTTTCCTTTTTATTTGTAAGAAAAAGTGTGTATGCAATATTTTCCTTGAATGATTTACTCTAATTGTGAGGCAGCGTGGTGAAATCAGGCGCTCGTCAAAATAATGAAAGTGAAAAAAAAATGGCATTTTTCCGCAGGTTTGGGAATTTTTATTGAATTTTTTTTTCACGCTAAACACCTTTTACGTCCATACTAAAAAAACGTTCTTTACATGCCCAAAATGTGTGATTTTTCAGTTTTAAGGGCTCTCAAGCTATTGAAGTTATCAAACTTTGGCGGCCGTTTTCTCACTAAATTTACCTCTGAAATCAGGTGACCCCACCTCTTTCAATCACAAATATTTCGACTTCTATTCATCATAGATGAATATTGTTTTCATCAAAAGGAAGGCAAATGGATAGGCTTTAAGATGATATCAATAACTCTGTATGCCTCAAAATCAAAACTGACGAGCGTTTGATCCCACCATCTCGTGACACCTATTATTTTTTAGTGCATATATTTTGTGCATGTATGTGTGTATGCATGTTTTTCATGAATATTATGCAATGCGCATAGAGCAATGATTGTTTTACGGATTTGTGCGATATAAATGTCATATTATTTTTATCATTATAAGCGAACAATGTAATATTACGGGGGGGGGGGGGGGGGGGGGGGGGGGCAAATGTAAGAAAAGTGTAAGAAAGTCCAAAAAAAGGTGTAAGATTATATTTGAACAGCCCCATATCGATTTGAAGTTAAATAATTTCTCTCCATGAAAAACACCTTTACATCCTCTGGTGACTTTGTGAACCAAACGGTCAAAATAGTGATACATGTATCCCCAGCCTGGACTGTTACGTACTGCGTGTGTATAATTTAAAAAAAAGAACCCAGGGTCGAGCTCGACCCAAGTCACGTTATTTGGCTGGGGTCCATTGGCTTGCACGCGTGTGGTCCGAAAGCTGGCGTTTGTGATGTAATGTTCAGGCCCTTCCCCGTTGTATGCAAAAAAAAAAACCCAAAAAAAGAATTATGGCAAGAATTTGAATAATACTAGGCTGGGAGACTGGGTTACGCTCTGGTTGGAGTCCCTTCTTTCTTATTAAAGTAAGTTAAAAATCGTCTTTCGAGCATGACGTCACGGCTACCCTCATGTCGCCTCACAGAGATCGAGTGAAGACCCCAGATGTGAGTAGCAGTAGGTCAAATAAGTTCCGAATGGAGATCTAAACTAGATCTTTACCGAAACTATTACCCACTCAGCCCTGGTCGACTATGCTAGTGATAGGAACTAGATCTATAACTCATGTGGTTTCTGAACGATTTAAAGTCAGGGGTTTCAAACTCACACCTCCTACTTGACATCAAAGATTAGTGTTGGTGTGGTCCAAATGTAGCAGAGCTAAACAAAAGGAAGAGGTGCCAAGTCTCTGGTAACTAAAGGAGTCGGTAAGAGAACATGCTCTGTAGAACCAATTTGTGTCAAGACGTGGTGGAATCAGGCGCTCGTCAATTTTGGGTTTGTGAAGTTATACGTATCATCTTAAAGCTTGTTCATTTGTCTATCTGCTTTCAATGAAAAAAAGTACCGTTTATCTTTAATAGAAGTCGATATGTTTGCGATTGGGAGTGGTGGGGTCGCCTAGTTTCAGAGCAAGATAATGACTGCTAAAGTCTGGTGACTTCCAAAGCTTGAAAGTTCTTGGAAACTGAAAATGTACTTTCTTGTGCCTTTATTCAATTAAAAGTTTTTCAGAAAAATCAACACAGAAATGCGATCTTAAATATAGATAAAAGGTGTTGAGCCAAATAAACAAAACTCGATCAAAATTGCTAAACTGTAAAATGTGAATATCTTCGATTTCATTACATGTATTTCGACTAGTGCCTGATTTGACCACGATGCCCCACATTTATGATATTTTGAACTGCTACAACTAAAGATTGAGAGGAGTAAATCAGCTGTACTTTAAAAAAATACAATGTACATGAAACTTCTTTTTGTGTGGAACACTTGATGCAGCTTAGGCTCATCCAGACTCTTGTTTGCAGTGGGCCCCAGGTAACTTGTGTCTGATTTAAATTAAATTCAATTGTGTCAACATCTCTGCAATCATTGCGTTACGACCTACGACCGCGACTCCCCTTTTCTCTCCACCCTTGTTCTCGCTCGCACGCTTCTGCTAGTGGATCACCTCCCTTTTCCTCTTTTGTGATTTTATTTTATTTATTTATTTTTTTTTTTGCGTGTGTAGTGGAGGCACTTTTGCTTTTGCTAGACAATTTCCCCGAAACATACAACACTAGCTGGGTACCCCGTTCGATGAACAAACTCAAAAGAATCGATCGTCAAGTCATTGTGGGACCAGTGCCCACTCCTTGTTAACGGAAGCCTCACTAGTTTACAATGGCATCTTAGAAATTAGAAGACGCACTTTCCCAAAATTAGATCTAAACAAAACTAATGAAAAAACTGAAAATTAAAGTGCCATGACTTCAGACTACTAAAATAACTGTGCAGCCTTTAAATGATTTTGAACCATTGTTCATTTGTTCAAATTCGAAAGTTAAGTGGTTCAGAAGTTTTAGGCAACCAAAGTGACGAACTTTCACTAATATAATATTATTTAGATTTAGATGCAACACTATCCACTGATGAGAAACAAATGTGAATCATTTTAGGAGAGAGAAACCCATTAAAATAATTATACTCTGCCTTCTACGCTCTATTCTATAACAAATACACGAACACACAAAACATGCACAGATAAACACAGAAAAAAACCAACTCAAAAATGTTTGTGTGGGAATTATATATTTTCTGAAATATGCAACCAACACAAATGAATATTTACATACCAACAACACAACCGTGTCTGAATATATAAGAAGTACATTGTACCATTTAGCTACAGCAGCTGGTAAAACATTCATCAAGGGGATCTCGGCGTCGAAAATCTGTAAAACTTCAAATCAGCAACAAAGTGGATGTTAAGGACAAAGGTATAATTCTGGTATACTAACTACCTTTTTTTATTACTGGTACCATAACAGCTAAATGACATCAGACTCATTAAATGTAAAAGTTAAAAGCTTACACATATGGTATTTCCATGACATTCTCTACTTCTCACTAAAAAGAGCTGGGATTTATTACTCTAATTCTTACATAAAAGCTATGTCAAACAATTTATCAACACAAAATTTATGTTTTTCAATACAAAATCTGTTTTCATTCAGTACTTGGTAGCATGATAAGATAGACAAAAATTTAAGTATATGTTTTAAAATCTCTGAAGTACAAACCCTCTGATTAAAATATCCTTGCACTCAAAAGAGCAGATTTTTGAAAAGCAGGAAGTGAAAAAAACAATCTATGAGAGTGAAACTCCGTAATAAATTGTCCATTACATAATCATAGTAACTGCTATGACAGCCGGAAACTTTTTCAAACAAAAGTTTTTCTCAGATAAACTCTCATGGCTGGAATATTTTGAAAACTACAAAAGTAGCAAAATATACAAAACTATGGGATTCTGATATCATTGTGCATTTCATTTGCATAATTAGTTGAATACAGTTACAAGCTGAATGTTTTCATAATATCTTAAGATATGTGATACCTCCCTCAATAAAATCTGGCAGCTGTCAGATGAAAATAATACAAAAGGAAGAAAAAAGGAAATAATCTCTGAAATTACAATGTCGACCAAAAAGAAAGCAGCTGTAGAGATAAATGAAAATGCAATGGAATGTTTTAATAACATCAGACAAAAAGCAATATAAAAGACACATCATGGACACAAATACTGCAGGTATTCTCCTTTTTCATTAATAATTTTTTTAAACAGATAACTGATGAAAAAAAGTATTGACAACTTACAATGAACGAATGCAGCAAAAAAAAGTTGGGCCTATGAATCTTGAACCGAACATTTTGCAATGTCCATACTAGCAGCTGCGTAAACACACTCACAAATAAAAACTGTGAGTACTGTATTGAGGCTCATTGCATTATATTATATAAAAGACATTGTTTCAAGCATTGAAAATAAGGCACAGTGATCAAAGGTCCACCCCGGCAAAATGTAAATACAGTACAGTTTATTGAACTAAATAACGTACAGTTTATTGAACACATTTCCCAACTGAAACGTTAATTTTTTTTTTAATCCGGATTTTGCACTGCAACATCACTTTTGGCACGAGGAAACACTCACTAAATCTTCAAACAAACCACAAAATGAGTCTGCTTCAAGAGTAGAATGGCTGGTCTTCACACATTTGAATTAGCAGATTATTTCATAAAATTAATCATTTACACAAGTTCCTTTCCGTTTCGGCCAAAATATTCGCACACAGCCCAAAAGGAGATATAAACATGAATATATGGGGTTTATAAGGGGTTCTGGGGAGAGATAGTATCTTTGCTGCTTGGCTGCTGCTTCCTACTTGTAAGATGGATGGGTGCACTGGTTCTCTCCAAGACCCCTAAATCTCTCACACCTGGCTCCAAGTGTCATACCCTAGGACGGTGCCTCAGCAGGCGTGCCAAACCGTGTGAGGGGGTGATGTTAACACGGCATCACCGGGCGTAACCACAAGATGCCGTGACTGGCCACGGCAGAAAAAGTTTCTACATGAACCTAAAGGCTTCTTGTTCGAGACCAAGGCAAGACATCGCATGGGAGGATTGCGACTGTGGTCTGGTACGGAAAGGGATGGGCTCCGCCATGTGACTTTCCCACAGAAACACCAATAAAAAGATAACAACCAGAAAGAATCCCACCAAACAAGGGTGGATCAATTCAATACAAAGAAAAGAAGGGAAATGTCTAACGGCAGATAAAGAAGTTCAGTACCGGTGGACAGAATATTGCTCTGAATTGTACACCTACCAAACCATAGGAGATCTAAGAGTGATCAATGTCTCATAATCACAAGACAATGACAAAAGCAGTATTTTAAGAGAAGAGATAGTGGCAGCAGTCTTATCACAAAAGAAAGGGAAATCTGCTGGAATAGACAACATCACAGCAGAAATAGTTCAAGCAGCTGGAGACTGGTGATAGACATGCTATGGATAATCTGCAACAAGATTTGGCAGACAGGCGAATGGCCAACACCATAGACTCAATCCTTGACCATCACCCTTCCAAAGAAAGGCAATCTTCAACAATGCCAAAGCTATTGTACTATTAGCTTGATTAGCCATCCTAGTAAAGTAATGCTTAAAGTCATTCTCAACAGACTGAAGCCACACGCAGAAAAAATCATAACAGAAGAACAGGCCGGCTTCAGGACACGGCGCAGCACAACTGAACAAATCAGCACAACTGAACAAATACTCAACCAGAGAATCATCATGCGAGCAGGATGGATTACCGGTCTTGCTGCTTGCTGCTGGCGAGCGGTGTTGCCCTGCAAACGCGGTAGCGGGGCACAGGTTGCAAGCAAGCCATGGGAAACAGAGCAAACCATGAGAGGCAAAGCAAATCATAGGACTCAAGTGTCTTGCTGTGCTACGAGCGAGATTTGAGACTTTATGACCGTCCGCTGCTCGCAAGCCGTCGATTAATCGAGCAGACCCCAGCGATACGCCGCGCTGTGACACTGTGAGCGGGGTCTCTGTCTCTTCCCCTCTCTCTCTTTCTGACTTATGAGGTTTCGCGGATTGCAAGCAGGGTGGCTTCCCAGACTGCTAGTTGGTGTGGACTTAAAGCTTAGGCCAGACTCAACTTATCATGCTGGTGATTTGATTTTATGATTTGACCTAGTGATTTGAGGCTTGTGACTTGAACTAAGGACTTGCGAGCACGAGCGGGTTTGCTACCGGGGTACAGCTCTACTTGAAAATCACGAAGGAACAGTCCAGTAATGGGGGCAGAAAGATTAATAACTTACGTTTTGCAAACGACATAGACGACCTTGCGGGACAAGAGCAAGAACTACTAGTCAGCTTAGTAAACCGTCTTGAAAGACCTCCACAGCCAACAGCATGGAACTCAGCGCTGAGAAGACCAAACTGATGTCTAACAACAGCAATAACAGCATAGTGGACATCAAGGTCAACAACCAGAGGCTTGAAATCATAGGAAGCTTCAAATACCTGGGTGCAATAGTAATAGACGAAGGATCAAAACCAGAAATAATCTACAGAATGGTGCAAACTTCAGCAGCAATGACCAAGTTGAAAACCATCTGGAACGACGGAAATATCACTATCAGATCAAAAATCAGACTGATGCGTTCCCTGGTCATGTCAATATTTCTGTATGCATGTGAATCCCAGACCTTGAAAGAAGGATCAAAGCTGTGGAGATGAGATGCTGCCGCAAAATCCTTGGAATCTCATACAAAGATCACATCACAAATGATGATGTCAAACAATTAATCAAAAATGCAATTGGCCCATATGCTGACCTTCTCACTCAGGTCATAAAACGCAAACTGCAATGGTATGGACACATCACCCGTTAATCTGGCCTTGCCAGGATTATCCTGCAAGGCAGTGTACAGGGAAAAAGGAGCATAGGCAAACTGAATAAGAGTTGGGAGGACAACATCAAGGAATGGACAGGCCTGGACATCAAGGATACGCTCAGGAAAACTGAAGACCGGAAGGAGTGGAGGAAGCTGGTGGCCAAATCTTCAAAAGCACCCTGATGGACATCAGGTATAGGGGATAGGTGAAGGTGAAAAATATATACACATATACCTCTTTCATAAAAAAAAATAATGCTCACCAATTGAGGCTTCAGTTCAATTCTCTCAATCAATCCCTTACAGGCATCCATTCAAACGCCTCCTACACTAAACCATTTGCTCAAGAGGAAATACCCTTAATTCAAACAACCATGAGCAGATATATGGCACTCTGTATGAGCTATTTCTACAAAATAAATAAAGTCCACATGACATATACAAACCGGAGTGCATCAAAAGGACCCAAAAAAAATACAAAAGTTCAGACTAAAGATAAAAGAATAGAAAATTTTAAACAAGCATTAGGACTATGATGGCAGTAACTACTGTGTTTTTTTAATCTTTCCTGTTCAACCCTGCAGTGAAAAGCCTAGCACACAAGTTCGACCCGACCTAAACTGACGGGGCATCCCGCTCGTCTCTCTCTCTCTCTCTCTCTCTGGATTTCCTCAGTCATAGACCTAACTATAATCATAATAGATCACTGACAAAGAGAGCTACAAATGTTTATACGCAACCATTGCTGGCAAAGAGTATGAGCAGGAAAGGTTAATAGAATTTGCAGATTTTTTTTCAGAATACGAAATACAGGATTTATTGGCAGTAGGATAGACAAGCAACATCACAAACATTCCAGAAACATACAATTTCTCATTTTTCAAACACAGCTCACAGCTAACGGTTGACATATGACTTTATGTACAATCCACGTACACTACTGTAACTTTCTCAAACGCTGGTGATGCCACGCTGTAGCCAAACTTGCTAAACCCATGACAGTAAGCACCTGAAACACAAGTTATCATAAAAGAATGGATCAGAACTATGCAGTAACCTCTTATCTGTTGGCTGAAAGTTCAGAGGTAAAACTGTTTTTTTACTTAAATCTAGTAAATCTATACAATGGGAAGAGCCTTCTGTTATAAATAGACTTTTATGATTTCATGTAGATTTAGATTTAAAGCCAAACTAGATACAGACAGATCATTTGGAAGGTGGAGAACTTGGCTCAGTGGTGAGAAGAAAGAAAAGAGAAGATACAAAGAAGTGTAAAAAAACGAAAGAAATATTTAAAAAACTTGGCTCAATTTAGTTTGTTGTAGTTTAAGTAGAGTTTTTACGGTGCTCGCAATTGCATACGGTCATATGAGCGCCAAAGGGTAGATGTCAACAGAGAAGTCCAAACGGGGAATCAGGTCTACTCTGCTCACCTCTCCAGCTTCAATAGTACAAAGTCTGCTTAGACTATTAAGGCACCCCATAAATAGCGGGTCACAAGAGAGTGACAAAATATACAAAAGAAGTAGAGAGAAAATGACAATAGTAAGGATTAGGAAAGAAAAAACAGCAGTACCCTGAATACA
>NW_004797328.1:591502-605421 GCF_000002075.1 Aplysia californica | reverse complement strand
ATCAGACTGATGCGTTCCCTGGTCATGTCAATATTTCTGTATGCATGTGAATCCCAGACCTTGAAAGAAGGATCAAAGCTGTGGAGATGAGATGCTGCCGCAAAATCCTTGGAATCTCATACAAAGATCACATCACAAATGATGATGTCAAACAATTAATCAAAAATGCAATTGGCCCATATGCTGACCTTCTCACTCAGGTCATAAAACGCAAACTGCAATGGTATGGACACATCACCCGTTAATCTGGCCTTGCCAGGATTATCCTTCAAGGCAGTGTACAGGGAAAAAGGAGCATAGGCAAACTGAATAAGAGTTGGGAGGACAACATCAAGGAATGGACAGGCCTGGACATCAAGGATACGCTCAGGAAAACTGAAGACCGGAAGGAGTGGAGGAAACTGGTGGCCAAATCTTCAAAAGCACCCTGATGGACATCAGGTATAGGGGATAGGTGAAGGTGAAAAATATATACACATATACCTCTTTCATAAAAAAAAATAATGCTCACCAATTGAGGCTTCAGTTCAATTCTCTCAATCAATCCCTTACAGGCATCCATTCAAACGCCTCCTACACTAAACCATTTGCTCAAGAGGAAATACCCTTAATTCAAACAACCATGAGCAGATATATGGCACTCTGTATGAGCTATTTCTACAAAATAAATAAAGTCCACATGACATATACAAACCGGAGTGCATCAAAAGGACAACAAAAAAAGACAAAAGTTCAGACTAAAGATAAAAGAATAGAAAATTTTAAACAAGCATTAGGACTATGATGGCAGTAACTACTGTGTTTTTTAAATCTTTCCTGTTCAACCCTGCAGTGAAAAGCCTAGCACACAAGTTCGACCCGACCTAAACTGACTGGGCATCCCGCTCGTCTCTCTCTCTCTCTCTCTCTCTCTCTCTCTGGATTTCCTCAGTCATAGACCTGACTATAATCATAATAGATCACTGACAAAGAGAGCTACAAATGTTTATACGCAACCATTGCTGGCAAAGAGTTTGAGCAGGAAAGGTTAATAGAATTTGCAGATTTTTTTTCAGAATACGAAATACAGGATTTATTGGCAGTAGGATAGACAAGCAACATCACAAACATTCCAGAAACATACAATTTCTCATTTTTCAAACACAGCTCACAGCTAACGGTTGACATATGACTTTATGTACAATCCACGTACACTACTGTAACTTTCTCAAACGCTGGTGATGCCACGCTGTAGCCAAACTTGCTAAACCCATGACAGTAAGCACCTGAAACACAAGTTATCATAAAAGAATGGATCAGAACTATGCAGTAACCTCTTATCTGTTGGCTGAAAGTTCAGAGGTAAAACTGTTTTTTTACTTAAATCTAGTAAATCTAGATAATGGGAAGAGCCTTCTGTCATAAATAGACTTTTATGATTTCATGTAGATTTAGACTTAAAGCCAAACTAGATACAGACAGATCATTTGGAAGGTGGAGAACTTGGCTCAGTGGTGAGAATAAAGAAAAGAGAAGATACAAAGAAGTGTAAAAAAACGAAAGAAATATTTTAAAAAACTTGGCTCAATTTAGTTTGTTGTAGTTTAAGTAGAGTTTTTACGGTGCTCGCAATTGCATACGGTCATATAAGCGCCAAAGGGGAGAAGTCCAAACGGGGAATCAGGTCTACTCTGCTCACCTCTCCAGCTTCAATAGTACAAAGTCTGCTTAGACTATTAAGGCACCCCGTAAATAGCGAGTCACTAGAGAGTGACAAAATATACAAAAGAAGTAGAGGGAAAATGACAATAGTAAGGATTAGGAAAGAAAAAACAGCAGTACCCTGAATACAGTTCAGGCACAGTTATGAGCATGACATTGTTGAAACAGCCCATTTACAAATCAACTGAGCATAAGAACATGTTAATATCCCCCCTTTGGGAATGGCCTTAAGACACTTCAGTCAGTAGCACCGCCCAGGGGGTATTGGCTCAATGCTGAGTAGAGAAAAAAAGAAAAAAAGAAAGAAAGACAGACAGAAAGAAGGAAGTTATACACATATACGTTGAGCCGCAAACATTCAAGTGACCGAAACGGATAATTTCACCGGCGCATTACACCGGACCGCCGCATTATTGCGCCAAGTGACAGCACAAAGTGTTAAACCAAAAACACAGCTAAACCGAAGAGTTTTAACGGTCCTACAGATTTCTATGTAAGCAGACTCCACTATATCAGTACCAGTATCTCTGGTTAAAGTAAGGCATTTCTCTGTTGCATGCATAACACTTGTGTTTAATTCCTGAGTGGGGTAATTAATATAATAACTATTTCCACCTATTTGTTGGGATGCTGTATCCTTCTCACTTCAGGTTGGCCTTAAAACACAGGGTTGAAGAAGCCCGCCTCCTAAATGATCCAGACTAAACTGTGTTGATGGGGGCATAAAACATTTACAATAAATCAATCAGTAAATACACAGAGAAAAAAGTAAAAAAAGAAAAATGAAAAAAAAAAGAAGGAAGATAAGCACAAGTACCTATGACCACAGACATTTTTTCTGCATGCAAAGGCAAACAGCATGCCGTCACATCACACCGATGCCACTACCCAAATTCGACAGGAAAGAAAAAAAAAAAAGTGAGACATCGTGGTGAAATTAGTAGCTCATCATGTCAAAATAATGTAATTAAAAGAAATCTGCAATTTTGTAGTCATTGGGTAATTTTTTTTTTTCAAACTTTCTTTTTATTGGCTCAACACCTGTCATGTCCATTTTAAAACACATTATTGCGGATTTTAAAGAAAAATTTTAATCAAATGCATAAAAAAAAGTAAATTTGCAGTTTCCAAGAACTCTCAAGCTTTGGAAGTCACCGGATTTTGGCGGCCATTTTCTCATCAATTTTACCTCTGAAACCAGGCGACCCCCACCTCTTCCAATGGTAAATATCTCGACTTCTATTTAAGATAAATGAGTAATTTTTTTCATTCAAAGCAAGACAAATGAAAAAGCTTTAAGATAATACCAATAACTCATCATGCTAAAAAATTGACGAACGCCTGATTTCACCACATCGTGACACAAATACATTACGTACACAAACTACTCACCATAATGGCCAGTCCTGTTGACAGCAACGAGAGCCCCTGAGAACTGTGGGTAATGTTTGATGATCGGGGCCATGGCCTTCTGGGCTGCTTCTGTGGGACTGGCACCATACTCCATCTCAATCACGGCTCGGAAACTGAGATACAGAAGTACCACAAGTTAAAACAATTTACAAAGACAAGAACTACATTTACTAAAAGTGCTTTGGTTCACACTGATCATTATATTTTCTAAAAATACATGTAATGTTCTAGAAAAACAAAAATTTCAAATCTCCAAGTTTCATCCTTGTACAACAATTCCTTCACAGTCAGGGTAAAGAATTCTTAAATGCCCCTCATAAAAGCTGCACATGATTGACACTGACATTACTGCGAGCCTAAGCTCATTGACCACCCTCACACTAGAGCCCCAATGACTGTGTTTGAACTACTATGGAACCAATGTACCAAAGATCAATTGCATTACCCACCTTCTGTCATAAAAGCCAATATTTGTCTGCTACATTCCCAGGTTAAAGTCAGCATTGTCCAATTCCTTGCAACATTCCCAGGGCCCAGCATCTCCCCCCCCCCCCCCCCCATCCCTTCCTCCATTTCATGTTCTCTTCCCAAAATACAAATAAATTTTCATCACAAGAGGGTTCAACCAAAGTTCACACTGACCTGGGCAGGAATCTCATCATGATGTCACCATCCCCAGTGGCAGCCGCACCTCCTACGCTGCTGTCAGCGTACGAACCGGCACCCATTACAGGGGAGTCTCCTACACGTCTGGAAGGAAATTAGTCATTGTTAACACACCTTAGAGACATTGGAACTCCTTTCAGGACTGTTAACAAGAATATTTACTTTGTAAAAAGATTGAAATACATCACTCTGATTTTCTGCATCTAGTCAAGAGTTTCTAAATTAGCAAATTAGAAGTTGAATGATTCTCTGTTCATTTGCTGGACTTATGTTACATCAGGACAAAAATTATCCCAATCTAAGAGAGAGGTATGGGGTTGGGTTTTTTTCAGAGAGCAAAGTTGGCAGCTAAGGTCCTGACTGATCTGCCTGACCATGAAGCTGTTGATAAAAGCAAATTTTTAAAGCTACAAATGACACAATGTAGACAATTAAGAAGCCCAACTGCTTTGATTTTATCAAGGCCAAGAGTGAATGTGAGACATACATGCCAGTAAAAGAATGAAGACACTCCTTAATGAGAATCAAACTCAAGTCTTTTGCTCTAGAGAAAAAGAATGTTTTTTGAGTAAAGAGAACCACATCAACACAAAAACGGTCAAAAAGCGAGGCAGACAAACAGGAACAAAAAAGGGAAAGAACAGAAGTAGCATGCGCCAACAACTCACCAGTGAATCTTCATTTTAAAATTGCAAAAATAAAACAGTGAGTACACATTAAGAAAATACAAAATCAAAAGAAAAAGTAAGCACAAGGGAAGCTAACCCCCCTCCCCCCCCCCTTTAAAAAAAACCCAGAGGACACACTAAAAACAAGCAAAGCATGCACAGAGAAAAAAAGAGTAAATGCATTTCACTAAAGACTGAAAATAAAATAGAGGCAATAGAAATGTGGTTTCTTAAGAGACTGCTAAGAGTATCATGGAAGGAAAAAAATCAAATGAGGTAGTGCTTGATGAAGCCCACGTGGGACGCTCAATGTTAAAAACAATCAGGAAACGACAAATGCAGTTTTTGGGACATCTGAATAGACATAAGGTCTTGAACATCCAACTCTAACAGGCAAAATTTAAGGAAAACGAGGCAGGGGTAGGCCCAGAACAATCTACTTGGGGAACCTAAACAAATGGGTAACAGGGAAAGATCAGGGAAAGGTAGCTTTTTTGAGAGCATCTGAGCAGAGGAATGAATGGAGAACCATAATCGCCGATGTCTGTCGCAGATCTGACACTGGATGATGATGATGATGATGCATTTCTACAAAGAACAAAAGAGAGAGTACACAGTGACAAAGCAAAAACAATACAGTGGAGTCCACTTATAACCAGTCCAGAAAAAACAAGAAGTCTGTTATAAAGACACTATTCTAAAACCCAATTTTTTCCCCTTCTTCATCTTTGTAAATTAAATACTGCTATAGTGCAATCAGACAAACATGCGAATCGGTTATAGTGGAATATTGCTGCTGCTAGAGCATAGACCAATTATACAAAATATGCAAAACCTCGCCAGTTGAGAAACTTGTTGGTGATCTATCAAAACAAAGAATGGAAGAGCCCACGTGTGCCCACAATGAAGGCCAAAGCGAATGAGTGGCATGCACAGACAAGCAGAATGCATCATGTGATAGGCCAGCCTAGTCTAGATTAACAAGGCCTACCATGCCTCTCACTTCTCTGATGCGGGGATGGAGAGGTCACATTGCTCATTGCTGTGACAGATGGAGCGAATGTGTGACGTGTGCAGGGTGTGATGTGTACCCATGTGCGCAAGCAGACAGAATGCACAACAGGGTGTGGTGAGGTGGAGGACAACACAGCAGGCGTGTTAGTCAAGAGCCCTTTCTTTCTGATCGCCAACGCCGGCTGTCAACATCGCAAGCACTAGAGAAAGACACCTGATTCGATTTTTAATCAAATAAGACCTAGAGGTCATATTGAACAAACACATCATCAGGGGAGATAAAAAAGAAATAAACAGAACACCAAACCCTTAGATTAGGCCTACTTTATTATTTCCCTTGAACTATTTACTGGATCCGTTATAACGTGAATCCTGCTTTAACGGATTTTTCGCACCAATCCCCTCTCTCGTTAGAACAGAATTCCACTGAACAAAGATAGAACACAATGAAAAGACAATAAACAACAAAACCCACCCAGGGACTTTGTGGTTCATCCCGTTAGTGGAAGTTCCAGCCCAGACCCGCATGCTGGTGTCAATGACGACCATGCCAATTGTGTCGTGGTTCCAGCGGTCAACGTCATGATGTTTGCGTTGGTAGTGCCACAGAGACTTTGGGGGGACAGGGGTGTAAGGACCACAGTTGTGGCGGGGGTCGGGGGTCACATGCTGTGGAAGGTACCAAAAGAAGACTGACTTACATAACATTTTAACTAACACATTGCCTGCTTACTTTAAATATATTTTTTTTTAATTAGACAAGGAATACGAAACAGACCTGCCACTCTATGAAATCTGAAAATCAGAATATCAGGAGAAAAAAATCAAGATCAAAAACAAATCACCAAGGTCACTGTCACGGGATGCTTGAGATTTGTGGAAAAAAATCAGGATATCCGGATTAAGTCGGGATGAGTGGCAGGTGAATGTTAAACCGTTACACGATTTAATTTTCACTTTTACACCCGCACTGGACATTGCTGGTCAAGAAGTGTGGAAGTCCTCTCTCCTGCCAAAAGACGCAGTTTGATTCTTAGCTTGACAAGGTAGTACAGAACATGAATAACTTTGGCTTTTCTTAGGGGTTTTTTTTCAAACCCATAACATGAAAATTGGAAAGACCTGGTCCCTCATCTAAGACAAATAGGACAATATTCAAGGCTCAGACTGTATCTTGTTCATGCTTATGACACTAAGATAGTAATACATAAAACAGTCCCCCCATGACCCATGTCTCGGTTACAGTAGACACATTCCCAACAAATCTGAATCTAACTTATTCACAATAAGCCCCTCACCTGTCTGTAGTTAGGCTGGCAGTTGTTTTTGCGCCATTGTTTGTACATCTCTCGTGAGTGATTGGTGGCCAAACTTTCTTCTTTGAAACCCATCTCAACAGCAAAACGACCAGCTGAAAACAGTAAAAGAAGACAAATTTTTTAAAATTACTCTTTCCTGTCAACCAGAAGCATACTAACCAATACCTTTTACACTACATAACTTTTCTTTTTTTAAATATCTATACCACACACGGTTGATACAGAATAATAAACTTTTCTAAAGTACAATCTGTTTTTCTTTTTAAAAGGTGAGTTTAGGGCCCACATCATAAGGATTGAGATTTTGTGTCTGCGTGTCTGCCAGAAGCACAAAGGACTTGTAAGCTTTCTAACATTCTAGTCATAAATCTACTGAGTGAAGACTATCATGAATAGGGTATCTCCAAGAGGAGAGGCATACAGAGGGTCTATAAATTATTCAGCAACCTGCTTTAAAGACCACCTGTCCAAGACAATCACCTGTAGGAAAGACAACTTCCCATTTCCACCATTGTGGGGTTTTTTTCTCTATATTTTGGCACTGTCCAAAAAGACCAATAGTTTAAGATGACCACATTGCTACTTGACAATAGACGGTCGTCTTGAACAGATTCCACTGTATGAATTATAATAAATCTGCCAATAATGTTATGATCCAACCATGATATACTGGTCACTTGAAAATGTTTCAACATGCAGAAAAAAAATAATAAGTTCTGGTTTCAATGTTGAGAGACATCAAATTTAGCCTACAGCAACTTTAAACTATTTACATGAATAATGAATCCCAACCCCAGATTTTTATTGAGAACCTGCGTATAGAACTCAGCATGGTTTAAGAATAAAAATAAGTTGACATTTTTTGTCAGTAAGCAAATAAAGCATAACAACATCGATATAAGCTTTATTCAGACCTGATTCACCCACAAGTAAGGTGTGGTCTGAGTACCTCATCACAGCCCGAGCCACACCGATCGCATTCTTCACTCTCCGCAGGTCACCAACAGCTCCTACAGCAAACGTATCTCTGCATGCAGGACAACATCAAAAGTAAGTCAGAGCAACACACAGACTGGGAAATAGTTATTAAATGCAACATGACACCAATGACCACAGTACATCTTTCCTGAGGAATACCCAATACACGACAATGCCAGAATGGTCATACAGCTCCAGCCAGTGTCAGTTAGAGACAAACTTTTGGGCACTCAAGGGACGGCTTTTTGGTATTATCATATGTATACAGTCGAACCTGGGTAAGACAGAATCGCAAGGGAGCCAGAAAAAAATTATGTCTTAGACAAGGGAATTTAGGGGGAGATGGAAGGGGGGGGCCCAGCCTCCTAGCTGGTGGGATCAAGGATCGCTTGTCCAATCGGCAAGCAGTGGTCAAAACTTCACACCTCTCAATTGCTATCCTGTCTGATAATGACATGCGTCAGTCTTACTTTTCCAATTACCACCAGAGCTTGCCTTTCATAGGACCACTGTTTGACCTTTTAAAAACCGAAACATTTGAACAGCTCCTTTGCTTCCACCCTTAGCCCCACCCACCGGAGTAACAAGCACAGTCAACCGATGCTACCCCTCATTGCCATCATGTAACAACGATTCGAGGAACTCTTTTTTCGGCTGGCTGTATGATCAGGGTGGCAGGCATTGGTCAAACTAATTTCACACCATTGGTCAAACTAATTTCACACCCTCTGGCTTGTTGCTACCCAGGAAAGTTTTCGTAGTGGCTCACTTCTCGAGCACTCTCACAGTCATGAAATTTCTCACCTACACTACCCTGACCATCTGCATCGCTCAGGGCTCACATGATGGGGGTAACATTTATCCCCAAATTGCACCCCTACTCCCCTTCCTCGCCCAGCGGCATGGCCACGGCGTTAAGTTTAGAGCCGGCGGAACCAAACTTGCGAGTTTTGATTCAAATCAGGGCTGAGTGGGCAAAGCATTTTCCGTCTTAGACAGGTGGAACCCTCAGATTAAAAAGGGAGTGGATTTTTCCTTCCATTTCCGCATTGGACAGGTTTCCGTTTTATATAGGTAATTAAAGAGGAATATATCAAGGGGGGAGCGGGGAGATTCCATTAAGACAGGTTTCCGTTTTATATAGGTTTCCGTTAAGATAGGTTCGACTGTATGAAGAACAAGGTAGATGAAAAATATTATGTTTACCTTCCAAAAAATAAGAATCAGTTCCTAAGCAAAGAGCACTAAGCTCCGATACAAAAAGGACCATGTTTGTAACATCTGCTGCATGCTGGGTTGAGGAATACCCACTAGTTCTACTTTTTAAAGATAAATAATCATGAGTGTTCTCCATCCCCCCACCCCCTCAACACAATTTAGATAATTTTAAAGGCAAGCTGCTTCCACCCTGCCTGACAAGGCCAACCTGGACTAAGTGGGACACAAGATCCCATAAGACAGAATACTTTAAAACTGCAAAACCAAAGTATTTCAAAGCAGATTGGGTGCTCCAATAGTTCAGTTGGAATCAAGCTGAACTACAGAGATGGCAGCCCTGGTTCAAGTCCCCAACTGAGCGTTCTTAACCTCAGAATGTTTTGTGGCATTTTCAAGTCTCTCAGCCCATTTGACTCTGTATTAACGGAAATCGGCCTTTATTTCGAATGTTCCCATTTTTTATTAACCAAACAGTGTTGAAAGGGACGTTAAACACATGTACTTGCTTACTCACTAAAGCACAGATTTCACATTGAAAGGCAAACTCCCATGGCAGAGTAGAAAAAAAGGTAAGGTTCAAAATGATGACTCACCACTTCATCGACCCTCCCTCTTGTCTCTTTCACTTCTTAGTAAGGGTAAAAAGAAGCATATTGACATCACAATGGCCTTTTAAAGCCAGGAAACAGCAAGACAGACGGAAACAACTACGGGCAAAAAAGTGGAATATTCCAGTGATACCCTCTAGTTACTCATCCTCTCTCACTTTATTAAGAGGAGATACAATGCTCTAAACCCAAACAACCAGTGGGCAAATTTTCTGGAAGACACATGAAAATAAGGAGCATATTAAGAAAGAAGTTCCTTCCTTTGATTTGATTTTAACTTTTTATCTAACTGTTTCATTGCCCTGGCCCAAAACAGTTTTTGAATGAAAATGAAATGGTATGGGTTTAACATCCTGTTATGTCCCTATCAACACTAATAGGTTATTTAAGAGGGGGGCTTCCTAGTCTAACGTCCGTCTCCGAAAGGACCAAGACAAGTGGGAAATTTGTGTAAAGTGCCTTCCAAGGACACAACATCGGACCGAGCTGAGACTCAAACCCTGAATCAGCAATCTCACGATCACGAATCCTGTAGCCTAACCACTAGGCTACCGACACCACAAAACAATCTTTGGTCCATAGGCCTACATATTAATATAAAGCAGGCTAGATTATCTCTATAGAAAAAGGGTTAATATCATGTGCATAAGGATCCAAAAGGGACCACAACATTATGAAGTACAGATTACCCATCCATGATCATGGCATCTAGAGTGGTTTCCCCTCTCTCATCAGGGTTACTCCCATAGCCCACACTCCCGTCACACTGTTCTGTCTCACACGTGGAGCAGCCAATGACCAGACTATCTTCTGCACTAGCCCCAGACTGTAGAGCTGCCCACGCTGGAGAGAGCAAAAGAAACAGGAAACTTTTACAGTCCAAAATCAACATCACAAAAGAACAGAATTATAACATGTTAAATATTTCTTTACATCTGTGTTTGTCCCACAGCATGATTGCACGCGTGGCGAGCCACTCATGCGGTGTGGTCAGCATCACTCCCCAATCCCCTTTCCCCATTGTCCCCCCTTCCTCCAGCCTCTCGTGGTGGTGAGACAAGGACCATGTTATTGGCTGTAACAAACAAATAAACACCTACCAGAGGCCAGAAAGGCAGTAGAGCCAAGTCTTCAGTTGAGAATGCGAAGTGGATTTGTTTCGAGATTCGAGTGTTCATGCGTGTTCAGGAACTCCGTGAAATCAATACAAAAAGAAAAACATAGGGACTGAAACGTGACCGAGCATTATGTTCGAGATACCCGACAATTCGTGGACTCCACTGTATCTATCAAAAAGATTGTTGTTGCAACCTTCAACTATAATTATTATAATAAAAGCATTGTCATTGTTGTCAGGTAATGAGTGGACCAGTTCACAAAGAACCATTCAAGATCCAAAGCTATCAGGAGGTAAGCTCTAGATCTATTCTATAAACGGAGTGTCAACGTACACGGTAACTGGGCACGTAGTCTCAGTATCTACGTACACGGTAACCGAGTACTTAATTTTGGGGGCCCCTTGAGCTAGGTGCACGGTAACTGCTTCCCCCCCCCCTCCCCTCACTCATGACTGGACTGGCCAATCACAACGTCGCACTGCTGACTGCCTGTTTGGAGCACACCGACAGCCACCCTATCACCCAACCCCCTTCCCCCATATACAGCTCGCTCGATCTCTCCTGCTGTATCCAAGTTCGGGACTTTCCATGCCCAAGCATGAGTAATTAAGTTTACATAGAAAAAAAGGGGATTCCGGTAAAGTCCCGCTGAAGGGGTCAGATGGAGTAGTCCTGCATCTAGATCTACACAAGGCCTAAGACTATGAATTTGGGCAGAGAATAATAAAAGGCAGCTGAAATTGCCATTGTCACAGGACACAATGCACACATTGGAGAATGTCGGAGCACAGTGCACACACAAAACGGCGGGTCACACAACATGATACTTCTGTGAAGAACGAGGGTGGACCTTCCGATTACCGTGTAGGCCTACATAGACTCTGAGACTACATGCCCGGTTACCGTGTACGTAGACACTCTGTTCTATAAAACTGGTCCTTATTATTATTACGAAGTGACTATTTCTCCGAATGTTCGGGAAAATAAATTTAAACTCTATTTCTCCGAAAGGTTTCCAATCTCGAGATTTTTTTGTTATTTGCAAGATTTAGGCGTCATCCTTTCATTCTGCGAGGACTGGGAAGAAGCATTTTTTGCATCGAATTCAATTTCTAGAGCTAGAGATTTTTAAATGTCTGAATATTCAGATAATTCAGTTGTGATTTGAGCAATGTTCCCGGACTATACTTCATTTGAAAATACCTTCAAAAGGTACTGCAAGAAAACAAGACTGCTCGACCTTGGCAGTAACTTATTTTGCATTTAGTCACCCATCAAAAACTAAAATCCTTCAGGTAAAAAAAAAAAATCCCCCCCCCCCCCCCCCACATTCACACCTTACACATACACTGACACACACACACACGTGCCACTCCATGCGTTTATTATCAACAAATCTCGAGAACGGAAACCATTCGGAGAAAAAAAGTTCAATTTTATTTTCCCGAACGTTCGGAGAAATAGAGCCGCCCTTATTATTATTATTATTATTATTAATTACTAGACTCATATTTGTATTAATTAATTATACGGAACCATTATCAAATAAAAAATACGAAGTGGCTATTTCTCAGAACGTTCGGGAAAATAAAGTTAAACTCTATTTCTCCGAACGGTTCCTGATCTTGAGATTTTTTTGGTTATTTGCGAGATTTAGGCGTCATCCTTTCATTATAATGCCATTCTGCGAGGACTGGGAAGAAGCATTTTTTTCATCAAATTAAATTTCTTGAGATAGAGATTTTTAAATGTCTGAATATTCAGATACAGTCAAACCTGCCCTGACGGCGACCTGTACAAACGGCCACTTTCCATTTCCCCCCTTGCGTTTTTTCCTATATAATTTAACTGTGTAAAACGGGCACCTGTCCAACGCGGCCGCGACCACAATAATTTAACACACAACCCCTATCACACTAAGCAATAATACCTGTCTTAAACGGCCACCTTAGTGACTCCATTACGTTTTGTCATAAATTGTGCCTTGGCTCCTGGTGTTGTGGGCTAGCCGTCATAATTCAATCACTTGTCGTTGTTGTTAGGGAGTCCCTCCAACCGATCATGCTCCGTAGGCCCCTCCCACTGTTGACCAATAGGTACCAATTTTCAGCTGCTGGTGAGGTTAGCGAGTGATCCCTCATTCCCATAAGCCCCGCCCAGAACTCATATACAAATCGTAAGTGAGATGAGAGGTCACTGTTTACCCAGTCTGTAACAAAGGACGTCAACATGAACTTGTGACAGAAGCGTCGCTCGTTCTCCGAGCGGTGGCGACTCATGAGTTTGTTTTAACGTGGCACTCGGTCTTCCTCGTCGAATACATTTCGTTTTATTGTCACCCTTGCACTAAATCAGCAGCAAAATAAAAAGTACAAACGAAATACAAACCAACAACAACAAAAACAACAACAAGAATGAGGCTACTGACTACTTTCGATTGGGACCTCAGATATGAATGGTTTGTTTCCTTTATCTTGATCAGTCTTGCTTAAAACGACCACCTGTGTTATACGGACACTTTTTTCCTTGACAATGGATGGCCGTCTTACACAGGTTTGACTGTACTTCAGTTGTGGTTGGGCAACATTTCCGGACTAGATCTATACTTCATTTGACCTTCAAAAGGTACTGCGAGAAAACAAGACTGCTCGACCTTGACAGTAACCTATTTTGCATTTGGTAGTGTCAATTGCCACCGAGTGACGCGGTGGCAATTGACAAAAATGGACGGTAGTGTCAATTGCCACCGAGTGACACGGAGGCAATTGACGAAAATTGACGGTAGTGTCAATTGCCACCGAGTAAATTGGAGCTCTTTTGCGTTGGTGAGTAGATCTAGCCTATTGTGCTCTGTTTGTGTTTGTGTGTGTGTGTGTGTGTGTGTGTGTGTGTGTGTCTGTGTGTGTCTGTGTGTGTCTTTTCCTGACCCCCATCCCCCCGGATTTATGTTCCCCAATATAAAATTAATTTCTGCTTGAGTTTGTGACCTTCTACTTCTAGAATTGCCTATGTTGGTTTTATACCGAAGTGTAGGCTAAGGCTAGCCTAGATCTAGGCCTACATCTCATTGAAAACCCACAAAGTTGATACCGTAGCTCTAAACTAGATGCTCGTCCAATGAAATTAGTAGAGAACATTGACCCATTAGACACACATTAGGCTCCTATGAATAGAAAGCTAAAGATAGTGTTGATTTCAGACTTGACACCGCTTCAC
>NW_004797328.1:545178-589396 GCF_000002075.1 Aplysia californica | reverse complement strand
GGGTGGGAGGATGTTGAAAAATATCTCAGGCAGGGTATATTGTGATGTCCAAACCCTAAGAATCTTTGCTTTTAGGTATGGTGTGGTGTAGACTTTTAAAAAATATAGTAGGCCTACAGTACGTGTGCAGCCTCTCTATAACGACCTTCAAATAACGGCATCCTCTGTACATAGCGACATTTTAGTGCACGCAGGTCCCGATTTTCTCTTTATATATCATACAATAATTTTTGTTGTCTCTCTATAATGACAACTCTCTATAACGACGTTTTTTGTCTGGTCCCGACAACGTAGAAGCTGCATTACTGTACATGGTTTACACCACCGTCATTTGGGAGGTAGGTGTTTCGACCTGTTTCCTAGACCAACCCAGGCTGAATTAATTTAATGAGATGCAACATCATTGCAGACATTTTTTTTTTTTTTTAAATTTAATGCTTTACGGCGCTCGCAACTGCATAAAATCATAATATTTTACACCACCTAGGGATCGTTTTAACGTGCGCAACTTGCAAACGGGACCTCAGAGATTTTTCGCCCTTATGTCCGAGAAAGCTAGATGTGTAGATCTTTTTTCTACCAGAAGATCAGGGGTGGCTGAAAGACTGCAATAAGAAGGAGCAAAGGAGGCAGTAGAAATTAGGCTACAGAAAGAGTCAGGAGCCGATGGTGCTAATTGAGGTTGGTGGGGCAGGGGGGGGGGCAGAAAGTGGAGACGACAGTAATAGACGACAGAACATTGCAGAGAGCTGGAAAGGAGGTGAAGGGAGACAATTTTAGAGAAGAAAATTTTTCGGTCGCTACCCGGATTCAAACCCGGGACCTTTGAATGAGAGGCGAACGCCGTACCTCTGTATAAAAGGCCACGAGAGCCTCTCGCTGCAGATAGGTGGGAACACTCAATATATATAGGCTATAAAACAAACTTTCCCTCACATGCAAGAATTGAACTCCTGCCTTTGCAAAAAATGACAAATGTAGGCCTACGAAGAGCCTATCAAATGCATCACAAATGCCAGCTGATACAGTATTTCGACCCCTAAAATGCTGAAATCTTATACATGTGTAGGCCTACATACACTGGTAAGTGATTTCTATCCAATGTCTATCATCCCCCTCCCCTTCCCCCTTTTAAGAATGCAGATTTACTAAATTACTAGGCTACTACCAACCGAAATATTGTTCATCTTTAACGAAACAAGTAAAGTATAATGTAGGCCTATCCCTTCAGTTCAATCAGATGCTTATTGGCACACCATGGCCACTGTGCCAAGAAAAGCAAGACAGGCACAAATTTTATTTAAGCTTTGTGATCAGTAAGCCCAGCTCTTTCTTTTATCTTTAAGTGCCCGCGGAGAAGTTGAAAATTTTCACTGAAGTGTCTTAGTGCTATTTTTTATAAATTTTGTTACAGTTTTATCCAGTACTGTAGACAGGAAATATGGCCAACCCCAGTGACACAACAAAAGAAGTTGTACAGAAGACCCAGTTTATGATACCGGACTTCAAGTATGACGCAATCGAGAAGAAAAAGCCCAGAGCGGCAAGACAACATATGTCCAGTAATGATCAGCATGGACATACACTCGCACGCAGTGCCCAAACAACATAAATGGGTGTAGTAGTGTTCAGTGTGGACCGCAGTGCCAAGACAAGATAATATGCGGAGCAGTGTCCAGAGCGGACATACCCTTGCAGTGCCAAGACAACATATTATGTCCAGTAGTGTTCAGTGTGGACTTACCCTCACAGCCCCAAATTATGTCCAACAGTCAATGTGTTCAGTATGAACATACCCTCGCAGAGCCAAGAGAACATAATACATGCAGTAGTGCTCAATATGGACACAACATCACAGCACCAAAAAAATACACATGACATCACATCTAATGCATTTGATTTTATTCATCATTGTAAAAGTAAAAGTAAAAGCAGACATGAACTTCAACCAAGCAAAATTCTCACACAGTATGAATAAAACACTTTCGCACCAATTGCATAAACCCATGCTCCAAATCCATAAATAAAACAATGTTACGGGTCTGTTAATTATCGTTTAATGAACTGGTTTTTGTAAGACTAGATAGAGTTGTTGCATTCTGGTTAAGAAAAGTAAATAACAAGCAGAGAAACATAGTATTTTCATCACATCATTAAATCAAAGGTATTGTAAATTTTGAATGAACAAATTAACAAAAACAAAAAAATTTGACACACTGTATCATACAATAATACCAAAGCTGTTATTAACTCTTTCTGGGAGTAGTTTTTATTGGGGTCTAGACGTAATTAAATTTTGACATGATTTGGCTATACAGGAGATGTACAAAATAACTCGATATATAAGCATAGCAATCACTCAAAAGTTAACATCAAATTGAAGGAAATTGAACGTGAAATGCATTCAGACATGAAACAAAGATTAATTTTGAATATAAACATGCATTACAAGGTTTAGAATGAATGATGATGATGAGAAAAATAAATTTCGATGGAAAATAATACACTCACCAAACATGTGAAAGCAAATCAGCACAGCTATCTAATCAAATACAGACTACAAACATAATCCAGCCAGAGATTTCTGAATTAACAACTTTTTATTTGAAAGCAATATTTCAATTTTTGTTTGAGTTATGTATAATATTTCGACTGAGTCCGGTTACATCAGCAGATGATGCAAGGCTTCAAGAATAAATTCATTCGTTTATCACCAAACTGACACTTTGACGAAGTGAAACTGGATGTTATGGTTTCCTAAACCTGTTCCAAGTTTTCTAGTAACAATGATAAGTACTTATAAATGACGGATCACTTTAAAACGAAACAAAACTGAGGCACCCCATCATTGCCAATATAATGATACATCCACTAAGGATGTGGGCATTTGCAGATATATCTGCGATACGTCCAGAAAGAGTTAAACTATCAAACATGACTAGACAGCATCAGGAAAAAGTGATATATGCATGTCAGAAATCTAAATATAAAATTCCCTAAAACCGGTTATAGGTCCAATAATCAGGAATCCAAATAAAAAAATTAAACATCTTTGGAAACTGCAGTTACTGTAAAGGGCAAGCAGACAAATTCTCACGCGAAATGGGGATAGGTGGGGGTGAGAGTCATTTAAACATACCAAACAACTCTTGTTCAAGAATGTTGCAGGAGGGATTTGAACTGGCGACTCTCGCATGGAAAACTGGCTAGATATCAGCTGAGATGAGCACATTTGTTTTTATGCATGCACTAGCTTAGAAAATAGGAACCATAAAACAATTGTGGGAACACGCTTAGCATTTCTTTCATTTGTTTTTCTTTTAAAACCCCTAAAACAATAATATGTTTAGTGTCATAGTCATAGCTATGTGATAAGTTATAATATGATCAACCAAATGATCATACATTATATCAGATATTCACACATGAAAATATTTTGATACTAATTTCTCAGGTACCATTAAGAAGCTGAACAATGGTAGAGTGGCCGGTCCTGATTAGATTCCACCTGAAGCCCTAAAAGCAGATGCCAATGTACGGCGGACCTCCTCTACCCGCAGTTTACCAGGATTTGGAATGAGAGCAAGTTCCCCGAGGATTGGAAAGAAGTACACCTAGTGAACCTCCAAAAAAGGGGGATCTCAGCAACTGCAGCAACTACAGAGGGATCACTCTTCTCTCAATACCAGGCAAGGTCTTCAACAGAATATCATTCTGGAGAGAATCAAGACTGCAACGGATCCAACACTACGGGATGAAAAGGCTGGTTTCCGGAAAAATCGCTCAACCACCGACCAGTTTGCCACGCTGACAATCATTGTGGAACAGTCCCTGCAGTGGAACTCCCAGCTGACTGTCATCTTCCTTGACTAGGAGAAGGCCTTTGATAGTATAGACCGAGCAACACTATGGAAGATAATGAGATATCACAGAATCCCACAGAAGTTGGTGAACCTCTTCAAGAGCACGTACAAAGGGACAAGTTGCAGGGTTGTTCATGATGGCCAGCTCACTGACAGCTTTGGCATCAAGATTGGTGTGAGAAAGGGATGTTTACTATCACCTTTTCTCTTCATACTGGCAGTCGATTGGCTAAAGAAGGTTAAACCACCAGAGAGCACAGAAATGGAATACAGTGGACCCCAAGGGCACATTTGGACGATCTGGATTTTGCGGATGACTTGGCGCTTCTGTCGCACACCCAGGAACAGATGCAAGCAGAGACTTCAGTATTAAACAGCTTATCAGAGTCTGTTGGATTGAGGATACACCCAGGAAAGTCAAAGGTCCTAAGGACAGATGTACAATGAAAGGAGCTGGTAACAATAGAAGGAAATGCACTAGAAGACGTTGAATCCTTCTGCTATCTTCGGAGTATAATTGATATAAAAGGAGGAACAGGTGTTGAAATAAAGTCCCGCATTGGAAAAGCACAGGATGCTTTCATATCTTTGAATAGGATTTGGAAGACCAAACATATCTCACTTCGAACAAAGCTGAGGATTTTCAATTCAAATGTTAAATCAAAATCTGTCCTGTTGTAGCGATGTGAGACATGGAATGCATCAGACTTGCATAAAGAGGATCCAGCTTTTCATGAACAAGTGTCTAAGAAAGTTACTGAAGATCAGATGGACAGACAGGGTCACCAATGAGGAAGTGTCAAGGAAAACAAGACAGATCCCAGTCAGAGATGGGGTAGGAAGAAGACGGTGGCAATGGATAGGATATACAGTCCATGCCAGCTTTAAGCACGTTTCGGACTCAAGCACGCTAAACGGCTCTTACCGAATTTTTGCTATATAAATTACACGCCTTTAAGCACTGTAACTTCGGCTTCAGGCACGCTTCATTTACAAGACAGTCAATACTTTCACGATGACCCATCAAAGTTTAAACACAGTCTACACCTCAGCAGTGAGTGTGTTAAGAGAAACAAAAACAGCGCAAGTGATGGACACACACATGCACAGAGAGGAAGGCAGAGAGATGCACACAGCCGCGCGCGTGGACATACGATCTAGCCTAGGGCAAAGCTCCACTCAGACAAAAAAAAAATACAAAGAAGGTCGGGGAGATGAGAAAAGGAGGCATGCTGTGATTTCACCTTACTGCCCCTCACTATCCGATAATCCTGATTTGGTATCTCTCGCGAGGTGGGATCAAAGACCGTGTTTGGGGGGGGTGAAGGCGGTGGTATGAATGTGGCACAGCGGGCTGTGGTACGCACAGGCAGTGTGTAGGCCTCGTGTGCTGTATCGTGACTGGCCGTCTAAATTAAGTTTTCATTTCCCATTCGACCATAAAACAAAACAAACAAACAAACAAATGAAAACTACCATGGCGGGTAAAAATAACAGTGCACACTTTTGCAGGACCACTATAGGCTTATTTACTAAAGGAAATAGCACAGGAAATTTTCTACATGAAAATCTCTGGATTATATCTACTTCGCACTAAAGAACGCTTCGGCATTAAGCACGCTTCAGCTTTCTCCCGACGACCGTGCTTAAAGCCGGCGTGGACTGTACTCTCAGGAAGTCAGGCAGCTGCATAACTAAGAAAGCGTTGGATTTGAATCCACAGGGTGAAAGATCAAGGGGAAGAAAATATGTACATAAAAGTGGGAAGACATGGAACAACTTCAAGAGACTAGCCCAGGATATATAGGGAAAGGTGGAAAGTGTTTGTCAGTGGCCTATACCCTGGTGCAGGGTGAGAAAGGCAATGATGATGATGATGATGATGATGATGATGATGATGATTAATTTCTCAGGTAAAATGTAAAAAAGGCAAAGATGGATTGAAGTACAGCTTAAACCATAAATCCGCTCCAAAGACTCAAACACCTCAGAGTAATCCAGTATAACATACAAATGACTCTTTTCACTTACAAAAGTTTACAGTCTCTCAAGACACTAGAGCACAAACATCACATGTAAAAAAAAATAAACAACAGTTACAATTTCAAAATTCAGGTAACAGCTGTTGAGCAAAATGCATCTCAACAACATGATGCTTTGGACACAATCTGGTATCATAGAAGACACTTTTTGCATAGATATCTTATATTAAGGGGGGGGGGCCTACACCTCGAGGCTATCTCGCTTATTACTGGACCGAATTTTACCACATTTCACACATATAACAAGCATAGTAAGGAGTCTTGAAATCCGCAATAAAATTTGAGAAAAAAGTTTCATTTCCATGGATACGCCGCCATATTGGATTTTATTGACATGTCTTACGTAATGAATACCGCACTTATCGCTCATGGAAATCGATTGTATTTTTGTATGCGTGTTCACAAACATTAGATCTAAAAATTAGTCTGTTGTTTTTTTCCTAATCGAATTAGAAAATTTTTAATGAATTTTTTCCTGAGGTAGTATTACCTCTTCTCTTCATTCTGTGAAAATTTCATGAAGATTGGATGAAAAATGGTGAAGTTATTCAAAAAAGTATAGAGAAAAGTAGCATTTTGAGAAAACTGCCGATAAAGAAAAATAAAATACTGACTTTATGAGGAAATGGCGGTTACAAACATTCCCGGTATGGGAAAAAATACGATTTTTGGGGGTTCTTATGCCATGAAATAGTTGTAGGAGAGGCTGAGGAAGCTAAAAATGCCTACAACTCAAATTCCATGATTTTGAGCCGAATTTTGATTTTGGGGGTGTAGCCCCCCCCCCCCCCCTTAATATATTTGTACAAATTAAAAAGTTGACTTTAAATTTAAAGCAAAAGATTCATTAAAAATACAGCTCTTAAAAACAACTTGAATACTAATTTTTATTGGAATGTTGAAAATTAAAAGAAGAGATAAGAAGCTTCAAGGTCCTCACAGTATAAATGGACTGACAAACAAGTTTTTATAAATCAGATCCAATAAATACATCCACACACATATAACTGTTTTTTTTTATGGGACATTCTATGGTTCCTGTGAATAACATTTCCCAGTATCTTGTTTTGCAGAGCTACGTGTTCGGTACCCCCAAGCCATCGAAACAACCTTTAATAAAAAGTGCTTGTATGACTATCAGACTTGTTTAGTTGTTATGTTGACTGTTGTTCTTCGTGTGGTTGCTTTTGTTGTCATTATAGTGGTGTCACATGAGACACTTACAGTGTCCTTTGTGAAGAATCATCAAGTCTGTTATGGTGTGGGATTGGAATGGGCAAACTGCTCCTTTGCCTAAGCTTGTACAAACCAGATCAAGTATGAATGACAAAATAGGAACAGAGAGCAAAACTGACAAAATCTATACAGTGTCCCATGTGACTGATGACCACGGACATGCACACCCAAACCCAATAAAATTGTTAAGTTTTCAGTCAACTTGGCCTTTGTTAGTTGATTATACATATAATAAATAATCTCATGCAAGAAAAACATCTATGTGCATGCTCAAATTGTCTTTTGGAAGGAAACTATTGTGTCATCTGCCACACGAGACACCGTCTAGATAGTCAAGCATTTGGTTGTTTTCTCGCCAAAGGGGGAGAAAAACTATCCCAAAACTTGTCAGTTCTGGAGGAGCACACATTTCTCTTGTAAATAGAAGCAATGTTGGTGCTGAAGAAGCCATTCTAAAAAATGGGAACATTTTGTCACCTTTTGACCTGGGCTCATATATATATAAGTGCTCAGAGCTTATTCTCTTATGGGATAGAACACTATATAAAAATAAAAACAATATATCATGACATACAGTTGAACCTGTCCAAGATGACCATCTATTCTTGGGTAGAAAAATAGTAATCTAAGACAAGCAGTCCTCTTGGACAATTTTTCTTATAAAGAAAAATGCTGGTTCGACTGTGCATATACCCTGGATGATGAAATGTTCATCGACCTGTAACATCATTAAAGCTTTTTATCTCTTCAACTACCACAGCTGGAAGATTGGAACAAAAGTACAACATTGAAAAAGAAAGTCTCGTTTTTAAAACTGTATATGATTGTTAGTAAGGACTCGTTCCTACTTTTGCACATAACAAAAGTGTGTGGTGAACATTGGTCTTGTTATTAGTGGGAGTGAGTGTGTCTTGAATAGGTGTCTGTGGGAGAGGGATGGATAGAGAGAGAAAGGGAGAGAAAGAGAGAGAGAGATTCATTTTGATCCGGTTGAAAAACATAATAAACATCTATAACTACAAAGAGGTTTGGCCACCTATAAAATTAATTATCTTCATCACGCAGACTACTAAATGTAGCCCCCCAAAAAAGTGTAATGTAAACAATATAACCTTAATCTTTAGGCTATTTCAATAAAAGATAAAGCAACATTCCAATATCATTACCACCTACAGTTGAGCACAGATAGCTCAGACATTTTGTCACTACCACACGCAATTTTGCATTGGCAGCACAGTTTTTTTAAAACACCCTCACAGCATAGTTTTTTTAAAACACCCTCACTGATGTGTCGAACGGCTAAACTCAAAAAAGCACAATCAGACTTTTCTCACAATTTTCTCGAATTCATATATATCGCACTGTGGGCGTGATGGAAAAAAAACACACCAATCATCATCGAGAATAGCAGGTTACACAAGCCCACCAACCTCCCCCCCTCCCCAAAGACATGATGATACACACACTGCTGGTATTGAAATGACTTATCATCACACGTTACCTGTTGTGTGCGTAAGGCACTAGAACTTCCTTGAATCTAGTCATGTGAGGGTGGGTGGTGGGTGTGATCAATGACAGACAGTATGGTACTGCATAGGGACGTATAGTGTGAGAAATATATTTGTGTTCTTCACGTGTGTGCTTGGCATGCGTATGTGGTTGTCTGAACACGAAGGTATGGATCAGGAAGTGATTATACAGAAGGGTGGGTGGCAAGCTCTGACTGGTTGCATCCTCATGATCATCTGATGTAAGAAAAATGAAAATCTTTTCTTTATATGAGGCTCATCAGCATTACTCTCTTTCTCTTCTTGATTGGACACCAAACAAGGCTTACAAATTTCTATGCTTTTATCAATACATGTTTCACTTTATGATGACAGTAATTTTTCCCCCCACCATTACATCATCACAGTAACTACCCTTGATTTTTTTCAATATATATATCCCTCTTAGTTTTGATTAACACCTGTTACTTGAATTACAAACATGTTAAACACATTTGCCAACCCCCAATTTGTTTTGAAATATCCGTGCTCAACTGTATAGAAGTATCATTTACTAAAGCTCACAACCTAATAAACATTTCAAGCACTTTCAATGATAACCTTACAAGCTAATTGACACAATTTGAATTATTTAGAAGTCAGGCAATCAAAATAGGGAAACTAAGCTCATCAGCGAAGAAACAATAACAAGCACAGTGTACACTGTTCCGCGATCTGAACTGTTCCCTTGTTTTTGCAAACATAATACAGTAACCATCTCCACTTTCGAATCAGCTGGAGACTGAACGCAGAACGTGTGTGACTCATAGCCATAGCAAGCAACACCTGGTGGGGAGAGAAAAGAAGGAGCTTGAGTGAAAAGAAGCACCACACTTGCTTGTTATATATTTTGTCAAAACTGTGTGTTTTGTTTGAGCAGAGAGAAAAAGCAGAATTGTTTCCACTGTCTGTCAGAATTGCATGCTTTGGTTGTTTAAGTAGAGAGAGAGGAAAGAAAAGAGTTTGTTTTGTGTCACCTGTCTATGTGACAGTTTTTTTGCTTGTGTCAATGTATCCGTGTGTTCGTAAGTCAAAGTATTTGTCTGCCTTTGTATCATTTTTAAACATTAATTATTGTTAATGTAAAGTCTTTCGTTCTTTAAATGAAATGACCATTAAAAAACCTAATCTTTTTATTTCATGAAAATGCACTTACTTAACAGTCTGTTTCTAAATATTACATAATCTATAGCTTAACTTTTTTCACTGACATCAGATGAAACAACAAACTGGCAGATTTGTTCCCAGAAGAAAAAAATACTCACCATATTCACCCTTTGTGTTTGCGGCAATGATGGCCCCTGAAAAGTCTGGGTAGAACTTCGTCATTCTGGAAAAGGCCAAGGTCGCTGCTTCCCTGGGTGATGCCCCTTTTTCCATTTCCATAACCGCATGGAAACTGAACAGTAATGGAGCATGGTTAAATCATTTACTGGTACTATTTCTATACCTGTTCAGTAACTGTACAGAAAAATAAGAATGCATAATTCATCATATTTCATAACTACTCTGACAAAAAACAGTGAGTTTTTTCCTAAAGTCTTGCAGCAATACTGATTCCATTTGCAATTTTAAAGAGAATAAGGTGGCATTCTCCTTAAATACAGTCAAGCACGGATATCCAGAATACGTCAGGGTGATAATGTCCGACACATGCATAATTCAAGTAAGCTGCAATAACAAGAAATAGCAATATTGAAGAAGATCAAGAGAAGTAATTATGACCGTATAATAGTCAGAAGATAAACACTGTTATCATGAAAAGTGCCCAATGTTGATTAAAAGATAGAAGGATGGATAGCGAGAGCTCCTTGTCCGGTGTCCAAGTAAGAGTAACAGAAAAAGGAAAAGAATGACACTGATGAGCCTTAGATTTACATCTGGGGGCTCTCGTAGCCTCGAGGTTAAGGTGTCCGCCTCTCATTTAATAGGTCCTTGGTTCGAATCAGGATAGCGACAAAAATTCTTCTCCTCTAAAATTTTTTTCCTTTCACATAATTTCCTGCTCTCGAACAATTCTGTCGTCTCATTTCGTCTCCACTTTCTCCCCCCCCCCCCAACCTCCTTTGCCCCCTCCTCCGGGCTCTTGACTCTTTCTGCAGCCTTTCTACTGCTACTCCTTGGGTCCTTCTTACTGCTGTCTTTCAGCCACACCCCTGATTTTCTACACCTAGCCTTCTCAGACAAGGGCAAAAAATCTCAGAGGTCCCGTGCGCAAGTTGCGCATGTTTAAGATACCTTGGTGTTCCAAAATTGATAAGACTAGGCTTCGGCCACCATTCGGGCAAAATTCGAAATTTCCTACCAACTGAAAATGTTTAATGTGTCCCGCGCCCTCATATTACCTTATGCAGTTGCGAGCATTGTAAAACATTTACCAAAAAAAAAAAATTACATCTGATCTTAAAAGCAAAAGGAATGCTCAGATCTTAAGTCAGATAGCAATCATCATGATGTAACCAACACTGGTCAGCCCACTACCCAATCCATACCTTCACTTTAAAAAAAACACACACACACACACACACACACACAAACAAACAAATTCACACACCATACGGACCAATGCAAGGCCCAACTGTCCATCTTCGATAACACCCCACCACCCAGCACCCACCCTCACATGACTAGGTTCATCAAAGTAGGTCTTGTACCTCACAACTTACACACTCTACACTAATAATAATAATAATAGATAGCATTTGTATAGCGCATATCCCCGCTCAACAGCAGGCTTTATGCGCTTTACACTATATTATTACCCCAGCAGACCATAGAACACTCCGAAATATTCTCAGCTTCCCGGGAAGCATACAGTGCGAGCAGCCGATTAAGCGCTCAAACACTAACAAACTGACAAGATCTTTCGCTGTCTATAGCCGGGTACCCATTCCCACCTGGGTGAAGTGAGGAAAATTCGTGTAAAGTGCCTTTCCCAAGGACACAACGTCGGGCCCTTGACGGGATTCGAACCCACGACCTTACGGTTGCGAGTCCGAGAGCCTAACCACTAGGCCACAGACGCCACTACAGGTAAAGTGTCATGATGCGTCCCCATGCCAGCAGTGTGTCTTATTCAGTGTTGAAGAAAGAAAATCGAAAAGAGTAATGCTGATGAGCCATTACAACTAATTTTTTTTAATTATCCCCCAGAAAATCCAAAAAACATAGTTCTCACTTTAGATCACCATGAGATTCAATTAACACTGGTCAAAGCACACTACCCATCCCTCTTGCATCATTTCCCGATCCATTGAGCTGTCCCTTTGGTTTTATGCACCCTGCATAATTTAGCCAAATTTGATAATATTTTGTATAATTTCTGATTATTTTCCTGAATCATTCTTTGTTAAAATTAACAGAATCGCATAATTTCACATTTTTGGGCTCAATTTGCTTAATTTCAGAATTTTTTTTGCATAAAACCGCGGGGACAGATTGAGCCTACCCTCACATGATAAGATTTAAGGGATGTCCATCACTTTACACACACTTCAGTTAATGTGCAATGAGGCATCAAAATACCAGTTGTTTATACATCACGCTGTGTGGAGGCCAGCCTGGTGGGCTCATGTTTCTTGATTCCTCTATGACGGTCGGTAAATTGTTTTGCCTCATGCTCACAGGGCAATTTGAATTCAAAACAATTGTGTGGAAAAACTTAATCTGGTTTTTCGAGATGAGCTGTTTTGGCATATATCTGTAAGGGTGTTTAGGAAAACAGTGTTGCAGTCGATAGTGCCGTAAAACATCTACTCAATCATCAAAACAGTGTTGCCAATATAAAGAAAATATAGTACTTCAGTAAGGGAATGGCAAGTTGCACAAGCTATCTCAGCTTTTGAATTTTTTGTGTTCGGGTTACCTGTGCCTAATCTATCTATCTATCCATCCATCCATCTATCTATCCATCCAACCATACATCTATCTATCTATCTATAAATCCAACCAACTATCTATCCATCTATCTATACATCCATATTGCCTAATTGAACATTACTATCACCAGAGCAAAATATCAAACAAAGCAAGCCAGGTAAAGAAATACCTTGATATGAATGTAAAACAAACATTATGACCAAATCCTCACCTGGGAAGAAACCTCATCATGATGTCCCCATTCCCAGTGGCAGCTGCGCCACCCCCTGCATTACTGGCATAAGAACCCGCTCCCACGATAGGGGAGTCGCCCACTCGCCTGCGGGGAAAATATTTATACAACAAATGAGGTAACACTGAAATGAAATCATCGCAAAAACATACAAATATCTATATATATTATATTTGTGAAAGTTCGTCACTTTGGTTGCCTAAAACTTCCGAACCACATTACTTTCGAATTTGAAAAAAATAACGGTGGTTCAGGATCATTTAAAGGGTGCACAGTTATATTAAGGAGTCACTGCAGTTTATTTTTCAGTTTTTCATTAGTTTCGTTTATATCTTATCTTGAGAAAGTCTGTTTTCTAAGACTCCATTGTAAACAAGTGAGGCTTCCGTTCACAAGCAGTGCGCACTGCTTCCACACCTTTGAAATTCTTGAGTGTACAACCACTAATGTGGAATAGAGGCTTAATTAAAATTATATAACTAGCTGGGCCCCATTTCAATGAAAGGAATGATCAGCGCATTTACATCAACTGAAAGTCATTGGCCTTCTGTATTTACATCTACTGGAAAGGAGCAATAAATCTTGAAAAAAACGTGACACACGCGTTTCCAAGTTGCCAAAGCACCAAGCAAAAAAAAGAAAACATGAGGCTAGATCTATACGGGTCGCACAATTAAAATAGTGCTCAGTATTGCGCGACAATGCGCGATAGTATCGAAAGGAAGTACGACTTGAAATAAACAAACCTGGCAGATGTTCTAAAATTGCAGAAACAGAAGGGTCGGCCTACAAAAGCGATCGGCGAAATAAAGAAATTTAGCTTTTTGCAGCAAAACTGTCTCAAAACTGAAAAAAACGAAAGGCGTCATGATCTGGAGAATATTTTTAAGAATCTTTTGGCGAAAACAGCATGTCGATCGATGCAGCCATTAAAAAGCCTTTTGAATAGCAAAATTCGGCCACCACAAATAGATAATAGATATTATATTTGTTAAAGTTCGTCACTTTGGCCACCTAAAACTTAACTTTCGAATTTGACAAAATTAAAAGGTGATTCAGAATCATTTAAAGGGTGCACAGTTTTATTGAGGAGTCTGAAGTCACAGTAGCTTAAATTTCAGTTTTTCATTAGCTTCAAGGTGATAAATAAATCTCTCTTCCAGGTGATATCTAAATTTCTCTTTCAGGTGATACCTGCATCTCTCTTTCAATTGATCATTTTTCCAGATTTTTTTCTTGCGTGAAAATGACTTGACGATCGAGTCTTTTGAGTCCATTCATCGAAAGGGGAACAAGCTAGAGCTAAACATATTATTAAAAGGAAGCTAACTTGGGAAAAAAAAGGTTTCAGGGATCAAGCCAGTTTACAAAGTTTATAATTATTACCAGCTTTATTTGAAGTATACCATAAGAAATACAAAGAAAGATCAAGGTTTGAGGTCATTTTCTAGATTAACCCTTGTTCCAACAATGGGCGCTTTGCTCACTTTGGAAAATAATCAATTACATATATGCAGATGATACAGCGTAAAGCCAACTCAGATAAAAATGATTTCCAAATATCATTGCGCCTCTTCTGTATTCCCCCACTATATTGGAGAGAAATTATTGGAAAGATGATTTATAAGATGAAATTAATTTTCTTTGTGTGTGCATGTCTAAATTTTGAGCATGTGTGTGTGTTTGTGTGTGCATGTGTGTATGTGGGTGTGTGTGTGTGTGTGTGTGTGTGTGTGTGTGTGTGTGTGTGTGTGTGTGTGTGTGTGTGTGTGTGTGTGTGTGTGAGTGTATGTCCTCAGAGTCTTTCTGAGTGTACATGCGCTGAGTGTGTGTGTGGTGAGTGTGTGCATGTGTTGAATTTTTATTTAATGTGTGTGTATGTGTGTGTGATCGTGTATGTGTGTGTGAGTGTGAGTGTGTGCATGTGTTGAGTTTGTGTTTACATGTTTGTATGTGTGTGTGTAAGCATGTGAGTGTTTGTGTGAGTGAGTGGGAGGGAATTACTCAGCTGTCCACTAAATATCATCTCCAGCAATCTATATTTATTTTTCGTCCAAATATTTAAGTCCTTTGCCGCCTGCTGGTTCGAGTGCTCACCCAGGTATTTTGTGATTCAAACCATTGGTCGAGGTGCCAGATGCCACATTGCCCTTGCTATCCACAACGACCATCCCGATAGTGTCATGGTTGTCAGGTCCAGTGTCCATAATATCGTGATTGCCAGAGCTAGAAACATTCTCCGCAGGTCTGTAGGGGCCACAGTGCAAAGTAGGATCAGGAACCACATTCTGAGAAGTAATGTCTAGTTAGTTTCAGCCTGAGCAAAGAGAAGTATATTAACTGACAACAGACATTTAGAGCAAGGAAAAATCATGATGGGCAGACAGAAAAAACAGAGGGACCGGAAAGAAGTAGGATCTAGTGATGGTCCCTTCCAACCAGCTGTTCAGGTATAGCTTGTGTTATTTAGACTTTGCTGTTATATATATATGAAGCAGGTTTAACATGCTTTTCAGCACTATACAGTTATTTAAGAGTAGAAACCAAGGTACTGACTAGGATCAGGAATCACATTCTGTTGAGTCAGTTCCACTTACAGAAGACTTTGTTTAACATAAGGCCATTTGACACTAAATTTCTGTAACCATGAAAAGATTTCAAATTCCAGTTGTTTCTTCCCCCTCTTTATTCTATGCACTGCAACATCCCTTTAAAAGACTCTAATTAACATGAAGAAATCATCTGGTCCCATGAAGTTGGTGGGATCAGAGTTTTATTGAATTTGGACAAGACAGTTATTTAATGTATATGGTATGGGTTTAACTGTTTATCATTCCTTTCAACAAAATACAGTTTTTTACGAATAGAGAATTCTAATTTCAAAGTAATAGAACAAGACCAAGCCTAGAAAGTAGAGGACTATGAGGGCTGTCCCACAGAAAACCGGAATTTGGCTGTAATTTGACAACTATTCAATATTTTCACATTCTGTAAGCGCACACTTGTAAAACAATAATTTGGGAATTTCCCGATTGAGCACCATGAGCATCAAACAAACCAAACGAACAGAGCAGTTCTCCAAAGATGGCTACCCCTTTGGAAAATTGGTCAAGGGTAGAGGTGAGGTCTGTCATTCGGTTTCTGACCGCAAAATGTCTCAAACTATAGAAATACACACTGAAATAAAGTCTGTTTACGGGGAGAAAGTAATTGCAAAGTCACAGGTATATGAGTGGAGTAGTAAGTCCAAAGCCGGGCATACGGATATCAATGACAAAGTTCACCCAAGATCTTGTGTTTCTGCCAAGATTGAGGACAACAAGAGTCGCGTTAGCGAACTCATTCAAACAGACAGGCACCAAAAAATTCACGAAATTTCAGAGCCGCAAAACATTTCAAAGTTGACTGTCCATAGGATAGTGTTTGATGAGCTGCACTGTCGAAAGGTCTCTGCTCGATGGGTCCCAAAAGAGCTGACAGCTGATCACAATACGCAACGTGTTAATGTGTCTCAGACTTTGTTGAATCGTTGTCGCCAAGCTGTCACGGGAGTCATGAACGCATCTGGAGACCTCCAACAATATGATCAAGCATTCCTGAGAATTCATTATTACAGGTGATGAGACTTGGATACACCAAATGACCCCTGAGACAAAGAGGGATTCAATGGTTTGGAAGCACACGTCTTCACCTCCCCCGAAAAAGTTTAAAGTTCAGCCATCGGTGAAGAAACTCATGGCCACTGTTTTCTGGGATGCTAAGGATGTTCTGCTTCTTGACATTTTGGAACCAGGACAAACTGTTAATGCTAACAGATACAGACAGACTTTTGATACGTTGAGAGAGGTTGTGCGCCGAAAAAACCCAGGCCGGTTGTCCAGCGGGGTCATTTTGCAGCATGACAACGCAACGCCACACACCGCAAACACTACGAAAGACTGGATCCAAAGGTTCGGCTGAGAGGTTTTGCCACACCCCCCTCATAGTCCTGACTTGACCCCATCAGATTATCACCTTTTTGGTCCTATGAAACGCCATATTTCTGGACAGCGAATCACTGACGACGAAGACCTCGTGGAAGCCGTAAAAGATTGGTTGAAATCCCTTGACGTAAAATTCTTCAGGGAGGGTATCTTCTCCCTGATCCAGCGATGGGAAAAATGTGTCCAGCGGGATGGTGATTACATTGAGAAATAAAGCACATGTTGAGGTACGATATTTTACATTTTTATTATAATAGGACAAAGATTGTTGCTTTTATGGACCTTCTCCGGTTTTCCGTGGGACAGCCCTCGTACATGAACTCCCCAAAAAGCACAATCTCTAGCAAGGTCATGGAAGAGGAATAAAAAAAACAAGCAGTTTTTATGCAGATCAAATTGGGGGTTCTTTCATGGTAAAAAAAGTCAGAGGGCTCCAATTTCATCTGAATACTTGGCAAGTCTTTTAGTTTAGTAAGAGTTTTACAGCACTTGCAATACAATAAGATCGTATAACTTAACTCTTTAAACATCATCAGATGCAGGGAGCATCCAGAACTAGTGACAACTATTTTGTTTTATTTAGTGCTTGATTTTGGCTTGTTTTTCGGAGCTATTCCTGAACCAAGTTTTTTAGTAATGATTAAGCCTTTGTTTACACTATTTAGAAGTTAGAGGCAAGCTTTTGGGGTTATAATGAGACATAGTGCACTAGGTTTAGGTGACTGTAAAAAAAAAATTTTTAAACTCCGGAAAACGGTGGAAAAAACTCAGGGCTTAAAGAGTTAATATAAGTGCCAAAGATTAGAAGTGTTACAAGAAAGTAACAAAAACAACAAAAAAGCAGGAGAGGTTTGGCGGGTCTGCATAAGCTAGAAATATGAAGTCTATAAAAGAGCGTTTGATTTGCACTATAAGTTCAATGAAATGATCAAATTATTTTAGTGCCCAAATCTTGAGCATGCTTCAAAACATATTTTAAGTTTTGGGGGGTTTTTTTCCCCCATATGGTGGCACGGCAGTGAGCCAGACAAATTAGCCTCACCAAACAGATCTGGCCTGCAGGCCGTATATAGTTTGGTGACCCAAAATCTAGAAAAACAATATGACAAGTCGCATACCTTTCTAAAGTTTGGCTGACAGTTGTTCCTCTCCCACGCCCTCCAGTCATTAAAAGATTTGTTTGTTGATAGATCTTCTTCCACAAAGCCCATCCCCTTGGCAAACTCTTTGGCTGTGAAGAGAAAAAGAACATAAATGGTGAAATGGTGAAGTGGTATAGGTTTAATGCCCCTACCAACACTATTAGGTCAAGAAGCGGGACCTCTGAATTTAATGTCAATCTCCAAAAGAACCGAGCAAAGTGTGAAATTCGTGTGCCTTTTCTCAAGGACCCAACATCAGAAGGAGCTGAGGTGCGAACCCCCAAAACCACAATCTCACAATTTCGAGTCCCGTAGCCTAACCACTAGGCTACAAACGTCACGAAAAAGAACAAAGAATCAACAACAAAATTGATAGAATTAAATGAAAAATGAAAATAGAGCCGCTCTCAACTATCTTTTTTTTTTAATTCTCAAAAAGATAATACTGTATTAAAATATGCTGAATTCGGCTGGTACATAAATCTTAATTCTCAAAAAGAATATACTGTGATGATATCAGTGTATGCTGAATGTGGCTTCATCAAGCAACATAACAGTGACACAAGAAAAAGTTAATGAAAGTACAGATTTCTGAAATTTACCTGCTTTCGGCTTAAAAGTAAAGTGTTTCATTTAAACCAGTACGAACTATCTGATAATCCCCCACACTTGGATATACGCTAACCTCATTGTGAAATCTCCCGTTAAAGTTACTCACTGATGGTTTTTTGTACATGTGTCATGACATGGTGAAATCATGCGCTCGTCAAAATAAAAAAATGGGAGAAACTGGCATTTTTCAACCAATTGGGAAATTTTTATCGAATTTTTGTTTTTCCAGCTCATCCCTTTAAGTCCATATAAAAACAGATTTCCATGCGAATTTTACAGAAAAAACATTGATTAAAGGAACACAATAGGCCATGTTTCAATTTTCAAGGACTTTTAGCTATTGGAGTTACCAAACTTTGGCAGCCATTTTCTCGCTAATTTCACCACTGAAACTAGGCAACTTCGCCTCACCTCCTTCAATCGCAATTATCTTGACTTCTGTTCATGATAATTGGATATCTATTTCATTGGAAGCAAGACAAATTAATCAGTCTTCAGATGATACCAATAACTCGACCCGGACAAAAATTGACGAGCGCCTGATTCCACAGCATCGTGACACATATGATCATTAAACTTCAGTGTGCACTTCTAATTTTTCATTTGGTTGGATTTAAGACCCTTCTATGAAAAAGGCAATTTCGAAGGCAAAGCACATATTATATCAGTCTGTGTCAAGGCATAGATATAAACAATTAGCTACAGAAAGAACAGGCTGAACTTTTTCAAGTACACAAATGCTATAATGTACCATGCCACAGTAAGCCTGAAATTCACTGCAAAAAAAATTCCCATTCTCTTTATTCTATGCAAATGACAAATTAGTGATTGTAAAAATTGTAGCTGAACCAGACAATAAGTGCATGCTCAGCAGAATCAGAAGAGTACAAGAGAATGTCAGACTAGATTTCATACAATAAAAATCATAGAGGCTGAAGTATTTTAAACTTTTATGGGCCTGCAAATATGCATAAATAATAAAAGCAGCAATGCATATGAAATGGCTGTTAAGCTGCAGTTAACAGTGAGCTGGGATTAAGAACCGCATGTAAAGACAAAAAAAGGCAATAGCATTACAGGGGAAAGTAAAAGAGGAAAATATTAAGAGTGACAACCAACTACACTCAAAATAATAGCCCCAGAAAGACAGAAGAGAAAATCTTTCCATCTTTGAAGTACAAGGTTTGGGTGTGAGAAAAACTGCAGATATGAAAGCATATTGGATAGCACTTCATTTTCTTAAGCTCAAATTTCATTTTCAGGCCATCATAGTCTGATATGGCTTTCATTTTCATGATCAATTTGAGGAATTCTTTGAGCAGCATTATCTATCACGTAACAAGTTGTAACCTGTGAATTATTTCATGTTTACAAAATTATATGGGCTATTGTCTATATTTTTTGTATCTTTCTTTCTCTTGAAATAAAGTCATAGCTTTATTTTTTATCTTCCTTTCTCTTGAAAGAAAGCATAATCCGAAATCATTTTTTTTTTCTACTTCCTCACCAGATTCTCCCACAATGAGCGTATGCTTGGAGTACATCATGACAGCATGAGCGACTCCGATTGCATTCTTGATACGTCTCAGGTCCCCAACACTCCCAACCTCCATGGTGGCTCTGAAGCAGGACAATGTTTGAGTAAAGAGAACTACATTAGCATTGACAATATAAATATCATTGTCATTTAGACCTAGAAGAAAAGCAAAAAAAGACAGACAAACAGATGCAACAAATGGAAGAAAAGGAAGTAGGACATATCAGTATCATCTTTCAGCCACCCACAGGCACCTTATGCGTTACCACACACACACACACACACACACACACACACACACACACACACACACACACACACACACACACACACACACACACACACACATACGCGCGCGCGCAGGGGTAACCGGCAATGAGAGAGCAAACAAGCTCGCTGGAGAAGCAAAAGTGGAAGGAAATTTGACACTGGACCCACCAACTGTCCTAACCAATGTAGGGGAAAATTTGGGGAAGAATAGGGCAGATAGCGGTTCCCACACCCTTGAAGGAGAAGGGGATTCAAAGAAGAGAAGGAAACACAGCCACCTGTCCGGACCAGTCGTCCAACCAGATTATGATGGAGACTGTAAGCAGACAGACTCTGGGATGGATCCTGAAGAGGGGGGGAGAGCAGAGGTGGACATGTTCCGAATGTAGTGACCCCAACACTGAGGACAAGGAAAAGGTGTGACGACAGCTTAGCAAAGAAACCAAGAGAGTAAATAAAAACCTTCCCCACAAGGGAATCAAACTCACGCCTTCTAGATCTATGTGCAATATTAAAGTTACACTGAGGAGGCTGTTTTTCTCTACTATGTATAAGCTCTATAACTAATAAAATCAGTATACAAACAAATGATACAAAATACAAGAATATTAGAAAAATGTTGGAGCAAGGGGAAAATATATCTTTGGGCTAGGCAACAGAAGTGCTCGATTTGTTTCTACCTGCTATGGTTCATTAAGACAGACTCATTTGTGCATAGTATTTTCTTCTGTTTGTTTAAGGTAGACTTCCATTAACTCACTGTGATCTACATTTTTACAACTGCGCACATGTTTAATACCTACCTCATTTTCATAGCTTCACCTGTTATATTTTTTTTTCTAATCTTTGAGACATCAAAAAATCAAAAGAAAGAAAAAGGAAAACTCTTGTCATTTTTACCAAGCTCTGAAGACAGTCTATGAAGTATATGAATGCTACCGGGGACTAATCATATTCAGTTTTCAAATGATCTGGAAGCTACGGAAAAAAAACAGATTTTCTACTGATTTACACTGTTTGGTATTATTCAATCGAATGAACTCTGATAAGTTTTATTATTGTAGTGTGCAAGTCAAAGCTAAATCGATTTTGACTGTTGCTTTTCCTACATTTTTTGGGGAAGGGTAGGTGTTTTACGGTACTTGCAATTGCATAAGGTTATATGAGCGTACGGGACATATTTAACATTTTCAGATGGTAGGAAAGTTCGAATTTTGCCCGGATGCGGCCGAAGCCTACTTTTATCGATTTTGGACCACCAAGGGATCTTTAACATGCCCATCTTACACACGGGATCTTCAAGATTTTTTGCCCTTATCTGAGAAGGTTAAGTGTAGATCTTAATTACCATAAGATCAGGGGTCAGGTTGAAAGACAGCAGTAAAAAGGAGCCAAGGAGTAGCAGTAGAAAGGCTGCTGAAAGAGTCAGGAGCCCAGAGGAGGGGGCAAAGGAGGTGAGGGGGTGGGGGGGGGGCAGAAAATGGAAATGAAAGCAGATGACAGAACATTGTTAGAGAGCAGGAAAGGAGGTAAAAGGAGAAAATTTTAGAGAAGAAAATTTTTTTAGCGCTGTCTGGATTCAAACCCGGGACCTATTAAATGAGAGGGTAACACCATAACCTCTTAACTACGAGAGCCCCCTATTTTCCTTCACATTGAAGGCTCCAGCAACTTGGTAAAAAAACACCCCCTGAGCCATTCATCATTGCAGTTAGTTAGGTTGACACAACTATCTTTTACACATTACACATGCATACATTTCATTTCTATTCTTACACTAATTAAACCTTTCAAATGGTAGGCTTATGACGTGCCAGTTCTTATCTTCAACAGCAAGAATTTCTTTCTAAAGCGAAATTCAGTTTTCAAAGGTGTTGGAAGTATATGTTATTCTAAAGATATGAAAGCATAGTAGGCTGAGGCTGAGTTTAGGAAAGATAGAACTGACATTGAAAACTTTAAAGTATAAGTATACATCAAACTTTAAAGGAGCGGTTTTGCCACCAATATTTGTGGTGTAATTTTGAGTTCCATGCTTCCGACGGTTAGGCTTTTGTCTGCTGCCATGCTATATTTCACTTAACTCAAGTTAAGTCCCTGAAAGGCATTGTGTTGTCAAGAAGCTTGCTTCTGAAAAGATCTAAATTATGTTTATGTGGGCATAAACTTTTGGCCTAGATTTAAAGATTTGTTTCATTTACCCATTCATAATCATTGCATCCAAGGTGGTTTCTCCATGCTCGTCCGGTTTCCCTCCATAACCAACCGACCCTCTACATTGTAGTTCTTCGCATTTACTGCAGCCTTTTACTACAGCCTCCACTGCTGAGCTACCTCTTGAAATCTGGCTCCAAGCTGGAAAAAGATTATAGTTTTCAATTAAATGGGTTTATTTTATAAGTATAAGGCACCTACATTCAGATAAGTAATTTCAAAGGGAGATCACTATGATGGAGAAAGTAATGAAGAAAAGAAAAGAAATGGGGCACATATAATCCACTGATGAAATTCAAACATTGCAAACATTATATGATATTAAAAGTGCACCAACGACTGTACTTTTAATAACAAAAACATCAAAAAATAAAATAGGCAGATGATTCCACTCGTCATAACAACAAGAGTAGAAATACAGGGACTCTGCTAACGTATCTACAAATTGGTGTGAGTGTGATAACCACATCCTTTTACTAAATGTAAAAAAGACAAAGTAATTAAGAAAAGACTTATTAGAGAAAAAAAAGACCAATTGCAACCACTATTTATTAAATATGAGGAGGTGGAGGTTGTAAACTCTTACAAATATCTTGGAATAACAATTGATAAGAAGCTTGACTGGCATCCCCACACTGCTCTTGTGCATAAAAAGATAAATCAAAGAATGTTCCTTTTAAGGAAATTAAGAAGTTTTCGAGTCGATAATAACATTATTATGTCCCTTTTATACCATTCTATGATTGAAAGCGAGGGTGAACAATAAAGAAAAATCTGACAGAACCATTAAGAAAGCCAGCCATAACTCTGGATATCTTTTTACTAGAATTGATGAAATGTTTAAGATCACAAGTATAAAAAAGATAAACAGAACTATAAACAACCTATCACTCCCCCTTTCCACACAAATTGTAAGATCACGCAGCAGTAGATACGAACCTGTCAAAACAAAGAAAAGTAGATACAAACAAAAAGAGTTTTTTACCATCTAGTATAGGCTACTGTTGAAAAAAATATCAATGTATTGCTTTTTTGACTATGTATCTTTATAACTCTAAAGTCTAAAGGTAAGGGTCTGGTTATTAAATTCCTGCATGTGGTTGAATGATGCATCCGATGTAATATGTGCATTTGACAGCTTTACCTTTCTTTTCATATATTGAACTTTAATGAGAGTAATATATGAATATAATTCAAATGTTTATATGTATACCTGATGTGTTTTAACGTCCTGTACAGCCAAGAAAAATTTCCGTCTGGGACAATAAAGTATAAACTCATCTTATCTTATCTTATATCTGAAAAGAGATCCTTGTTTGTGCGTTAAATTCTAAAACAACAAGGGGAGAGCTGGTGAGGCCTCGGACATGGGGAGACTTCGTAAACGCCAATTCTCGCTAAACTATTAATAGTACAAACTCTGAATCTCATATGACATGTTACATAACGTGTCATATGAGATTTAGCTTGGTGTGATTTTGCCATCTGACTGAGCAAAAACCTTCCATCTGCTGTGAAGGAAATTGTATTTTTGACAAGGGTGTATCCAGTTTTCATACCTCAGTTTATAAGCTTTACACGTCACAACAGTGCACCAATCCTTCCATAAAACTATTTGTGCTCTAGAGTGTGTTTTACACATGACAAATTCATAGAATTAAACCTAGCTTTCATGAACATGTTTTCTACACAACCCCCATAGTAGGGAGATTTCGTAAAGGGAGTGGGATGACTTTGTACATTGTCCCAAGTCTCCCGATGACTAATAGAAGTTGTAATCAGAGTCACTGTGAAAATTGAATTTTAAAAAATTATTCTCTTGTTGTTGTACATGTATTTACCAGCCTGCAACCAATTCTAGGAAACACACCACCCCAAAAACGAAGGAGCCTTTTACTTTTAGTTCACAAAAAGATGACTCGACATGCATACACTTGTTTAATAACTCATTGTCTTTTCGTCATGCAGAAGCTAGCTATGTACACAGTGAAGAAATCAACTCTGAAAAAGACTATTTAAAATGGTGTGAAGACACCAAGGCATTTTAGAGACACTCGTTTACGAGTGCACAAATTTTTTAATGATCCTCTGGGGAAAAACTCTCGGAGTGTTTGGTAAATGTTCAAAGATGTTCTTCTAACCCGACCTTTGCGATATATAAATTACATCATATCAAGGCGAACAATATTATTATAATCCTGCCAGAAACATGGCACATATATATGAACAAAATCTACCATAAAAGTAAAAGGCTGGTATTCTGGGTTCTGGTTTAAAACTGGCGCCCTTTCCATGAAACCAAAGAAACGTAACTTTGTTGTTATCAAAATTGGGATTATTCGTCGAAGTTTCCTTCGCATTTATCCGATGTCTCACGCAGAGTGATGTGATTTTGGGTATTTTAGGGTACTTCAAATGTATAAGATACTTGGTAAAATGTGATGATGCACGTTAAGCTGATATTGCAATTAGGTGCCCAAATGGCTAAAAATAGTCTAATGGTGAAATAGCCTTCTTTTTAATTCGTCTAATTGGCTTTACTTAGCGATGGAGCCAAAATCAAAAGGTTCTGAAGACTCCTCGCTCTGGCCTAATAATAATAAAAAATAATAGGCCTAATAATATTAATAATAATAATTGTCATGATATTCGATACTTATACTCGAATATATATAGTGACATCCCCTTTACTTTATAGAAAAAATTTTTTTTTTTGTCATAATAATAAAAATGTATTGGCCTATAAAAGAATACGCTTATTACAATAATGATAATCGTAATATAATAATAAGCCTTAATAGCCTTAATAGCCTGTACATAAATCTGAATAAATATAGCGACACAATATAATAATAATTATAATAGCCTAAAATAATAATTATTATTATTTTATTATAATGACAATTATCTTAATAACAATAATAATCCTAAAAATAAATAATAATAATAATGATTATATATATATATATATAAATATACAGATAGATAGACAGATATATGATAGATAGATAGATAGATAGATAGATAGATAGATAGATAGATAGAAAGATAGATAGATAGATAGATAGATAGATAGATATAGATAAAAAGGAAGTGTCTATGTTCTCTAACGATAGAGAACGTATACAAGCCGTCTACATTCTATAATGTTCAGTGCTTCCAATTTTCCGCCATTTTTTAGTTTCCTCCAGACCTTATCTGCTGATCCGATTCCCACCGCCTCATTGATACCCCCCCTCCCCCTCCCCCAAAATGTTCCCGACTTTCTCACTTTTTTCGTTGTAAAATAACTAGTTGACCATTTTTTGTCTCAAGCTCGAATACGCAGCTTGAAATGGCATGTTTCTGGGTAGATTCTTTGGACCCTCTGTGCAACATTGAGTCATCTTGTTTCATCTTAAACCATTCAATTGTATACAGGTTATTTCCTGTTATACTCATGTCTTTAAAATAAACAAACAAAAAACCCCGAAAACCCCCTAAAGGGAAACAGTGACTTTGAATGGGTCCTCCTATTTTTAGACATCCCGTCTACAACATTACATGTATCAGTTTTGGATAAATCATGTACACTGTATTTAATGTAGGCCTACATCTTCGTACACATTTTTTTTATTATGGTTGATTTAAGAGGTGTAAAGTTTAGCTTTTTACCAAGGTTTGAACTTTGATTGAAATTTTTTTTAAACTTTTATTCTCAACTTCGTTTTTTCTTTTCTTTTCTGCCTTCATACTGACAAATTATTTGACATCCCTTCCGTTAAATTTTATGCAAAGTTTTATATTGAAATTGATGCACAGATGACAAGAGTTTTCCCTGAAAATTTTGACTTAAATAAAATTTGTGCTGCGTTTTTAAATTGAAATTATCCTAAGACAAGATTTTTTTCCCTTTAAATAAATGGGTCCCTTTCTTTTAGACTCGTGATATGTGAGGTTGCAATATATAGTAATAGAGAGAGAGAATGACAGAAAAAGAGGGAATGTGCACAAAGAGATTATATGAGTGTGGAATGTGTAATTCTGATGACTGATGTCCTTGGTTGTACCGTACCTCTATAAACATTAGGTATGTTTATTAACTTTCGGTTTGGTTGTGCACATTGTTGAACGCAAAGAGCATGACTGAGGGGTGCAAGATCCGTTTTATAAATCCTGCCAATGTAGATCTACCTTTCCGTGAAAAAAACCCCCCCAACTATACAGTCGACTACAAATGAGGTGATGTTAGGGGAGGGAAAAATAAACAGATCAACTCATCCAAAGTTCAACTCTTGGGTATTGTAAAGAAGAGGTGCTAGGACCCCAGAAAAGGTTTAACTCAAGCGGAGTCGACTGTATTAAATCATCTTTCATGATCATAGCTCATCTCATGTTTTTATGTAACTTTTATGCCTTGTTTAAGAGAGACCTGTTTTTGTCAACAAGATTTTACACAAATGTATACTCGTAAACATTGTTAATGTTCGTTTTTAATTCAAGGTTGAGGATTGTGAAGGTTGTGACTAAAGGGACGTAAGGACGTAATCCCCATAATTTTTCTTCCAACAACAATAGTATTATCATTATGCTTACAGTTCAGCCTCTTTATTTATAGCGACATCATCGGGAACAGAAAAAATGTTATAGAGAGGCCTCCAGAATTATTAGTAATGATATATTTAATTTATACGTAAGGAAAAAATCGGGACTTCGGCACCATGTCGCCACATAACCTGGTAGAGGATGTCGAAAGGTATCGAAGGTCGTATAGAGAGGCTGCACTCTGCTTTATTTTTAAAATGTTTTTTAGATGGACTACATACTACATGAAAAAAATAATGTGTGTCTCATTATAAATATATATAATGCTGAGGCAAACATTTGTACCAATTATTTGTATTATAATAATAATAAACAGTAATTTACAATGCAGAGTTCTGTACAGTTTTGTCACTTGTGTTTGTCTTCCTCCTTTTCTGTTTTTTCTTCCTATTTTTAAATCTGATTCTCTTCACATAACTTTTGCTTCTGTTTCATCTATTATTATTATCATAGATGCTCTGTCAATTTCTGATTAATTTTAGGATTGAACTACAGGACCTAAATGGACAATGGCTCCATTGTGGCGCCGACGAAAATGAGACCATGTGTGGAGGTCAAATAGGAATTTGGGGGGGGGGTTACAGCGATAAAAATCTGCCTACGGCACGACATCGGGTTGACATCGGCAAGAAAAATCCGACCTAGGACCGATATCAGTTTGACATCGGCATACGACGGCCATAAAAAATCCGACATTGGCACGACATCGGGTTGACATTGGCAAGAAAACTCCGACCTAGGACCAATATCGGTTTGACATTGGCATACGACGGCCATAAAAAATCCGACATCGACTCGACATTGGCATAGATGGATAGGTCGGCAGCCGCCCTGGGGCCGACATCACTCCCGACGGCGGGGCCGACGTAGGGCCGATATGAATCCGAAGGTGCAAATGAGCCCCAGCCGCCTGCAGCGGCAGCAGCGGGCCGGGAGCGGACATTAAGTTTGTCCGACATCAAATTGACTTTGGGCCGCCATAATCATGCTGGCTGGGATCTTGATCTATGTTGCGTTGCCTTTCCTGAAACAGTGCTGTAAATATTAAGATCTACCTTTCGCTGTAGGAAGTTCTGATGGCTGAATGTAGCGTGCGTATGAAGTCACACAACTATTTTACGATCGTGGTAACGAATCGCACCGGAAGGGGTTTTTTTCTTTTTCTTATCTCCTCCTCCCGACTGACTAACAATTTTCCCCCATAATTATGATTTGTTGCTTTGTAGTTTTTTATGTAGTGATGAAGCATACACATTATCTGGTTTTGTCCCCAAGAGCAGGAGCTTTACCTACAAAGTATACTTTTCCTTTTACCAATTTAGGCCTGGTTAAAGTTCAATAGTCACATAGTGGCTGTACTTGATGTGGAGATCTCATTTTTTTTTATTCAAGGCTCTGAGAGGCCAAATTTTAGCTCTTCAATTGCAAATTTTCTTCAGCTTACGCGGGGGCCTCCTGAAGCCCCAGGTGTCATGATATTCGAGTATAAGTATCGAATATCATGCCCCTGCCATTTCTCCGCTGCCAATTAATTATTATTCGCCCTGGTTAAAAATTGGGGGTCCGGGGGCAAATTGATTGTTGGGCAGTCGGGAGGAGGAGAAGAAAAAAAAAAAAACCCTTCCGGGTCCGGGATTCGATGCCATGCATGGAAGCACTGAACATTATTAGAGAACGTATAGACAGCTTATTAGGCTATATTTCTCTAACATTTCTCTAACAATTAATTAATTGTGATTATGATTATGATATTATTATAATAATATCATAATCATAATCACAATTAATTAATTAATAATTCATTGTTAATTCAATTTTTACGTTGTTCTTTTTATTATTATTATACTACTACTATTATTATTATTATTATATTATCATTATTATAATCTATAAAAATAAAATTATCATAAAAACCATTATATGCCATTTATTATTATTTTATCACTAATTATATAGATCAACAGGCTATACATAATATTATCACGCCATTATTATTATAAGTTATAAGGCATAGGGCCTATTATTAATATTATAAAACTAGACTGTTCTCTAGATCTTATACTATACTCACCTTCGGCGGTAGCCGATGGAACAGGCCAGGTGTTGATGACAAGAGGAAGCTGCTTCGCTTTCACGGCGAAAGGTAGATCTATGGCTAGGCTAAGGATGACCAAAGCAAGCCAAAGAAAACGCATCAGTTTTGAAGTTTGAACCCGAATTACCTCCATCATAACTGGCAGCCTGACTGGTGGTAAAATAAAATCACTGTGTTCTGCGTCTGTTTTAGTCTTGGCCAAGACTTGGCAAACTGCAAACTGGAACAAGGCAGAATGATTCGTTAAGACTTAGATAGATCTAGCGGGTGACAAGAACAACTTAGGATCCGACGTCTGGTCTTGTTCTAGGCCAGCAGCTAGCCCTAGCCTATTATATTATCTCAATTTAAGGCCTCGGACTCGGTCACCCGCCCCATCACTGTGGGAGTGGGATAGGCCTAAACTAAGATTAAACCAAAGAGAAGAGAAAAAAAAGTTGAATTGCTTTTGTCACGTGACAAGGGGAGACTTTTCCTTGGAAAGTGGCTCAACGTTGCCGAGGTTAATCCAAAATAGAGGATCACGTGATATGGAGACTGGAAGAAGTCCTACTTCTATAAATAGGCTGACTGTTTGTCAATAAAGACCAACTCGAGGTGTATCCGGGTTTGATGATCCTGAAAGTGAACACGAATCTCGACAAAATAACAGCTTGAACATAGGCCTAATATATCTAAAAGTATTGTGCTCCCAATATTCATCATTAACAATTTATTAAAAACAAGACTGTGATGTTTGCATGTTTGCCTGAGATCGAAGGCCTGGCTAAACCTAGTGATAAGTGATTACGTTTTTGTAGTCCTACTTTGTTATCTCGTTCTTCAGACTTAGATCTATCACACTCTGACGTCTTGAACTTCTTGACTTGCACACTTGGGTATCACGCTCGTCTCGTCACTTATCTTTAATCTGCTTGAACCTACTTTATTTTCTTTTTATCCACAGTAGCAGTCATCAAGTATGGGGAATAGAAGTGGGGCAATCCTTGCTCGAACATCATCACTAATGTCTGCTGAAAACTATGGGCACATTCAGTTCAGTCAAGATGATGATGAAGAAGCCCTGCCTCATAGAAGCCAGACTGGCAGATTTTTGCGTACAAACAACGGAAAAGATAAAGATGATGCTGATGTTGGTACAGGGAAATGTGAAAGAAAGTCAGACTGGAACTTAAGGTTTAGTGGAGACATGCTGCAGTGGGAAAAGGTTGCAGGTTAGTCACTAGATCTATATCTATATTATAATTTTAGTGTATGAGTGATAATAATTTTACGTCAGACAGTTCTGTCATGGCAGTGACCAACGAAGAGAAAATGTTGACACTATCGTTTCGGCAGATGATTATTGTGTTTGTCTGTCTCATGCATTTTATCTTTCCCAATGCACTTACTAGTGTCGTTTGTTGTCAGTATCATTTCTTTCTATAATGATGATGTACGCCTAACTTTTCATTTAGGATGGTACAATAGTCTCCGCCTGAACACGTTACACATGGTGCTTGGAAGGGCTCATAAACATGCATTTACACGGAGGGTTCGTATATAACGTGCAAAGGGGGAAAGAAATGCAACCATCTCATTTCCTTCATGAATTTTAGTTACCTCACTGCTGGGGTGTCGCTTTCACAGATAATGATAATGGGACGAAACGTTACTGTTTTATAAAGGATTCCCCAAAATTAAGCATTATGACTACACAAAGGAGTTGAGTGAGGAGAGCAAAAGAATCAAAAAGACCAACTCACTATATAACCGATCTAATGTGCACTTTATAAGAGCAAGAGAGAATAGAGGCTGTTGGTGACGGTCACAGGTAAGAGTGCTCATCCACGTGCCTTTCCAAGCGGCCACTCGCCAACTGCCTGTCATTCTGTTGGAACTCGGTTGAGTTGTTAAGTTAATGCATGGATGACTTCAAACATTCTAAGAGACAAAGCTTGTATTCTCTAATGATTTGTTGAACAACATTTATAGTATGCTATAATTCGGCGCAGCTGACCACTGAGTTGACTAATCTTTAGTCCTGTATTAATAGGCCTCTATCTATGAGTTCTAAGCGTTCTAAAGCATTGAAATGTGTTAACTGTCATTTTAATTCAATTGGTTGTCCATCAATGTCGACTGATAAATCCGTAGAGGAGACTATTTCTTAAAGAAGAATGGAAATTTAGGATTAAGATGATTCGTACGTGCCTTCTGCTTTGGCCAATGAGACAATTCTAGCAGAGAATATTTGCCACATTTTGATTATTTAAAAGTTTTATTTCCTTGTATATTATGCATGTGAACAGCTTTGGCAAATTCTCTCCTGGCTTTGACGTTTCTAAATCAAGAAGCTACAAATGATTTCCTGTCCTATGTGTAATTGCTGCTTTCTAACTCATGGGTCTGTCATGAGAGCTAGACTCTTGGATTAATGTTGCTAAGATATGTTCAGGGTATGTTTTTAGTATTTGTTCTTTGTGCACCAACTATACTCTTCCCTTCTTCCCTGAGGACAGTTCAGATACTCCCTGTCGGATTCTGGAATCATGCATTCTTACAACATAGCCAGCTTTGTTGAGTTATTTATGAGCTTAGGAAACAGAATCTCTGCATTTGCCCTGTTGACAACTTTGGTGTGTGATATTTTGTCCTGCCATTTGATGCAGAGAATTTTCCTGAGACAGTTCATATCATGTGTGGAAATGATTGGGCTTCTTTGCTTGGTTTGACTGTCCAGATCTCAGCACTGTACACAACATGGTTGGGAAGACTAGTATTGTAGATTTTCAACTTGCCTCTGTGAAAATGCCACAGCAGTCCCAAATCCTTTCTCTTCGTCTTCCTAAGGATGCACTAGCTATCTTCATATTTGTTATGTAAAACTATTTCTGAGTCAAGGTGGGCATTTAAAAACAGTGCTGCAAAGATATTTGAAACTATATTATATATATATATATATATATATATATATATATATTTAGTGTTGTTTGTATTTGATTTGAGAAGTGTGATGTCAAGGGACATGACTCTTACCTTTACTGTGGGGACAAGATTATTAGGGGAGTGGCACGCCCTTGGATGACGTCAAGAGTCTGGCGCCAAATATAGAGACATCGTCTGAGAGACTCACTGAGGTATTCAGTCGAACTCAGGACCACGACGAGGCAACACTTATCTTGGACGGGGGCCCCCTGACAGACCCGACTCATCGGACCGCCAGGTAACTTTACAGAGAAGGGAGGGTCTGGATGTGACTAGGGAGAAGCTGGTAATGATATAAAAGCTATTTATTTGTTTACGATAATGTTGCTTACATAATTTCACTTGTAGGACCACTAGAGTAAAAGTCTTCTTTTTTTTTTATTAATTACTTTTTAACTTAATCTGTGCATGTGGAACTTTCTGGAGACCTTGCTTGCTCTAATTATTGTTAGGTTGTTGTTTTTTTGTGAAGCTTCTTTTGGACTTGATGAATACAAAATCCTCCTGGACTGTAGTCAAGGATCGGATCTGTGTGACAGGGACTATGTGTGTAACAGTTATCTGTCTGTCAGGTACCATCGTTGGAAAGGAGCCTTCTATGTGTCAAGGTGAGGCTCAGAACCTGATTTTCGTAGTGTTAAGCCTTTGCTAATCTAAAGATACTGATTAGGGATTTTACCCTCCCAGTCAGTTATATGCAGCATAAAAGTTGTCCAAAATGTAATTGCTGATGCTCTGCTCCCAGGCTCGATGGTTGAAACAGATTTTGGATGTAATAAGGCTTTTGTTTGTCTCCACAAAGAAATTTTGAGAAAGGGCTTACGATAAAAAGTGGAAAAGAAAGCTATTCAGAGAAGATGCCAATGATGAATGTTCTTTAAGAAAATGGATGACCAGGCAGGTGTTGAGATGGAACCCACAGGGTCAGAGGAACAGCTGAAGGCCAAGAAAAGAACAATGTTTCCTCCTCAATGTCCTGTCTGGTGTGGATAGGGGGGATATATGAATAATCTGCCTTATGTACACTGAAGTCTCTGTATGTGGCATCATTGTTACATTTTTTTCTCCATATATCCTGCAGTGTTATGCCCATTTGCAAAATAATTTATCTGAGTCTAGTTGGGTATGAAACTCATGATATAGTCAATTTCTTCATGTCCAGGTTCAAGCACAAGCCTTTCATCGTTCCGGTGTCAAGCCACTCTGACATGCCACGCCTCATGTCGTCGGTGACAGCTCGTAAACTTCCAGTCGTGGCTTTGCAGCGCCACCTGGTCGTTCTAGAAATGATGGTGGGCGATCGTATCCATGCCTTTCCTATCATGGATTGTAAGACAAGGTCTGTCTTTATGTTTTCATCACTAAGCCCTGTTATTTATACCTTAGAGTGGTGATTCCATGCAGAGTCATTCTAATGCTGTTCTTGCCTTGTGACTGGTAATAAGTGAGACCAGAAAATCTGAGTTCTGTTCATTTTTTTGGTCTTTGTTTGGCAATTCTAAAAATTCTTTATTCACATACAAGCAACAAGAATATGGGGAAAAAAAGTTATTTCAGAAGAATCTGGCCTGCAAGTTGTCACCATTTAGCAAAATCAGTATGATCATAGAAAAATGCTTTCTGCTTTGATCCTTCTAGTCTGCCTTGTAAACTGTATTTGTTAAGTAGAACAGTAGCCTGTGGCATAAGATATAAACACTGATTCCTGTTAGACTGCCTAACATTGTTGTATGTCATGTTGCTTTTAATTAGATAGTAACCAATGGGTTCGTCCTGTCTTCTAAGCAATACCCGTTGGAGGATCAGTTCGGTTTCTGGCTCTGTCGGTGCACGCTATATAAGTAGACCAACCGCTTAACGATTACACGATGCGCAGTTTTGAAAACAAATAATTGTCAGTTTTGCCACTCCCATGGTGGAAAATCCGACTAGACCCTCCATGACTGAACCGACGAAGCCAAACCAAACTAATCCTGCCTATGGGCACCACTTATTATGATGTGATCTGATATTACTTGTTAGACTATCAAACAATGTTGTAAATCACCAATCGTTTAACAACAGAAATAATTAAAGACTTCCTGTCTAAACATATGATCTTATAATTAGACTGTAAAACCATTTATAAGATCACCATGCATTCAACTAGAAAGTAACTAAAATAACTTTCTTATAAAACAATGATTTAATTATTCCCCCCCCCCCCCCCCCTCCTCTCATTCCAGATGCATTAAGGCAGTGTACCAGCCCCGGTTTGTTCTCACCCTTATTGAGGGAGCAATCTCTCCCGACCTGAAGTACTCCGGTCTCTTGCTCTACTGCCAGTCGGAAGACTCACCGTTTTTCTCCTACAGCCTCTTTCTGGTTGACAATGAGTCGGGGGAGGTTCTGTCTCGTACGTGTCTGAGCCGCGGTGACGTAGAGCCTCGGTTTGCCTTCCACCCAGCGTACAAATCACCGCATGTTGCTGTTGTTCAGTACAGGTAGGCCTTCTTTTGTTAGTTTTTACTTTCCTTGTTCAGTATAAACATTCTCTGACTCAGAAGCAGGTAGAAGGTGAACTTCCTCTCTTGGGATTTGAACCTACGCCTTTTTCATGCAGTGAAAAATAGGCTTACCATGACACCACAGACACTGGTTCCTCAACTCTGAATGGTATGACCTGAACTTACAAAACTATTTGTGAACTTTCTCATTTTACTTCTAGTACTCAAGGAGTTGAAACACAATGAGCTCCCTCAACTATTTTCTTCGCTTTTTAAGATTTGAAAGGGAGGGAGGGATTGCTGTTTCCTTGGGTTTTTTCTTGATATTAGTATGCATTGAGATACTACATTTAGAACTCCATAGCTTATAAGCTTCAGAAGAACATGAAAATGTTGATTACAACGAAAGTTAATAGTATCAAATAATATACAATGAACTTTTTAAAAATTGTTTTAGATTTGATTTGTTTTCTCCTTGTTTTTTTGTTCCCTCGTCATACAGTAATGACAACTCTAGTAGCAAATTGGTGATTCTCCGCTTGAAAGATGAGGAAGTAAAAGTTGCCAGCAGCCCCCATCTCTCCTCCCTCCTTGGGAGTCACCAACTGTACCCACGGTTCTCTCCAGACGGCAACTTCCTGTTACTTCACAAACTCATGGACGACAGATTCGGTATAACATCATATTGCGACACGTACATCTTTCGAGTGACTGGAAACAACTTTCAGCTGGTGAAGTACATCAGCAGCAAGATCCCAGGAGGTTTCCGTGCCTGCAGGGTGTTTCATCACCCAGAGTTCTCTCGCTGCGGCCAGTATTTACGGGTCATCAGCAAGCCCAAGGAGGTAGCTGTGTCAGTTTTTGCCTTGCCAAGTTGTGTGGGGCTGTCTGCTCGGTGCCGGCAGGTGATTATGGAGAGGATTTCCTCCTATGATCAAGTCTCACAGCTGCCGATTCCCAACAAACTCAAAGATTTCTTGTTGTTTAAGCCTCTCAGTGATTACTGAAAATCATTTATTCACTCTTCTACGCTAATGAAAATGTCTTTAATACATTTCTGCTTGAGTTAAAGTACTTGAGCACAGATCTTGTTTTGTAATGAGTGTACAGTATTTCTGATAACCAGTGGATAGCGCAGAATGGGAGATTTTGTTGAAAATGAGAGGAAAACTTGAGATTGAAACATCAGTATTGACTTTCTCAAATGGGTCACTGGAGTGTCAGAGTAGTTAATGAGTTAATGTCTTTAATGACAAGTTTCTGAAAGCTGTTGGCAATGTTTCTGTTACAATTGCTGCTGATTGTATAAGAGAAAAGTCTGCCTCAATGTTACAAATCATTCAATTCTGTTTCCTCTGTGCACACCACACCCCACCCCACCCCACCCCACCCCACCCAATGTTTCCTGAAATGACTCTATTGCCGTGTTGATATACACCAGTATGATTTTGAGATGGAGATGGATTGTCACATTCACCAAACTTATTGCCTTTGTAAAGTTTTGATAGATAATTCTTTTACACCTGGAATATTTAATTTGATTATGAACCTTATGTTTTGTACCAACTGAGTTGAAGTCGTTTAAAATTTTAAAGAATATTGCACTTTTGTGGTCTCAAATGTGGTCAGCACAATTTTGTTTATATTGTTTTGAGCTTTACTGCTTTTATTTATATTAACACTTAACTTACTTTACAGTTAATGGCATAACAACCTTTGTGATAGCCTAAGTTTTCGGGCTGTGATTGTCTATTTTCCTGCTCTGTTTACCTCCGGTCTGTTGTATTTTGTAGAATAATCTAAATACTTGTAAATAAACTGTCTGTGAAGCATATGCATATATTCAACTTGTTGGGTGAGAGCGATTATGGGCCAGTTGAGACGTTTTTTTGCCAGCTGGTGTGTTGTTATCGTTGGGAAAGGGCTTTAAGGACGACTTTTGCCTTTGGGTACCATTTCCTGCTTCTGTTTTAAAAACCCATTTTCTGTGTCATATAAATCCCACATGGGCCCCGCTGACAGTTCCTTTTTCAACTACTTATTATCTGCTCTAAATGATGATCACTGTGTGAATGTTCTTTCTTTTTACTCAAACTCATCACTGCCTGGTCCAAATACACAAAGTGTCTGCTGGGACATTTCAGTAACCCACTTTCTGCACTTTTTAAGGACCCCCGGGCAAGTGTTGAGTTCCTGCGTGCTGTCGGCATCTCTGACCGTTTATGAAGCCACAGCGCCAGAAGAGAGAGAGAGAGAGAGAGAGAAAAACACAAAGTTTGACAGTTTTGTTTTGATGTATAAATTTATAATAATAAATAGCATTTATGCTACACATTTCCATTTTCTAAAAAATGCTAAATGGGCTTTGCATTCATAAAAAGATATCACATTTTAAACATTATGGACATGTGTGTACATAAAACATATCAGGAGGAGGGAAGCAATGACACTGTCTGCCTGGGCATGTCTGGGAAACATCTCTGCTGAGAGACAGAGATACTTAACAAAATGTTTTCCTTCAGTAGGAGTCATATTGATGGCTTTTGTGTTCAAGGAGAAGAGCTTAATTCCTCATCCAATGCCATTCATTGCTGTAAGCCATCTTCTTTATTATACATCCTACTAATATTCTCTGAGTGATTTTTACAGTGGGTCCCGGCTATAACTGGACTCCTAGGACAAATGTTGTATCCGTGATAGGGATATGTTTAAATCTTGCTATACAAGAGGATTAAGTTTACATATACTATTAGTAATATGATGGGAACTTTTTTTATAGCACCCTCTGCCAGTTTATCTGCCATATGTTGATATTGCTTCTTTCTTTTACTGTGATATTTTTCTCCTCATCTTTATCTTTCTGTATCTTAGTCTCCTTGAGGTTGTCTATCATATGAGATGCATGGGTAGTAATGATAATAATTGTTCCATCTGTATAGGGTATATCGATACTCAACAGCGTTCTCTCTGCTCTTTACAACTATTTGTTATGTAATACAGACTGGCTCAGGTAACACGAACACGGAAAACTCAAAATCACAAATAGCTCGTTCAATTTGCCATTGCCCTACTAATATCTCTTTATTTTTTCATTATCGTTTAACCCGAATAAAGGGTGTGTCGAACACATACGTCAATCCCCAACGTGTTAGAGTTATCCTTGCCCGACTGTAGTTACCACAGTTGTAAAAAGGAACATAGATCTGTGGTAGATCAAGCGCCCTGTGCCCTCTTTTAACTTTTCTTTCAATCATTTATTCCATTACGAGTCTCGCTACCGCCCTTGGCGACCATGCCACCACAGTGCATCCAGCTTTTCCACCTCCCTCCCATGCACACACAGTATTGCACATCATGAATTGTGCACTCAATCTACATAGTCCTACTGTGGGTCATGTAGATGCAATGCACCATGTTGGACAGTTTTGCTTCATTTTCTTTTTTTTCTGCTTTCTTTTCCGTTTGTTTTTAGGATTTTGTCGATGGTTGGACTTCTGTTATAGCCGAGCATATCTGTTCAAATACCTGCTATAAAATAACTCTTTTTTTTTTTTTACTATATGATAAAAGATCACAACTCAGGGATTTATTTTGAGCTTACCATAGCCAGTATTAAGTTATTACCGTGACTGTTATAAGTGGGACCCACTGTAGTTTCTAAAAAGCATTTTTCTATCTAGAATTCTTATTTGTTTATGATGGCAGGACTATAGATCATGTATTTGCTTTAGTTCTATAGCATATTAAAACTTAAGTTTTAGAAAAAGTTTTAGGAAATTGTGTTTGTCCTTGTGTTTGAACTGTTGGCTCAATGGTGTGTTTTTAATATCTGACAGAATTTTTCCATCATAAGGTATCTCTTGCTTCCAACTACATACAAGAGGTGGTCAATAAATTTTTGCCCTGACTTTGAACGATGCAAGCTAAAAAGTTGAAATTTGACACTCACAATGCTGTATTTTACATAACCATCCTGTGAATTGACACATGAATTGACACGTTTTTTTCCCCTTCTTTGTTTGATCTTCAAAGTCCTTAAGCATAATTTGATTTCAAATGGAACTCAACTTAAGCCATTCTTTTGCTGCAGATATAGCATCTGCATCCCTATGGGACCACTGTCCATTGAGAACTTTTTTCATATTTGGGAACAGGAAAAAGTCAAAGGGTGCTATATTTGTGTGAATAGGTTGGGAGTGGAAGAATTTCATAGCCACACTATTTTGCTGTCTAAGTTGCCTTCACCGCTCTGCGAGCTGGAGAATTGTAATGCAGTAAGATTACTTTTCACAGCTTCTGTCATCTTTTCATGGCCAAAGAAGCTTGCAGTTTCATCAATGATGCTGAATAATAGTCCCCAGCTACTGTTTGGCCATTTTTTAAGTAGTCTGTCATGGCACTCTCAATGTTTCAGAAACTTACTTTACTTTTATCCACCGCTTAAAAAAACATCTAAAAAAACAACACAGCATAACCCTCCACTTGAGAGTTGCACCTTTGCCTTCATGGTGATTGGATGGAAGGATGGAGACAGTCTGAATTGGACTACTTTGTCCAATATTTACAGCTTCATGGCATGGGCTTTCACGAAAGTACAGACATCTCCTCGAAAACTGTTGCTAATGATTTTACTTGCCACTAAGGACATAATTTGATTAAACAGCGATATGCAAAAGATTCCATTTTTGACATTGTTTCCATTGAAAATGGCACTATCTTTTGGCATGGAAAGTCTGCTTTCACTTTCCCTGGAAGTAATCTCAAGTTCACCCTGCTCATGAGATTTTTCCCAAACTCCAATCGCAGTGTTCCAGAAACAACATTCTCCAAGTTTCACGACAAGTCTGTCATGGTTCATAATCATAGTCAGTGCAAAGGCTTATTGAACACCACTCATACATGCATTTCTGTACTATGAGATTTTTTACCCTTTTGTCTGAGATGCCCGAACTTACTTTTATTGTTTTTGTTAGATTATGTTTGTGCGTGTGTGTGTGTGTTTGAGTGAGGGAGGGGGAGTTTGTTTGTGTTAATCCGTTTTTAAAATATACTCCTTTGATATTCTTGGAAGCTCAGTATATGATTATGAGATTATTGAGTTTCAAACTCTTTAGCACTGGCTTTGATTCCATCTAATACATGCATTTACTTTCGTATTTGCAAAAACAAATGATTTTTTACACTGTCTTTTTTATATGAGTGTGGACATATTGTTTTAAATGCAGGCAGGTATGTGTAACTGTTAGTGTGTGTGTATAGGGGTGTGTTTGTGTGGGTATGGGAGCATGTATACATGTTAAGAGTGGATTCAAGAGTGGAAGAAAAATTGACAGGGAGAGAAAGTGACAGAGAAGGGATGGAGGAGAGTGAGAGAGAGAGAGAGAGAAAGTGATTGTGGCAAAGAGAGAGGGGAAGAAAGAGGGATACGTGACTGAGTTAGAGTAGGAGAAAGAGAGAGTTAGGGTGTGTATTAATTCTAATCTACAGCAGTTTGTTGCTGTTATAGAAAGATTCGTTTAATTTGTGGTGCAGACCGATGTGTAACACACAGAGCCACACTGAGAATAAGTATTTTATGAATAATCATGGATTAAAACATTTTTTAAAGAATAATTTTATACAAAATATCTGGGTCTACCTGGCAGAGAAAATGTGTTACTGCAGACAATGGAGTGTTGTGATTGAGAATTATATTAATGTATATCTTGACATAAAAATAAAAAAACTGTGTTATACTTGTTTACACAAATTATAAACTCAAGAAAAAAAATTGTACTTTATCTCGAAATAGATTAGTACAATTTAGACTACCCTGGTCTTGACTCTGCAAATAGATTCACTTGATCTTCAGTTGAATGCATAGAAAATAGTGTGTAAATTTTGGGCTATTTCTAGATTTCTCAATTTTTAAGGGCCACTATTTCCATGGCTATCAAATGACCTGAAGGGCTGAAATGATCATTCTTTCATCTAAATCTACCACAGTAACAATTAAAACCTTCAAGGTCATTCCCCTACACCCCCGGTCTTAAATGGTGCTATTAGAGGGTGATTCAATATAATTTTATTATGCAAATCTCAGCATTTTGTGATTTGCTGTGAGTTTGATTTATGTGCATTTGTATAGAATAATCTTAGTTATTTGTAAAGAAACTGTCTGTTCAGCTTATGTGAGGCATATTACATGCTCATATTTAACTTCTTGTGCTTATGTGAGGCATATTACATGCTCATATTTAACTTCTTGTGCTTATGTGAGGGATATTATATACACATATTGAACTTCTTGTGCTTATGTGAGGGATATTATATATACATATATTTAACTTCTTGTGCTTATGTGAGGCATATTATATACACATATTGAACTTCTTGTGCTTATGTGAGGGATATTATATACACATATTGAACTTCTTGTGCTTATGTGAGGGATATTATATATACATATTTAACTTCTTGTGCTTATGTGAGGGATATTATATATACATATATTTAACTTCTTGTGCTTATGTGAGGGATATTATATACACATATTTAACTTCTTGTGTTCTTTTATTGTTTTTGATCATAATCAAGACACATTTCTCATTGTGAGGCTAAATGAAATTTTTGGTCTCATATTTATGAGTATGAAAACATTATTACAGCCACTCCACATGTTGGCTTAAGTTATCTAATGTCTTTTTGTTGTTTATGGTAGTCTTTCAGTTTTGTGTTCAGATATTTAAGATAGATAAAACAGATATTCTTCATTGGTTGTCCATTGAAAAAGTTGATGGTGTGCTTTAACCAGTTTCTGTGACAGAAAATATTCATGCTTAGCATCTATCAACACATGATTATATTTTCCTTCTTTCACTAATACATTCACTCCTTTCCTCATTATTGACACTTTAGCAACTCTAAGGAAAAACACAGGGCACATGCATGGAATTGGAATGAAGTATGACAGTGAACAGCTTCTTAGGGCGAAAATTACTTTCAGTGTTTTCCATCAGCGTTTAGGTTTTGTTTTCAATCCTCTAACCTGCACGACACTTAAAATGTAGTATCAGAGATGCGAGACTGGAACTGACTTGAGTCAAAAAAATCTTCTGCCTTGAAATTACTGCAGTAACTTTACCAATTGATGATATGTTGCGCCACAAAATTAGGGATAGCTAGAGAGCTTAGCTATGTTCATACAAAAATAAGGCAAACATTTTAGCGAATTATATGATGTACTGATTTAACTGGTCTAAGAATGAGTAATGACATAATTCTTTCTGCTGTTATAATCGGTCGTTTTTAAAGACAAGCGGGCTAACCCAGATTTCTGGGGTTTCCAGAAATCTTGACCTGCACCAAAAGAGGGCATTGACCTACCTATAGGAGAATTGTGGTTTCATTGGTGTGTATATTTATATGGTTATAGAAAACTCTCCTTGTCTTTTAAAGAAATGAACAAGGGGCACAAACTTAACCTTCAATTTTCTCAAAACAGCATTTTTCGGGATAGCCCCCTTGTGCTTAAAAGCGACCAATTGTGCCTTTGCTTTCGCTAGTCCTTCATAACTTAGTTCAGATAGGATCATAGTTATACACTTTACACAACATGGTAAGTTTAAGATGAAGTGTTTTTTTAAGTTACCTCTTGGCAGCTCTAATTTTTGGGGGTCTGAAAAAAATATTCTTATTCTTGTCAGCAAGCGAAATGTGCAGCTGAATACATTTTCCTGGAGGGGTTTTTATTGTACATTTCCAGGAGCAGTTATAAGTGGACATTGTCTCTTTACCACACCGTCATTTTAAAGCTCTGTGTCTTTTCTTTTGTATGTTACTTCTCAATCTTATTTGAATTTGAATCTCGGTCCAAAACATGAAAATGTGGTCTTTGAGCTTTTTATTGGTGTTGTGATCAAATAACGGACCATTTTTATTTTCAGCACTTTAATTCTTGACAGGTGTCAGTCATTGTGTGGTTTAAAAATTACCGTTGAATTATTGAATGGAATTTTGTGAAAAAAATGGTTCTGGAGGAAGGTTGTGGGAAAACGTTTTTTAAATTAGATATTCGAGTTTTATCACCAAAAGTTGTACTTATGTTACAAATGTTGCTTTTTGTGCAGTGTATGCTGTGCTGCTTGCTGTGTTCGTTGTCATTTGTGAGACAGCGTAATGAAATCAGGTGCTCGTCAAAATAATGAATATGAAGAGACTGGCCTTTTCTTATTTAAAAAAAATTGGGGGGGATCACCAGCTTTCATCTTGTCCAATAAGGAACACATTTCTGTATGGATTTCACAGAAAATTTTTGATTAAAGTAAAGGCATGAAAGATGTAAATTGTAAGTTTCCACAGATTCTCGACTTGTATTCAAGACAAATGGATATCTTTTTTTCTTGAAAGCAAGACAAATAAACATGCTTTAAGATAATATCAATAACTCAACATGCCCAAAAATTGACGAGCACCTGATTCCACAATGTCGTTGTGACACATTTTATTATGGGAGTGTATCAAATTATGTGTGTGTGTGTGTGTATGTGAGAGACAGACAGACAGACAGACAGACAGACAGACAGACAGACAGACAGACAGACAGACAGGCAGGCAGACAGACAGACAGACAGACAGACAGACAGATATCAGAGAAAGAAAGAGAAATTTAAAGAGGGGGGAAGAGAGAGGGGGTTGAGAGAAGGAGACCAAATAAAGAGGGAATGGACCCTAGAGAAAGAGGCAGAATGAAGGGAGAATATAAATTTTAAAATGAGGAATTTTTACAAATTAATAGACTTGCTGTTAGTGCTGTAGATGTGTTTGTGTGTGTGTGTGTGCGTGTGTGAAAAATGTGAAATTTGATTTATTATTAGACTGCTTACCCCCTTCAAAAGGTATTTTTTGATGACGTAAAGTATAGTAGTAATAAATGCTTCATTCTTTCATAGTTGACACGCTTTGTAGTTCAACAATCAATTCATTCCTATAAAATTATAGATCAAATTAGCGTGACCAATGACGAGCGTGACTGCGGAGAGTGTTTGTGTGTTTGTGCCCGTCTGTCGTCTGTCGAGTCGCGAGCCTTGACTACGTAAGGGGCTAACTCAAATAAAATACCTACGCACGATTAATTTTGATTGTTATTTCCCTTGAAAAATCTTTTGAATTCGTGCATTCCGTGCTGTGTTGATGATCATTTTCGGCTACATGTACCTGTAGATCTAGTTTGATTTTTTTTTTTTTTAATTGAAATCGTAAATGGTAAGTATAAAAATAAATTTACCTGTTTTTTATCCCTGTCTGGAAATTTAGCATACAATTACATAGCTACATAATATAATTAGATTATGTACAATACACACAGAAGCACAGCGTACAGACTTGCACACACATACAAAAGCAAACACACGCTCATACACACACACTCAAAGCAAACATACTCACATACGCACTTACATACATATTACATTCATACATATACCTGTATACATACGCATACGCGCACACGCGCACACACACACACACACACACACACACACACACACAC
>NW_004797328.1:542276-543360 GCF_000002075.1 Aplysia californica | reverse complement strand
TTCACTTGACAATTCCCCCTTCCGCCGGCCAGACTCCTATGGGCCAGGTAAGTTATTAGTGGGGAGCACAGAATTCTACCTGTGGTGGGGAGAAAACGATGAGTAAATGCCAAACAGGAACTATAGGTGGTTAAAAGGTCAATAAACAAAAAAGATTAGTGCCATGCTGACAATAAATGTTTTGATAGCAGTTAGAGAAAGGCTGAATGATAAATACAAGTTTTGCTGATAAAATAATACATGTGTCTGTGCTGCTCAAAACAGTCTCATTCTTAATTTTGTAAGCTACAAAGAGGCCAATCTGGCAATTGAGGGATGTACTAGGCCTAGGCCTAATCGCTCTGTGGGCTGATGATGGATTTGTCCATGGGACTGACGTCATCGCTAGGCCTAAGCCAAGCATGCCGTGCGTTTGGCCTCGTACGTAGTACGAAGTTCCGCGACGTGACGGCTTGACGGGAGACGATTTAAAGTTACGAGCCGGCGTGACAACAAACGAGAAGGAATGAGGTTATGTTGCGACAAAACAGCAGTGAATCCCACTTGTCTATTTGAGCGCCTTCAAATCAGCCAGGTGTTTTTGAATGTTGATACTTGTTTGTTTGGATTTACTTAAAACTGAATGAAAATCGTCATCAGCAATAAACCTCTAGTCAACAGTTCAACTGACAAAAATCTGACCGGCACCGCCGGTCTTGCCCAGTTAACAAACCGCCCCTGGTGACAAGCATTAAGAATCATGGTTTGCCATTCATTACTTTGCTCAGACCGATGCCCTCAAAAAAGCTCAAACTAGAAGTAAAATATAGATGCTCAAGGTTTTTTTCACGTGTTCCAGAAACTGCATAAATTATTTGGAATAGGCAATGCAGTCAGCTTTCTATAGCAACTCGAGAAGAACGGTTTCTTTTGTTACCTGTCTGAGGCACAGAAGGTTGGGCTACAGTCTTATTGTAAGTGTTGTTGGCTTGTTGTTGTTTTTTTCTCCCCCATTGACTCATCATCATCATTACATGCATTGCCTTTCTCACCCTGGATTAGGGTACATGTATAGGTCACGAACAAAGAGAGAGAGGGGGGAGGG
>NW_004797328.1:538354-539966 GCF_000002075.1 Aplysia californica | reverse complement strand
ATGATGATGATGATGATGATGATGATGATGATGATGATGATGGTGATGGTGATGGTGATGGTGATGGTGATGGTGATGGTGATGATGTAGGTCGAAAAGCCAAATTCTGGATTTATGATTATACGATAAGATTATAAGATAATAATGTTATTGCCTCCGTGGGAAATTTTCTTCAGTTGTACAGGAATGGTTTTAAAAAACCCACTGTAGATATAAGCCTACATAGAATTTAATTTTATATTACTTTCATAAAAGTGTTTTCGATTGTATCAGTATCGGTGAGGACATCAGCATTTTAAATTAGCTACGGGTGGCTAGAAACACGAATATATGTGCTTTATGTACCTGTGAGAATATAATATGTGTGAGTATTACATCAATTGAATAAGTTAGAACAATCTGTGCTGTATATAGGAGAAAATTACAAGTCTCAGTTTCCAAAAGACACGAGATTAAATGGTGCCCGTACTGCTGCAATTAAGTTCTGCACTGTTGCATGCAGAGGACGTAATCTCGAGGTCTTTTTTTTTTCAAACTTTTAATTTTTTTATATTTTTTGGTGAGTGTTTTACGGCGCCCGCAACAGCATAGGGTTATATGGGCGCGCGGGACACACCGAGCATTTTTCGGTTGGTAGGAAATTTAGAATTTTGCCCGAGTGGCAGCCGAAGCCTACTAGTACTATTATCGATTTTTGGACCGCAAAAAACTCCGAGATTTTTTGCCCTTGTTCGAGAAGGCTAGGTGTAGATCTTACCTACCAGAATATCAGGGGTGTGCCTGAAACTTAAAGACAGTAGTAAGAAGGAGCCAAGGAGAAGCCGTAGAACGGCTGCAGGAAGTGCCCAGAGGAGGGGGCAAAGGAGGTGAGGGGGTGGGTGCAGAAAATAGAGACGAAAGCAGAAGACAGAACATTTTTAGAGAGCAGGAAAGGATGTGAAAATAGAAAACTTAAGATAATAAAAAAAATTCGTTATTACCCGGATTCGAACTCGGGACCTTTTGAATGAGAGACGAACACCTTAACCTCTATGCTACGAGAGCCCTTTTTTCAAACTGTAATTCATTTATTCATTATTACTATTTTATATCAAGTCCCCCCGTATCTCTGCTTGCAGGGAGGGTCGAAGTGCGCCCTGTTTCCAAATTGAAATAAATCGTGAAAGTCAGGGTGCAAATCAATTACATTACAACCCCTTACGTAAAAGTCCACTAAACGATATGATGAACATTTGAATACCCATACATTGCATTTTGCACTTTTGATTGTACTTTCTACCCCCGGGGTGGGTCCAATAAGTTTTCTGACATGCTAAGGTCCTCGAGTGTCCTTTGTGGTTTCAAGATTGATTAGTATTCTTTCTGAAACATTTCTTTCCGATTTGTCTGTCTTTGGAGGACAGGAAGTGTTTCGTCTTTCAAGGCAACCCACTCGGAATTGTTTCAATGAAATGGTAACCAAGGCGGCAGACAAGTGTACTTCACAATAATGGCAGGGGGAAAAAAAGGAAAGAGCTCGAAGGAAAGAAAAAAAAAACTGCACACAGTTTTAGATTGTACTTTATTAAGACATCTAAGTTACCATTCACAATGAAGACAGAAAAAAGGGGGA
>NW_004797328.1:534911-538235 GCF_000002075.1 Aplysia californica | reverse complement strand
AAGGGGGGGGGGTGTCATTGTTGAGTTCTAGTTTACTGCAAGACAATGTGTTATCAATTGATGTTTTTTGTCGAGAAAAAAAAAGTTTCCGGAAACAGAGTGGAATTGACGCTTTATGAGTCTTGCTTGCTCGTTGCTGAGCTCAGCTCAAAGTCTGATAGGCCCAGAACAAACATGACCAACAAAAGAAACTAACGCTCTATATCAGCGGGTGCAATGGGTACTTGGTATTGTGCGTCTGAGTGTATCGACCCCTGCATGCGGGAAAAGAAATGGTGCACACGAAAGGCTGAACTTGCTGACTGTTCGTCCGATAAGCAGAAGTGTGGGGTTATTAAAAAACTGGGAGTGAGATAAGAAAGCGCGACGTCGTGTGAGCATGGGGCTAATCGTCTGCCCAGAGTGAAGAGTCACTTTCGGTTTCCGAGTGAGCGATCATTGTTCTGTTGTGGGCTCAGTGCTTAATTTCAAAAGTGGTAAGACGACGATGGTGGTATGACAACTATACAAGAACAGTACGCAGTAGATCTAGATTTGTACGCTACCAGGCAAGCTAAAGGAGCGGCCACAGTTTCCTGGGTGAGCACAATGTTTTCAATGCATTTTTTACTAACTGAGAAGCATGAATACATTGTAGATCTAATAGGCTATTAAAACACGTGAGAAAAGTTTTCATTACAAAACGTTTGCTTTCTTGAAGAAAAACTATCAAAAATGAGAAATCATTCGTGGAGCAAAGATAAGTTTCAGCAAGTGACTGCCTTGTTCACAATTCCCAAAACATAATAAAATGCAGAAATGGGAGGGGAGGGTGTAATTATTGTTTACCTTCCTCGCTGCTGGTTTAGATTCCTATAGTATTGTAAACATTCACCTTTTAACAATACACCCGTCTTCAACCCCCCCCCCCCTCCCCTATCCCTGCCTCCCACATCTGGACTTTCCACAAAATGTATTGTTTGTTTGTCACACTTTGTTTTTGGGCATTTATGTGTTAGAAAAATAATCTAACAGCAAAAGTGCTATAGACAAAGAAAAGGAAAAAACTAGGTTTCTGAAAGTGTAGATCGGCAGAATTATGAAAATTAGTTTTCTCTTTTTTTTTAAAAAAAAAGACAGTCATTAGACACACGTAAGGTGTTTAAACTTGAAAATGGCCTAGTCACAATGATAGTTAACGTTGAACAGTGAACCTGCAAGATGACGTCGTGGCTCAGTGTACAATAGATTTTTAAATCAATAACTAAATCTTGACAAATTATGTATTAACCAATTTTTTTTTAAAAACAATTGTTTCCGTTGCCTTTAAAATTGAACTTTTACTATGTATTTTTAGATACTTCAACCCTTCGTACTTTCAAAGTAAATCCAAGCGGGGCTTTGGGCTAACGTGAATAATTATACAACCAACGTGTGCCTCACGCGCTCATATGGCCCTATGCAGGTGGGAGCGCTGTAAAACTTTTACCAATCTGAAAACTTAGAAAAGAATGTCTAAAGCGGATCAGGGTTTGGGGTATTTTTTTAAGGCACATTGGGACAACTGTGGCCCAAGGGAGAAGGACAGCAGTCACATTTTTTGTGTCCTTGTTTGCTTGATTCGTTATTTTTTTACTCCATTTTGTCCATCAAAAACATACAAATCAAAAAGTTCATCAGTTACAGTTTGGCAACACGTTTAAAAACATCCGTACAAGGAAAGAATGGCAGAAGGCCATAATCTAAGATCTTGTGTGTGAGAGAGAAGCACCCAGTCCACAATGTTTTTTTCTGTGACGACTGTGTTTTCTACGGAGGCTTGAATTATAATATCCTACCTACATCTTGCATTGTCTTGTTCGCCGCTCTTTGCGCTCTTCAAAAACATCGCAGCGAAGAGGCTGTACCACGGCCGTTCAAATGAAGGGTGAAACCAGGGTAAAACACAAATCCCGTTCAAATAATTACATTTTATGGAAGAACGTTTTTATAAGGACACTTGAGTTTTGTATATTATCATCTTGTCGAGTATTTTCTATTTTTCTTTTATTTTTAAATCAACTAACTTTTTTTTCTTCAAACCGCGGCGATGGAAAAATAATATGTCAAATGACCTTCAATTCAAGCAAAATGGAGCAAAACAAACTAAAAACAAAAACTAAACAGACTTATTCCCTGGTCCACCTTCCTCGTTCCCTTATTACTTGTCTCGCAACTGCATAAGGTCATGAGCGTCAGAAGATTAGAGGTGTTACAAGAGAGTAGAGTAACAAACATAAAAAATAAGGAGGGAAGAGAAGGACAATAGATGTTCGATAGAAAAGAAGAAGCAAACCACCCCAGAGCACCCACCAACCAACCACATTACTTCTCTATATGTACCCCCACCCTCCGTTTACCTCAGTGCCTCACTTTTTTTCTCCCACAATCCTGATCCCTCCTTTCCGCTCATGTCCAAACTGATCTATGGCATGCTGTCAAATTACGATGTTCGTCGGATGTGCAAAAGCCGAGCGTTGTTCTCCTGTCACCAAAGGGGTTAGCACTTAGCTACCCTAGAATTACAAAGTTCTATCTGCTCAGTACCTAGCTTTGAAAAATGTGGCGTTAAAAATTTTGAGTTTCACAACATGTCAAGCTTTTTGGAAAGCAAGTCTTTTAATTTTAAATACCTTGATAACGACTCTGAATAATCTTACGATTTTGATAGATCAGAGAGAACATTTGGTTTCTGACCTCATGGTCGTCAAAAAAGCGAAAATGTCAGATACAGCTTTGTGATTCTGAGGTAACGACTTGCTTGCTGTAGCCGCTACCAGCGTGTCGTTCTTGTTAACCCCTCACAGCGCCGAGGCTCGAGAGTATTACGGCAGGAGACAAATAAAACATCAATAACTGAGGCGGGCTACTCGTTGTTTTGGCCGTCACAGACATCATCTGACCACACACACCCACGTCGGACACACAAGTGGACATTCATCACAGTCAATCAAAACAGGAATGGGGTGAGACATCCCCCTCTCCCCCCCCCCCTTCAACCACACCGCACACACACACACCCTCTCCCCGCGCCTGCCCGATTTCCCTCTCCGTCAGAAAACGATGTAACGTAACGACTGAACAATTGTTTGCTTTGCTAAGTGTTGTCAACAATCTGACAGTAGTTTGCTTGTAGTGTGGTTCCTTCAAGTTACGACTTCAAAGAAAGTGTTTTATTATTATTGCAGCTTGTTATGCATCGATCCTGTATTTATTAAAGTAGTAGTAGTAGTAGTAGTAGTAGTAGTAGTAGTAGTAGTAGTAGTAGCAGTAGCAGTAGCAGTAGCAGTAGTAGTAGTAGTAGTA
>NW_004797328.1:524447-533841 GCF_000002075.1 Aplysia californica | reverse complement strand
AGAAGAAGAAGTAGTAGAAGAAGAAGAAGAAGAAGAAGAAGAAGAAGAAGAAGAAGAAGAAGAAGTAGAAGAAGAAATGACACTGCACATTATAACTGCACTCCCTCTATGCGGCATCGACCACTCCCTAAACTTTAAAAGTGCACCTTTCATTATGTTCGGAAAAGTGAATGGTAATCATTTTCTCTCTGACGAGAGCTCTTGTCAAAAAAGAACAACGTTGAGGGTGTCTGTGAGGGAGGGGGGAGGGGGGGGAGTGGGAGGGGGGAGGGGGGAGACTTTGAGGGTTTGGGAGGGGGGGGGAGAGGGTTTGCAATACCCACTGTATACCTGCCGTATCTTGAGTTAGCACGTGTTACAGCATTTAACAAGATTATGATTATTATTTAAATATTTTCACATATGAAATTGATTTGAATTGTCGCAAAGGGTTTCACAAACACACCTGTAATTGTGCCCCCCCAACGATTTTTTCCCTTTTTTAAAAATTGATCTTCCTCGACAACACACACATTTTCCAATAATTTAAAAGTTAGTGTAACTTTTCTATTTAAAAAAGGAAAGGATACCAAACCTCCCATGTTGCAATCCAAGCTGTGGGGCCAATATTGATACCTCTTAGCCGCTGCTGCCTAGAGAGACTTTATCTGTGGATTAAGGTTAAAGTGTTTGTAAACTTCCTGTCACGGAGTGTGTACATAAACATCAAGAGTCAGTCTTGTGTGTACCTAGTGACCTTTGTTGTCATATAAATTCGAGCTTATTATACAGATATGTAAACGGACATTACGTCCCACTTTCGGCGCAATACTCCAACAAACAGTGTTAAACACATAGAAAATCAAGCCAAATTAGGAGCAAAACCCCAATAGAAAACCAAGCCAAATTAGGAGCAAAACCCCAATAAACACAGTTAAACATACTGGAAAATAAACCAATATAGGCACAATGGCTCAATAAACAGTATTAAACACACGCAAAAAACGATTTAATTTAAGTAAAATGCCCCCGAAAATTAATGTTAAACAAACAGAAAAAATTAGCAGTTTTGAGTTCAGGAAACAGGTAATTTTATTCCAAAAGAGGGCCTCACTACACATAGTATAGTTCCTTAAAGTGTGTGTGCGGGGGGAGAGGGGGATGATAGACACTGCAACCTCAGTAGACAGATCGACAGGCACAAGACAGATCTGAAGAGCAAAAGACGTACATAGTGTGCATAAATATTATTAGATATAATATATATATATATATATATATATATATATATATATATATATATATATATATATATATATATATATACTTGTATGCTTCAGTGCAGCTTTAAAATGTTCAAAATGTGGCACACTTTTCTCTGCCAAAATTGGTCTCATCGTCCACAGCAGAAGCCACCAGTTATTTTAATCTTTAAACTCTTCAAATTCTTCTATTTTCCTGGAGAAATTTTCTCCTATGCGGATGTATTGGTCATCGTCAGACGTTGACGAACGAGCTGTCATATTACATGTATTATGTTGCAGTGCTGATTAAGTTCAAGCATCGGTCTGGAATGGCGTAAGTTGAATTAACTCAATGAGAACACGCATTCTGGTTACTCGACAACTCCTGAAAACGTTCTGCTTCCGTGCGCTTTATAAAAGAAACACGACGTCGTGCTTTATTGGGGTTGTTGTTTTTATTTGTTTTTGTTTGGGGTTGTTTTTTGGGAGTGAGCGGGTGGGGGCGCTTTTTTTGTTGTTGATTTTTTTTTAAATTGTTGTCTTTATCTGAAACTTAAAAGGGAAGGTAAAAACACGTAAGCTTTGAAATAGTATGCAGATGTTGTGTGGATTTTTAAAATTTGTGTATGTGTATAATGGTTCGAAATTCCCCGCGTCCTTGTCTTTCGTCTACCGATCTGACATTACTTTATTATGTCCCCTACGTTCTCAAAGAGTTAATATTATTGTTTGAAAAATATGTTTGGTTTGTTGTTTTTTTGGTAAGTGTTTTACGGCGCTCGCAACTGCATAGGTCATATGAGCGAGCGGGACACACCTAATATTTTCAGTCGGTAGGAAATTTTGAATTTTGCTCGGGTGGCGGCCGAAGGCTACTCTTATCGATTTTAGACCACCAAGGGATCTTTAACGTGCGCAACTTGCACACGGGCCCTTCGGGATTTTTCGCCCTTGTCCGAGGAAGCTAGGTGTAGATCTTTCCTACCAGAAGATCAGGGGTGTGGCGGAAAGACAGCAGTAAGGAGGAGCCAAGGAGTAGCAGTAGAAAGGCTGCAGAAAGAGTCGGGAGCCCAGACGAGGGGGCAAAGGAGGTGAGTGGGTGGGGGCAGAAAGTGGAAATGAAAGCAGACAACAGAACATTGCCAGAGAACAGGAAAGGAGGTGAAAGGAGACAATTTTAGATAAGAAAATGTTTTGGTCGCTACCCGGATTCGAACCCGGGAGCTTTGATTGAGAGGCCAACACCTTAACCTCTAGGCCACGAGAGCCCCCAAAATATGTCTAGCGCCTTTTCTCCGCAATCAAAACAAAATGAAGTTAATTGGACGCAAATATAGAAACTTTAAAACTGGAAGCATGACAATGAGAAAACGGGCTCTGAAGTTTAACAAACCACACACACACGCACATTTCAGACATACACCAAATTAAAAATTAAATAGGTCTACATGTTATAGAAGAGTAAAGTTGTCTCTTTTTTTTTTACATGAAATGAAACCAAAGTCATCAAACTTTCAAAAGATGATACCCCCCAACCCCCCCCCCCCCCCCCCGACCGAATAAACACCCAAAACACCTGCTTCACAGATCCTTGGCAAATAGTGGCAACATTATGCGATACTTTGATAAACATGCTAGATCCTCCAAATGGTGTAAATGTTATGCAATATATTGATAAACCAGAAAGATCATGAAAGACAATTACGCCTAATATATTTGTTTTGTGAGATTATATCTATGTACTGTTATGTCTACAACGTATGCATGATTTATTTTTTCACCAATTTGAAAAAAAAAACCACCTTTCGGCCTTGTAGCTTAGAACAGCCCACTGTGACTTTGTCCGTATAGAAGGATCTCGGCCGCAAACTATGACAAGTTCCCTCAGTAATTTCACGCACGGGTACTTCCAAAAAGATGGAAACGGATTCGAAAGCTGTTTATTATATTAATGTTATGCCAAATAGGTATTGCTGTTATGGGTTTTTGTTTGTAATTTTGTTCCGGGGGGGTAGAGAGGACGATTTACGGCAATGTATGTTTGGCGTTGTGCGTTACTGTCTTGTCTTCTCCATTGGAAGCATTTTTTTAAAATGGAAAGTTAGTTACATGTGCTGAATGATAATGTGCAAGTGTGCTGTAAATACATGTATGTACTACCACTGCGCCGTAATGTGAGGGACGCGTCGTTATAGTTAATATCTCCGATTATATTATGAAATTGTCGGTGTCGTTTGTTTTGTTCGGCTTTTTATTTTGTCTTGTTTTGTTGTTGTTTTTTAGCGGGGTTGTTTTTATTTGTTTGGGTATTGAGTTTGTTTGTTGTTGGGGGTTTTTGCTGTTGTTTTCTGTTTTGTTTGTCTGTTTGGGTATTTTTTTATTTTGTTTTTTTTTTTTAAGTGGAAGTTGAAAAGACGGAAAAAGATCGGGATAATATACCAGTAGCAAAAGTTCTGTTATACCCATTATATTACGATCATTTTCAGTACATCGTAAGAATTGCAGTAAAAAAATAAAAGTATAACTTATATGACTTATGAGACTTCTTGTGCAAGAGCAGATGAAAGAAACCATAAACTGGAAGTAGTACGTGGACAAAGTGTTTGTATTGATTTCTCTCGGTGTGCGTTGAAATCAACGTTACCTAAACACAAAATTTGCTTTGAATCGCGTTCACAATGTGTAAACACTCTAACATTTCTTCCTTTTTAACAGCTGGGTAGCTTTATCGCCTGTTTTCAAAATTTCAGAAATGATAAATTCAGTAAATAAAGGGGCTGCGTGTATGATAAATTCTTTAATTGCGCTTTCTGCTGTTGCAAGACTCATAAATGTGGGCATAAGAACCATCTAATGTTTGAACAAACGTTTTTACACCACTAGAACTGTCCGAGACAAGCCTAAATGTAGCCATCGAAGGGCGACAACTCGACGTCAGAACTGAGTTATTGTCAACACCCATGTTCGAACCCCGTTCCAACTAAGTGCAGAGACTCCTAAGTACTTTAGACTGTCTTAAAACACAATAATTAGTCATTTATAAGTTCGTGGATTACGTGATTATCGCCCTTTGTGTGGAGCCATTCTAACCCTGTTTCATCGAAGAAATCGCAAAATTTTGGCATTACAACATTATCGATGAAACTAAAGACGTTGGTAAAGTGTTCTCTTCAGCAAATGTCAAGGTTTTTAATTCGTCGCATTGATGGAAGAGAAAAAGTGTTTAAAAGAAGAAGATAGAGATTTCACAAATCGAACGTCCCTCAGAGGCCAGAATCGGTGGCTGAAATGTGATGGTAAGGGGGGGGGGTAAATCTCTGCTCTTTATCGTACACATTTGGTTACTTTTCAAAGCAACCTCAATAACGACTGTATTGTGACGAAATTCTTCGTCACCGTGACTGCGCTACATGGCACGGATGATGGAATGTGCTAACAAGACAACATCATCATCATCATCAATGCCTTTTACCCCTGGCAGGGTATAGGCCACATACAAGCTCCTTCCATTTATCTCTGTCCAAAGCCATCCTTCCAAACTCGTTCCAAGTGAGCTTCATTTCTCTCATGTCCCTTTCCACGCATCTCCTCCATGTTTCCCGTGGCTTACCCCTGCCTCGTGCTCCTTGTGGGTTCCACTGCAGTGACTGTCTTGTGATGTTTCCGCTGGGCTTTCTTAATGTGTGTCCCATCCACCGCCACTTTCTTAGTCCTATTTCTACTTCTATTCCTTTTGTCTTGTCTTTTCCCACAGCTCTTCATTTCTTATTCTATCCTGCCACTTGATTTTTAGAATACTCCTCATACATCTGTTGATGAAAGTCTGGACTTTATTCAGTACTGTCTTCGTTGTCTTCCAAATTTCGCAGCCGTAGAGGAGCACAGACTTGACGTTGGAGGTAAAAAGTCGAATCTTGGTGCACAGTTAGATGTTGCTTGCTTTCCAGACTTTTGATAATTGCTTGAAGGCTGACCTTGCCTTGGCGGTTCTTGCTTTAACATCTGCTTCGGTTCCACCTTTACCATCGATGACACTTCCAAGGTAGGTAAAGGAGTCCACTTCTTCCACGGGGAGTGTCTTCCACTGCCACAGCAGGGTTTGAAACTTTTCCTAGCTTCACTACTTTTGACCTGCCTGGATGTATACGTAGGCCAACACTCCTTGATAGGCTGTTGAGTTCCTTGGTCTTTTCTTGCATCTGAGCATGTGTGTGAGAGAGCAGCGCAAGGTCATCGGCGAAGTCTAAGTCGTCCAGCTGCTGCCAGGGGATCCATTGTATTCCATTACGTTTGCCTCTGGTGGCTTCTTTCGTGACCCAGTCAATTGCCAGAATGAAGAGAAAAGATGAGAGCAAGTATCCTTGTCGCACTCCTGTATGTACCCGGAATGGTTCTGAGAGTTGTCCTTCGTGGAAGACTTGGTAGCTTGCTCCATCATAGGTTGCCTTCACAAGCTTGACGATTTTCTCAGGTATTCCAAAATGCCGCATGAGTTTCCATAGAGTTTCCCTGTCCACGCTGTCAAACGCCTTTTCATAGTCAATGAAGTTGACCACGAGTGGTGAATTCCATTCAAGCGATTGCTCAACAATGATACGCAGAGTAGCGATCTGGTCCACACATGATCGGTTTTTGCGGAATCCTGCCTGGTTTCCTCGAAGCTTCTCATCTGTTGCCAGCTTGATTCTCTCCAGGAGTATCCTGTTGAAGACTTTCCCAAGTATGGAAAGGAGTGTAATGCCTCTGTAGTTGTTACAATTGCTGAGGTATCCTTTCTTTGGCAGCTTGATTAGGTGGCCTTCCTTCCAGTCTGATGGTGTTTCCTCCTTTTGCCAAACTTTTTCAAATAGAGCATAGAAAATTTCCACAAACGTATCTTTCTGTGCCTTAAGGGCTTCCGGTGGTATATGGTCGGGACCAGCTGCCTGGTGGGACTTCAGTGTTTTTATAGCGCAGCAATTTCCTCTCTCTCTTGAAGGTGGTTCCGTGACTATTGGGAGGTCATTTCTGGCTGGGAGAATTTATGGTTGGTTTTCTGGAGGTGGTCTGTTCAATAGTTGATCAAAGTGTCTCTCCATCGGTTAAGTTGCCCCTCTGGGTTGAAGATAGTCTTTCCTTCTTTGTCTTTCACTGGTAGAGTGGGCTTGTCGAACCTACCTGAAAGAGTTCTTGCAGTCTGGTGTACCATCCGCAAGTGCCCGTCTGTTGCTGCCTTCTCTGCCTTTTCGGCCAGGCCATTCAGGTAGGTATTCTTGTCCTTCTTGATGGAATTCTTTACCTCCCAGTTTACTTCGGTGTACTCTTGTTGGGCAGCGAGTTTCTCAGTTCAGGTACGGCTGTTGTTGACTTGGGCCTTCAGCTCTCTTCTTCTTTTGACTTTGTCTAGAGAGTCCTGCGAAATCCATTCATTCCTGGTGTTGTCTTTGGGTCCTAGGGTGCTCTGGCAAGTTGCATTTACTGCCTCTCTTATCTTATCCCAGTGTTCGTTGATCTCACATTCATCCAGATCTTGAAGGGCTTGAAATCTGTTCTTCAGTTCCAACTTGAACTCCTTCGTCTTTACTGGGTCTTTCAGAAGGCTCACTTCATACTTCAGACGATTTCCGGCGGTGACTTGTGTATATCTTCTCAGTTTTAGTTTCATATTTCCAAGGATCAAATGGTGGTCTGATGCGACGTCTGCTCCTCGTAAGACTCGGACGTCCTCCAGTGAGCGTCTAAACTTTCGGGAGATGCAAAAGTGGTCAATCTGGTTTTCCGTTGTTCCGTCCGGGGAGACCCAAGTGGCCTTGTGAATCCTTTTATGTGGGAAGATTGTACCTCCAACGACCAAGTTGTTGAATGTACAGAAGTTTTGGAACCTTTCTCCGTTGTCATTTGCCTCTCCTAATCCGTGTCTGCCCATGATTTCCTCATTGTGGCTATGGTCCGAACCTACCTTTGCATTTAGATCTCCCATGACAATGTTGATGTCTTTACCTGGAAGTTTGTCGATGACGATCTGCAGGCGGTTGTAGAAGTCATCTTTATTCTCCACTTCTGCATCATTGGTTGGGGCATACCCTTGTATGATGTTCATGTTAATGACCTTCTTCCTACCATCTCTTACTTTGAGTTCTTTCTTAGTTCCAAATGAGGCTATGATGATCCTTGGACCATGTGCTTCCCAGCCCCTGAATGTCTTTTGAGTTGTTGTTTTTTTAATATGATCATCCCTACTTCTTCTCTGTGTGGTCCATCACTGTCATTTCCTGAATAAACAAAAAGCTCTCCGTCTTTCATTCGCTTCTGTCCAGACTGGTTCAAGTGGGTCTCGCTGATTCCCAGTATGTGTAGTTGGTATCGGTGCATTTCTTGGAGAACTTGTGCAGCTTTTCCAGCCTCATAAAGGGTCCTAACGTTCCACGAGCCGATTCAAAGAGACTTGGACTTGGATGATGGTGGAGGCTTCTGCCCAGCAGCTTCCTTTCGGCTTTCACTGCCTTGCATCATAAACTCTCCATTTGGAGAAGATCCACGATCAGCCAAGCAGAGATAATGATTTTTGCTTGTATGCGTTTCTGTAACAGGTTCTTTTTACGAGAGAGGTTGTTAGCCTCGTGACTCAACCCCCGACCTGGAGGCAGGATGACTCTGTTTCAGGAGTCACTGCCTGGTTCGCCATTTAGTCGCCTTGTACGACACGCAAACACCACGTCAGTCCTATTCTTCTCAATGCCGAGACTGCACGGCTAATACAAGACAACGCCCAACCAGAAATGGCCACGATCAGTGAAAACTCCTTCCAAACTCATCAAATCGTTGTTCTGGACTGGCCTGCCTGATCAACAAGCCTTAACCCAACAGAACATCTGTAAGATGACTTTGACTGGCGGATTAGAAACAGGCCGCACTCCGTATAAACTCGTCTGGAAATGAAGGCTGCACTTCACAAGACATTTCAGGGGATTCTTCAAACAACCATAAGGACATAGTTCAGTCAATGAACAGATGTTTTGTACCAGTAATTCAAGCTGGAAGAGGGCACACGCCATACTGGGCGAACTTTGATTTGGATTTTGCAAGGGTCTGGGTGAATAAAATTATCTCCCCTGAATTAGGAAAGACATTAAAATTTGTCAATTCTTTTCAAGTCATGTTGGCAGATAATGAATAAAGATAGCGAGTACCAAATGTCTCTTTGCTATGATGAATGGTAAAGGAGCTATTATACTTTTAAGTTGGGTGTGACAGAACTTTTGCAACACGGTATAATATCAGTTTTTAGAGTTTTGGAACAGAGGAATGAACGGCAAACCCATGATCGTCAAATTGTTTCAGGTCTGGCGGAGGAGGAGGAGAAGGAGGAGGAGGAAGAGGAGGAGGAGGAGGAGAGGAGAAGAAGAAGAAGAGAAGAAGAGAAGAAGAAGAAAGAGGAGGAGGATAGGTCCAGTTGCGTCGTCTCCAACCCTTCTCCTGCGGAAGTCAACTATTTATTATGTTTTCTTATCAACTTCCCTTACACCTTACGAGTCCTTCTAATCTAGTGATTATTAAACGCTATGTGTATTTCAGCGTGCCAAGCAGAGAGAATATGGGTGGCTGACGAGTGCTCTGATATGGTTTGCTCCTTCTTTTCTATCAAACATCTATCGTCCTGATCTCTCCTCCTTCTTTTTTATGTTTGTTACTCTCTTGTAATACCTCTGAACTTGGGCACTTATATGACTTTATTGTGTTGCAAATGCTGTAAAACTCTTACTAAAACTTAAGCAGTGAGAATGCCACCAGAACTAAATTAAATGGTGCTCGCGCGTGAGTGTGTGAATGTAAAAGGCTCTCGGCCGTCGCTATTTTTGCGTGGAAAATCTGTTGTTATCGAGCTTCCCGTCTTTCTGTTGATAGGATTTTTGTCCCAGGTTGGTCCATGCGCAGGATTGAAGCAGCCCGCCTCCTATATGATCTATTTTGAGTAGCGGGATCGTAAAGCATCCTAACATTATGCTACATTCATAACAATAAATGTGGCTTGTATTATTCGTTCTTTTTTTCCGTTAACCCAGCTGATCTAAATTGTGTCGACGGGGCAAACTACTGCAGTCATCATCATCATCATCATCATCATCATCATCATCATCATCATCATCATCATCATCATCATCATCATCATCATCATCATCACATCATCTTAA